>NC_088906.1:312500-612500 GCF_037157495.1 Lathamus discolor
AGGGTGCTGGGGCACTGGGATGGCATGGATGGAGAAGGTTTGGATGCTCCATCCCTGGCAGTGCTGCAGGCCAGCTTGGAGCAAGCTGCTCTATGGAAGGCATCCCTGCCCATGGCAAGGGGTTGGAAGTGGATGATCTCAAGCTCCTTTCCAAGCCACCCCACTCCATGATCCATAACCACTGCATTCCATTCCATCCCATTCCATTTTAATCTCTTCTAATCCATTCTATGGAGAAGAGGGATGGGAAGGAGCCACATTGCGGCTGCTTCCCAAAGGAAAGCAGCGTGCCTTAGGCTCAAGGGCGGTCAAGCTGGAAGCAGCCTTCTCCTGAGCGCTCTTCCCAGTGCATCCAGGATGGGAAGGGGACAGGATGGGAGCTGCTCCTTGCCTATTCCCTATGGCTGGAATCCCTTCTCCCCCTTACTTTTGCGCGACGAAGCAGTGAGCGGCTGTGAGGACCCATTGAGGGGTGATCATAGAATCATAGAATAGTTAGGGTTGGAAAGGACCTTAAGATCATCTAGTTCCAACCCCCCTGCAAGAGCAGGGTAACTTACAGTACATCACACAGGAACTTGTCCAGGCGGGCCTTGAATATCTCCAGTGTAGGAGACTCCACAACCCCCCTGGGCAACCTGTTCCAGTGCTCTGTCACTCTTACAATAAAGAAGTTCTTCCTGATGTTAACGTGGAACTTCCTATGTTCCAGTTTACACCCATTGCCCCTTGTCCTATCACTGGATATCACTGAAAAAAGCCTAGCTCCATCATCCTGACACCTACGCTTTACATATTTGTAAACATTGATGAGGTCACCCCTCAGTCTCCTCTTCTCCAAGCTAAAGAGACCCAGCTCCCTCAGCCTCTCCTCATAAGGGAGATGTTCCACTCCCTTAATCATCTTTGTGGCTCTGCGCTGGACTCCTTCAAGCAATTCCCTGTCCTTCTTGAACAGAGGGGCCCAGAACTGGACGCAATATTCCAGATGCGTCCTCACCAAGGCTGAGTAGAGGGGGAGGAGAACCTCTCTTGACCTACTAACCACTCCCTTTCTAATGCACCCTAAGATGCCATTTGCCTTCTTGGCCACAAGAGCACATTGCTGGCTCATGGTCATCCTCCTATCCACCAGGACCCCCAGGTCCCTTTCCCCTTCACTACTTTCCAGCAGGTCAACCCCCAACCTGTACTGGTACATGGGGTTGTTCTTCCCCAGATGCAAGACTCTACACTTGCCCTTGTTAAATTTCATCAAGCTTCTCCCCGCACAACTCTCCAGCCTGTCCAGGTCTCGCTGAAGGGCAGCACAGCCTTCTGGTGTGTCAGCCACTCCTCCCAGTTTTGTGTCATCAGCGAACTTGCTGAGGGTGCACTCAGTTCCCTCATCCAGGTCATTGATGAAAATATTAAACAGCACCGGTCCCAGCACCGACCCCTGAGGAACTCCACTAGTCACAGACCTCCAGCTAGATTCTGCGCCATTGACCACAACTCTCTGCCTTCTTCCTTTCAACCAGTTCTCGATCCACCTCACCACTTGATCGTCAAGCCCACACTTCTTTAGCTTATCTATGAGGATGCTGTGGGAGACAGTATCAAATGCCTTACTGAAATCAAGAAAAACTACATCTACCGCTCTACCATCATCCCTCCACCTAGTCACTTCCTCATAGAAGGCTATAAGGTTGGTCATACATGACTTCCCCCTCATAAAACCATGTTGGCTGTTCTTAATGACGCCCTCATCCTTGATATGCCTAGTGATGGAGTCAAGAATAAGTTGTTCCATCATCTTTCCAGGGATGGAGGTAAGGCTGACCGGTCTATAATTACCCGGGTCCTCCTTCTTGCCCTTCTTATAGATTGGTGTGACCTTTGCCATCCGCCAATCCTCAGGCACCTCCCCCGTTTCCCACGACTTACCAAAGATGATGGAAAGGACCCTACGGGGTGCCCCATAGCTGTGCTGTGCCACCGCATGGGGTGATGGCAAGCAAGTGGGGCTCCTCAAATCCCACCTCCCCATTGGTGTGACCGTGGCTGGGAGCAGCAGCATCTCCCTATGGAATACCAGGAACCTTGGAGCCTGGAGCCACTCACCCACAGCTGTCCCAGGAGCCTTGCACCAGCCAGGCCGAGGCCAGCAGGATGATGACACGGAGCAAAGCCATCGCTGCCACCACCGCTAAGAGTGACACCAAGGAGGTGACACCAAGGAGGTGACACCAAGGAGCTGCAAGCACCACTGCACCCAAAGCGCAACTGCCCCAGGGATACGGGTGCTGGATGCAGGTCCCTTGGAGCTGGGGCTGATGTCATAGAGAGGCAGGTTCCATGGGGGGAGCTCCATGGGGAGGGGGGTGGCTCAGGGGTGTCGCTGGGGGCTTCCATGGGGAGATGGGGGGGTTCTGATGCGCTTGGGGTGCTCTGAATCCCTATGGGATGCTCTGGAGCTCTGTATGATGTATGGGGTTTTGGGCAGGAACCTTGGGCAGTTAACCCCTAGGGTTAACTCCGGTTAGAGGTAAACCTAACCTTAACCCTAAACCTAACCCTAACCCTAACCCTCAGCCTGGGATTAAACCCGCCCCTAGGGTTAATTCCGATTAGGGTTAATGCTTAGCCTAAGCCTAACCCTAACCCTGGGGTTAACTCCACCCCTAGGGTTAACTCCGGTTAGAGGAAACCCTAACCTTAACCCTAACCCTAACCCTAACCCTCAGCCTGGGATTAAACCCACCCCTATGGTTAATTCTGATTAGGGTTAATGCTAAGCCTAAGCCTAACCCTAACCCTGGGGTTATCTCCACCCCTAGGGTTAACTCCGGTTAGAGGTAACCCTAACCTTAACCTTAAACCTAACCGTAACCCTAGCACCAACCCTAACCCCTAACCGTAACCCTGACCCTAACTCTAAAACCTACCACTAACCCGAATCCTAAACCAGCCTAACCATAACCCTAACTTAATCCTGACCGTAATCCTAACCCTAACCCTGGGGTTAACTCCGCCCCTAGGGTTAACTCTGGTAAAGGTTAACCCTAAACATAACCTTAATCCTATCCCTAAGCCTAATCCTAACTGTAACCCTAACCCGAACCCTAAGGCTCAACCTGGTGTTAACTCCACCCCTGGGGTTAACTCCGGTTACGGTTAACCCTAACCCTAACCCTAACCCTAACACGTAACCCTAAACCTAACCCTGTACCTAACCCTGACCCTGACCCTAACCCTAAACCTAACCCTAATTCGGAACCTAACCCTAACCGTGATCCTAAGCCGTATAATATTCCTGGACCACGACCTGCCGTATCCAACACTTGTGGGTCTCGGCATTGGCCCAAGCCACGTCCATGATTCTGAGCATCATGAAGCAATCCGTGGTGAAGCTGGGAGGGAGTGGAAGAGCAGGGATTGGAGCCATAGGACAAGGGCTGATGGGTTCCGAGAGGGAATTGCAGGCTGGAGATAAGGAAGGGATTCCCTAAGAGGGTGCTGGGGCACTGGGATGGCATGGATGGAGAAGGTTTGGATGCTCCATCCCTGGCAGTGCTGCAGGCCAGCTTGGAGCAAGCTGCTCTATGGAAGGCATCCCTGCCCATGGCAAGGGGTTGGAAGTGGATGATCTCAAGCTCCTTTCCAAGCCACCCCACTCCATGATCCATAACCACTGCATTCCATTCCATTCCATCCCATTCCATTTTAATCTCTTCTAATCCATTCTATGGAGAAGAGGGATGGGAAGGAGCCACATTGCGGCTGCTTCCCAAAGGAAAGCAGCGTGCCTGAGGCTCAAGGGCGGTCAAGCTGGAAGCAGCCTTCTCCTGAGCGCTCTTCCCAGTGCATCCAGGATGGGAAGGGGACGGGATGGGAGCTGCTCCTTGCCTATTCCCTATGGCTGGAATCCCTTCTCCCCCTTACTTTTGCGCGACGAAGCAGTGAGCGGCTGTGAGGACCCATTGAGGGGTGATCATAGAATCATAGAATCATAGAAAAGTTAGGGTTGGAAAGGACCTTAAGATCATCTAGTTCCAACCCCCCTGCAAGAGCAGGGTAACCTACAGTACATCACACAGGAACTTGTCCAGGCGGGCCTTGAATATCTCCAGTGTAGGAGACTCCACAACCCCCCTGGGCAACCTGTTCCAGTGCTCTGTCACTCTTACAGTAAAGAAGTTCTTCCTGATGTTAACGTGGAACTTCCTATGTTCCAGTTTACACCCATTGCCCCTTGTCCTATCACTGGATATCACTGAAAAAAGCCTAGCTCCATCATCCTGACACCTACGCTTTACATATTTGTAAACATTGATGAGGTCACCCCTCAGTCTCCTCTTCTCCAAGCTAAAGAGACCCAGCTCCCTCAGCCTCTCCTCATAAGGGAGATGTTCCACTCCCTTAATCATCTTTGTGGCTCTGCGCTGGACTCCTTCAAGCAATTCCCTGTCCTTCTTGAACAGAGGGGCCCAGAACTGGACGCAATATTCCAGATGCGTCCTCACCAAGGCTGAGTAGAGGGGGAGGAGAACCTCTCTTGACCTACTAACCACTCCCTTTCTAATGCACCCTAAGATGCCATTTGCCTTCTTGGCCACAAGAGCACATTGCTGGCTCATGGTCATCCTCCTATCCACCAGGACCCCCAGGTCCCTTTCCCCTTCGCTACTTTCCAGCAGGTCAACCCCCAACCTGTACTGGTACATGGGGTTGTTCTTCCCCAGATGCAAGACTCTACACTTGCCCTTGTTAAATTTCATCAAGTTTCTCCCCGCCCAACTCTCCAGCCTGTCCAGGTCTCGCTGAAGGGCAGCACAGCCTTCTGGTGTGTCAGCCACTCCTCCCAGTTTTGTGTCATCAGCAAACTTGCTGAGGGTGCACTCAGTTCCCTCATCCAGGTCATTGATGAAAATATTAAACAGCACCGGTCCCAGCACCGACCCCTGAGGAACTCCACTAGTCACAGACCTCCAGCTAGATTCTGCGCCATTGACCACAACTCTCTGCCTTCTTCCTTTCAACCAGTTCTCGATCCACCTCACCACTTGATCGTCAAGCCCACACTTCTTTAGCTTATCTATGAGGATGCTGTGGGAGACAGTATCAAATGCCTTACTGAAATCAAAAAAAACTACATCTACCGCTCTACCATCATCCCTCCACCTAGTCACTTCCTCATAGAAGGCTATAAGGTTGGTCATACATGACTTCCCCCTCATAAAACCATGTTGGCTGTTCTTAATGACGCCCTCATCCTTGATATGCCTAGTGATGGAGTCAAGAATAAGTTGTTCCATCATCTTTCCAGGGATGGAGGTAAGGCTGACCGGTCTATAATTACCCGGGTCCTCCTTCTTGCCCTTCTTATAGATTGGTGTGACCTTTGCCATCCGCCAATCCTCAGGCACCTCCCCCGTTTCCCACGACTTACCAAAGATGATGGAAAGGACCCTACGGGGTGCCCCATAGCTGTGCTGTGCCACCGCATGGGGTGATGGCAAGCAAGTGGGGCTCCTCAAATCCCACCTCCCCATTGGTGTGACCGTGGCTGGGAGCAGCAGCATCTCCCTATGGAATACCAGGAACCTTGGAGCCTGGAGCCACTCACCCACAGCTGTCCCAGGAGCCTTGCACCAGCCAGGCCGAGGCCAGCAGGATGATGACACGGAGCAAAGCCATCGCTGCCACCACCGCTAAGAGTGACACCAAGGAGGTGACACCAAGGAGGTGACACCAAGGAGCTGCAAGCACTACTGCACCCAAAGCGCAACTGCCCCGGGGATACGGGTGCTGGATGCAGGTCCCTTGGAGCTGGGGCTGATGTCATAGAGAGGCAGGTTCCATGGGGGGAGCTCCAGGGGAGGGGGGTGGCTCAGGGGTGTCGATGGGGGCTTCCATGGGGAGATGGGGGGGTTCTGATGCGCTTGGGGTGCTCTGAATCCCTATGGGATGCTCTGGAGCTCTGTATGTTATGGGGTTTTGGGCAGGAACCTTGGGCAGTTAACCCCTAGGGTTAACTCCGGTTAGAGATAAACCTAACCTTAACCCTAAACCTAACCCTAACCCTAACCCTCAGCCTGGGATTAAACTTGCCCCTAGGGTTAATTCCGATTAGGGTTAATGCTAAGCCTAACCCTAACCCTGGGGTTAACTCCACCCCTAGGGTTAACTCCGGTTAGAGGAAACCCTAACCTTAACCCTAACCCTAACCCTAACCCTCAGCCTGGGATTAAACCCACCCCTATGGTTAATGCTGATTAGGGTTAATGCTAACCCTAAGCCTAACCCTAACCCTGGGGTTATCTCCACCCCTAGGGTTAACTCCGGTTAGAGGTAACCCTAACCTTAACCTTAAACCTAACCGTAACCCTAGCACCAACCCTAACCCCTAACCGTAACGCTGACCCTAACTCTAAAACCTACCACTAACCCTTATCCTAAACCAGCCTAACCATAACCCTAACTTAATCCTGACCGTAATCCTAACCCTAACCCTGGGGTTAACTCCGCCCCTAGGGTTAACTCTGGTAAAGGTTAACCCTAAACCTAACCCTAATCCTATCCCTAAGCCTAATCCTAACTGTAACCCTAACCCGAACCCTAAGGCTCAACCTGGTGTTAACTCCACCCCTGGGGTTAACTCCGGTTACGGTTAACCCTAACCCTAACCCTATCCCTTACCCTAACACGTAACCCTAAACCTAACCCTGACCCTGACCCTAACCCTAAACCTACCCCTAATTCGGAACCTAACCCTAACCGTGATCCTAAGCCGTATAATATTCCTGGACCACGACCTGCCGTATCCAACACTTGTGGGTGTCGGCATTGGCCCAAGCCACGTCCATGATTCTGACCATCATGAAGCAATCCGTGGTGAAGCTGGGAGGGAGTGGAAGAGCAGGGATTGGAGCCATAGGACAAGGGCTGATGGGTTCCGAGAGGGAATTGCAGGCTGGAGATAAGGAAGGGATTCCCTAAGAGGGTGCTGGGGCACTGGGATGGCATGGATGGAGAAGGTTTGGATGCTCCATCCCTGGCAGTGCTGCAGGCCAGCTTGGAGCAAGCTGCTCTATGGAAGGCATCCCTGCCCATGGCAAGGGGTTGGAAGTGGATGATCTCAAGCTCCTTTCCAAGCCACCCCACTCCATGATCCATAACCACTGCATTCCATTCCATTCCATCCCATTCCATTTTAATCTCTTCTAATCCATTCTATGGAGAAGAGGGATGGGAAGGAGCCACATTGCGGCTGCTTCCCAAAGGAAAGCAGCGTGCCTGAGGCTCAAGGGCGGTCAAGCTGGAAGCAGCCTTCTCCTGAGCGCTCTTCCCAGTGCATCCAGGATGGGAAGGGGACGGGATGGGAGCTGCTCCTTGCCTATTCCCTATGGCTGGAATCCCTTCTCCCCCTTACTTTTGCGCGACGAAGCAGTGAGCGGCTGTGAGGACCCATTGAGGGGTGATCATAGAATCATAGAATCATAGAATAGTTAGGGTTGGAAAGGACCTTAAGATCATCTAGTTCCAACCCCCCTGCAAGAGCAGGGTAACCTACAGTACATCACACAGGAACTTGTCCAGGCGGGCCTTGAATATCTCCAGTGTAGGAGACTCCACAACCCCCCTGGGCAACCTGTTCCAGTGCTCTGTCACTCTTACAGTAAAGAAGTTCTTCCTGATGTTAACGTGGAACTTCCTATGTTCCAGTTTACACCCATTGCCCCTTGTCCTATCACTGGATATCACTGAAAAAAGCCTAGCTCCATCATCCTGACACCTACGCTTTACATATTTGTAAACATTGATGAGGTCACCCCTCAGTCTCCTCTTCTCCAAGCTAAAGAGACCCAGCTCCCTCAGCCTCTCCTCATAAGGGAGATGTTCCACTCCCTTAATCATCTTTGTGGCTCTGCGCTGGACTCCTTCAAGCAATTCCCTGTCCTTCTTGAACAGAGGGGCCCAGAACTGGACGCAATATTCCAGATGCGTCCTCACCAAGGCTGAGTAGAGGGGGAGGAGAACCTCTCTTGACCTACTAACCACTCCCTTTCTAATGCACCCTAAGATGCCATTTGCCTTCTTGGCCACAAGAGCACACTGCTGGCTCATGGTCATCCTCCTATCCACCAGGACCCCCAGGTCCCTTTCCCCTTCACTACTTTCCAGCAGGTCAACCCCCAACCTGTACTGGTACATGGGGTTGTTCTTCCCCAGATGCAAGACTCTACACTTGCCCTTGTTAAATTTCATCAAGTTTCTCCCCGCCCAACTCTCCAGCCTGTCCAGGTCTCGCTGAAGGGCAGCACAGCCTTCTGGTGTGTCAGCCACTCCTCCCAGTTTTGTGTCATCAGCAAACTTGCTGAGGGTGCACTCAGTTCCCTCATCCAGGTCATTGATGAAAATATTAAACAGCACCGGTCCCAGCACCGACCCCTGAGGAACTCCACTAGTCACAGACCTCCAGCTAGATTCTGCGCCATTGACCACAACTCTCTGCCTTCTTCCTTTCAACCAGTTCTCAATCCACCTCACCACTTGATCGTCAAGCCCACACTTCTTTAGCTTATCTATGAGGATGCTGCGGGAGACAGTATCAAATGCCTTACTGAAATCAAGAAAAACTGCATCTACCGCTCTACCATCATCCCTCCACCTAGTCACTTCCTCATAGAAGGCTATAAGGTTGGTCATACATGACTTCCCCCTCATAAAACCATGTTGGCTGTTCTTAATGACGCCCTCATCCTTGATATGCCTAGTGATGGAGTCAAGAATAAGTTGTTCCATCATCTTTCCAGGGATGGAGGTAAGGCTGACCGGTCTATAATTACCCGGGTCCTCCTTCTTGCCCTTCTTATAGATTGGTGTGACCTTTGCCATCCGCCAATCCTCAGGCACCTCGCCCGTTTCCCACGACTTACCAAAGATGATGGAAAGGACCCTACGGGGTGCCCCATAGCTGTGCTGTGCCACCGCATGGGGTGATGGCAAGCAAGTGGGGCTCCTCAAATCCCACCTCCCCATTGGTGTGACCGTGGCTGGGAGCAGCAGCATCTCCCTATGGAATACCAGGAACCTTGGAGCCTGGAGCCACTCACCCACAGCTGTCCCAGGAGCCTTGCACCAGCCAGGCCGAGGCCAGCAGGATGATGACACGGAGCAAAGCCATCGCTGCCACCACCGCTAAGAGTGACACCAAGGAGGTGACACCAAGGAGGTGACACCAAGGAGCTGCAAGCACCACTGCAGCCAAAGAGCAACTGCCCCGGGGATACGGGTCCTGGATGCAGGTCCCTTGGAGCTGGGGCTGATGTCATAGAGAGGCAGGTTCCATGGGGGGAGCTCCAGGGGAGGGGGGTGGCTCAGGGGTGTCGATGGGGGCTTCCATGGGGAGATGGGGGGGTTCTGATGCGCTTGGGGTGCTCTGAATCCCTATGGGATGCTCTGGAGCTCTGTATGATGTATGGGGTTTTGGGCAGGAACCTTGGGCAGTTAACCCCTAGGGTTAACTCCGGTTAGAGGTAAACCTAACCTTAACCCTAAACCTAACCCTAACCCTAACCCTCAGCCTGGGATTAAACCCGCCCCTAGGGTTAATTCCGATTAGGGTTAATGCTAATCCTAAGCCTAACCCTAACCCTAGGGTTAACTCCACCCCTAGGGTTAACTCCGGTTAGAGGAAACCCTAACCTTAACCCTAACCCTAACACTAACCCTCAGCCTGGGATTAAACCCACCCCTATGGTCAATTCTGATTAGGGTTAATGCTAACCCTAAGCCTAACCCTAACCCTGGGGTTATCTCCACCCCTAGGGTTAACTCCGGTTAGAGGTAACCCTAACCTTAACCTTAAACCTAACCGTAACCCTAGCACCAACCCTAACCCCTAACCGTAACCCTGACCCTAACTCTAAAACCTACCACTAACCCTTATCCTAAACCAGCCTAACCATAACCCTAACTTAATCCTGACCGTAATCCTAACCCTAACCCTGGGGTTAACTCCGCCCCTAGGGTTAACTCTGGTAAAGGTTAACCCTAAACCTAACCCTAATCCTATCCCTAAGCCTAATCCTAACTGTAACCCTAACCCGAACCCTAAGGCGCAACCTGGTGTTAACTCCACCCCTGGAGTTAACTCCGGTTACGGTTAACCCTAACCCTAACCCTATCCCTAACCCTAACACGTAACCCTAAACCTAACCCTGTACCTAACCCTGACCCTAACCCTAAACCTACCCCTAATTCGGAACCTAACCCTAACCGTGATCCTAAGCCGTATAATATTCCTGGACCACGACCTGCCGTATCCAGCACTTGTGGGTGTCGGCATTGGCCCAAGCCACGTCCATGATTCTAACCATCATGAAGCAATCCGTGGTGAAGCTGGGAGGGAGTGGAAGAGCAGGGATTGGAGCCATAGGACAAGGGCTGATGGGTTCCGAGAGGGAATTGCAGGCTGGAGATAAGGAAGGGATTCCCTAAGAGGGTGCTGGGGCACTGGGATGGCATGGATGGAGAAGGTTTGGATGCTCCATCCCTGGCAGTGCTGCAGGCCAGCTTGGAGCAAGCTGCTCTATGGAAGGCATCCCTGCCCATGGCAAGGGGTTGGAAGTGGATGATCTCAAGCTCCTTTCCAAGCCACCCCACTCCATGATCCATAACCACTGCATTCCATTCCATTCCATCCCATTCCATTTTAATCTCTTCTAATCCATTCTATGGAGAAGAGGGATGGGAAGGAGCCACATTGCGGCTGCTTCCCAAAGGAAAGCAGCGTGCCTGAGGCTCAAGGGCGGTCAAGCTGGAAGCAGCCTTCTCCTGAGCGCTCTTCCCAGTGCATCCAGGATGGGAAGGGGACGGGATGGGAGCTGCTCCTTGCCTATTCCCTATGGCTGGAATCCCTTCTCCCCCTTACTTTTGCGCGACGAAGCAGTGAGCGGCTGTGAGGACCCATTTAGGGGTGATCATAGAATCATAGAATCATAGAATAGTTAGGGTTGGAAAGGACCTTAAGATCATCTAGTTCCAACCCCCCTGCAAGAGCAGGGTAACCTACAGTACATCACACAGGAACTTGTCCAGGCGGGCCTTGAATATCTCCAGTGTAGGAGACTCCACAACCCCCCTGGGCAACCTGTTCCAGTGCTCTGTCACTCTTACAGTAAAGAAGTTCTTCCTGATGTTAACGTGGAACTTCCTATGTTCCAGTTTACACCCATTGCCCCTTGTCCTATCACTGCATATCACTGAAAAAAGCCTAGCTCCATCATCCTGACACCTACGCTTTACATATTTGTAAACATTGATGAGGTCACCCCTCAGTCTCCTCTTCTCCAAGCTAAAGAGACCCAGCTCCCTCAGCCTCTCCTCATAAGGGAGATGTTCCACTCCCTTAATCATCTTTGTGGCTCTGCGCTGGACTCCTTCAAGCAATTCCCTGTCCTTCTTGAACAGAGGGGCCCAGAACTGGACGCAATATTCCAGATGCGTCCTCACCAAGGCTGAGTAGAGGGGGAGGAGAACCTCTCTTGACCTACTAACCACTCCCTTTCTAATGCACCCTAAGATGCCATTTGCCTTCTTGGCCACAAGAGCACATTGCTGGCTCATGGTCATCCTCCTATCCACCAGGACCCCCAGGTCCCTTTCCCCTTCACTACTTTCCAGCAGGTCAACCCCCAACCTGTACTGGTACATGGGGTTGTTCTTCCCCAGATGCAAGACTCTACACTTGCCCTTGTTAAATTTCATCAAGTTTCTCCCCGCCCAACTCTCCAGCCTGTCCAGGTCTCGCTGAAGGGCAGCACAGCCTTCTGGTGTGTCAGCCACTCCTCCCAGTTTTGTGTCATCAGCGAACTTGCTGAGGGTGCACTCAGTTCCCTCATCCAGGTCATTGATGAAAATATTAAACAGCACCGGTCCCAGCACCGACCCCTGAGGAACTCCACTAGTCACAGACCTCCAGCTAGATTCTGCGCCATTGACCACAACTCTCTGCCTTCTTCCTTTCAACCAGTTCTCGATCCACCTCACCACTTGATCGTCAAGCCCACACTTCTTTAGCTTATCTATGAGGATGCTGTGGGAGACAGTATCAAATGCCTTACTGAAATCAAGAAAAACTACATCTACCGCTCTACCATCATCCCTCCACCTAGTCACTTCCTCATAGAAGGCTATAAGGTTGGTCATACATGACTTCCCCCTCATAAAACCATGTTGGCTGTTCTTAATGACCCCTTCATCCTTGATATGCCTAGTGATGGAGTCAAGAATAAGTTGTTCCATCATCTTTCCAGGGATGGAGGTAAGGCTGACCGGTCTATAATTACCCGGGTCCTCCTTCTTGCCCTTCTTATAGATTGGTGTGACCTTTGCCATCCGCCAATCCTCAGGCACCTCGCCCGTTTCCCACGACTTACCAAAGATGATGGAAAGGACCCTACGGGGTGCCCCATAGCTGTGCTGTGCCACCGCATGGGGTGATGGCAAGCAAGTGGGGCTCCTCAAATCCCACCTCCCCATTGGTGTGACCGTGGCTGGGAGCAGCAGCATCTCCCTATGGAATACCAGGAACCTTGGAGCCTGGAGCCACTCACCCACAGCTGTCCCAGGAGCCTTGCACCAGCCAGGCCGAGGCCAGCAGGATGATGACACGGAGCAAAGCCATCGCTGCCACCACCGCTAAGAGTGACACCAAGGAGGTGACACCAAGGAGGTGACACCAAGGAGCTGCAAGCACCACTGCACCCAAAGCGCAACTGCCCCGGGGATACGGGTGCTGGATGCAGGTCCCTTGGAGCTGGGGCTGATGTCATAGAGAGGCAGGTTCCATGGGGGGAGCTCCATGGGGAGGGGGGTGGCTCAGGGGTGTCGATGGGGGCTTCCATGGGGAGATGGGGGGGTTCTGATGCGCTTGGGGTGCTCTGAATCCCTATGGGATGCTCTGGAGCTCTGTATGATGTATGGGGTTTTGGGCAGGAACCTTGGGCAGTTAACCCCTAGGGTTAACTCCGGTTAGAGGTAAACCTAACCTTAACCCTAAACCTAACCCTAACCCTAACCCTCAGCCTGGGATTAAACCCGCCCCTAGGGTTAATTCCGATTAGGGTTAATGCTAAGCCTAAGCCTAAGCCTAACCCTGGGGTTAACTCCACCCCTAGGGTTAACTCCGGTTAGAGGAAACCCTAACCTTAACCCTAACCCTAACCCTAACCCTCAGCCTGGGATTAAACCCACCCCTATGGTTAATTCTGATTAGGGTTAATGCTAACCCTAAGCCTAACCCTAACCCTGGGGTTATCTCCACCCCTAGGGTTAACTCCGGTTAGAGGTAACCCTAACCTTAACCTTAAACCTAACCGTAACCCTAGCACCAACCCTAACCCCTAACCGTAACCCTGACCCTAACTCTAAAACCTACCACTAACCCTAATCCTAAACCAGCCTAACCATAACCCTAACTTAATCCTGACCGTAATCCTAACCCTAACCCTGGGGTTAACTCCGCCCCTAGGGTTAACTCTGGTAAAGGTTAACCCTAAACCTAACCCTAATCCTATCCCTAAGCCTAATCCTAACTGTAACCCTAACCCGAACCCTAAGGCTCAACCTGGTGTTAACTCCACCCCTGGGGTTAACTCCGGTTACGGTTAACCCTAACCCTAACCCTATCCCTAACCCTAACACGTAACCCTAAACCTAACCCTGACCCTGACCCTAACCCTAAACCTACCCCTAATTCGGAACCTAACCCTAACCGTGATCCTAAGCCGTATAATATTCCTGGACCACGACCTGCCGTATCCAACACTTGTGGGTGTCGGCATTGGCCCAAGCCACATCCATGATTCTGACCATCGTGAAGCAATCCGTGGTGAAGCTGGGAGGGAGTGGAAGAGCAGGGATTGGAGCCATAGGACAAGGGCTGATGGGTTCCGAGAGGGAATTGCAGGCTGGAGATAAGGAAGGGATTCCCTAAGAGGGTGCTGGGGCACTGGGATGGCATGGATGGAGAAGGTTTGGATGCTCCATCCCTGGCAGTGCTGCAGGCCAGCTTGGAGCAAGCTGCTCTATGGAAGGCATCCCTGCCCATGGCAAGGGGTTGGAAGTGGATGATCTCAAGCTCCTTTCCAAGCCACCCCACTCCATGATCCATAACCACTGCATTCCATTCCATTCCATCCCATTCCATTTTAATCTCTTCTAATCCATTCTATGGAGAAGAGGGATGGGAAGGAGCCACATTGCGGCTGCTTCCCAAAGGAAAGCAGCGTGCCTGAGGCTCAAGGGCGGTCAAGCTGGAAGCAGCCTTCTCCTGAGCGCTCCTCCCAGTGCATCCAGGATGGGAAGGGGACGGGATGGGAGCTGCTCCTTGCCTATTCCCTATGGCTGGAATCCCTTCTCCCCCTTACTTTTGCGCGACGAAGCAGTGAGCAGCTGTGAGGACCCATTGAGGGGTGATCATAGAATCATAGAATCATAGAATAGTTAGGGTTGGAAAGGACCTTAAGATCATCTAGTTCCAACCCCCCTGCAAGAGCAGGGTAACCTACAGTACATCACACAGGAACTTGTCCAGGCGGGCCTTGAATATCTCCAGTGTAGGAGACTCCACAACCCCCCTGGGCAACCTGTTCCAGTGCTCTGTCACTCTTACAGTAAAGAAGTTCTTCCTGATGTTAACGTGGAACTTCCTATGTTCCAGTTTACACCCATTGCCCCTTGTCCTATCACTGCATATCACTGAAAATAGCCTAGCTCCATCATCCTGACACCTACGCTTTACATATTTGTAAACATTGATGAGGTCACCCCTCAGTCTCCTCTTCTCCAAGCTAAAGAGACCCAGCTCCCTCAGCCTCTCCTCATAAGGGAGATGTTCCACTCCCTTAATCATCTTTGTGGCTCTGTGCTGGACTCCTTCAAGCAATTCCCTGTCCTTCTTGAACAGAGGGGCCCAGAACTGGACGCAATATTCCAGATGCGGCCTCACCAAGGCTGAGTAGAGGGGGAGGAGAACCTCTCTTGACCTACTAACCACTCCCTTTCTAATGCACCCTAAGATGCCATTTGCCTTCTTGGCCACAAGAGCACATTGCTGGCTCATGGTCATCCTCCTATCCACCAGGACCCCCAGGTCCCTTTCCCCTTCGCTACTTTCCAGCAGGTCAACCCCCAACCTGTACTGGTACATGGGGTTGTTCTTCCCCAGATGCAAGACTCTACACTTGCCCTTGTTAAATTTCATCAAGTTTCTCCCCGCCCAACTCTCCAGCCTGTCCAGGTCTCGCTGAAGGGCAGCACAGCCTTCTGGTGTGTCAGCCACTCCTCCCAGTTTTGTGTCATCAGCGAACTTGCTGAGGGTGCACTCAGTTCCCTCATCCAGGTCATTGATGAAAATATTAAACAGCACCGGTCCCAGCACCGACCCCTGAGGAACTCCACTAGTCACAGACCTCCAGCTAGATTCTGCGCCATTGACCACAACTCTCTGCCTTCTTCCTTTCAACCAGTTCTCGATCCACCTCACCACTTGATCGTCAAGCCCACACTTCTTTAGCTTATCTATGAGGATGCTGTGGGAGACAGTATCAAATGCCTTACTGAAATCAAGAAAAACTACATCTACCGCTCTACCATCATCCCTCCACCTAGTCACTTCCTCATAGAAGGCTATAAGGTTGGTCATACATGACTTCCCCCTCATAAAACCATGTTGGCTGTTCTTAATGACGCCCTCATCCTTGATATGCCTAGTGATGGAGTCAAGAATAAGTTGTTCCATCATCTTTCCAGGGATGGAGGTAAGGCTGACCGGTCTATAATTACCCGGGTCCTCCTTCTTGCCCTTCTTATAGATTGGTGTGACCTTTGCCATCCGCCAATCCTCAGGCACCTCGCCCGTTTCCCACGACTTACCAAAGATGATGGAAAGGACCCTACGGGGTGCCCCATAGCTGTGCTGTGCCACCGCATGGGCTGATGGCAAGCAAGTGGGGCTCCTCAAATCCCACCTCCCCATTGGTGTGACCGTGGCTGGGAGCAGCAGCATCTCCCTATGGAATACCAGGAACCTTGGAGCCTGGAGCCACTCACCCACAGCTGTCCCAGGAGCCTTGCACCAGCCAGGCCGAGGCCAGCAGGATGATGACACGGAGCAAAGCCATCGCTGCCACCACCGCTAAGAGTGACACCAAGGAGGTGACACCAAGGAGGTGACACCAAGGAGCTGCAAGCACCACTGCACCCAAAGCGCAACTGCCCCGGGGATACGGGTGCTGGATGCAGGTCCCTTGGAGCTGGGGCTGATGTCATAGAGAGGCAGGTTCCATGGGGGGAGCTCCATGGGGAGGGGGGTGGCTCAGGGGTGTCGATGGGGGCTTCCATGGGGAGATGGGGGGGTTCTGATGCGCTTGGGGTGCTCTGAATCCCTATGGGATGCTCTGGAGCTCTGTATGATGTATGGGGTTTTGGGCAGGAACCTTGGGCAGTTAACCCCTAGGGTTAACTCCGGTTAGAGGTAAACCTAACCTTAACCCTAAACCTAACCCTAACCCTAACCCTCAGCCTGGGATTAAACCCGCCCCTAGGGTTAATTCCGATTAGGGTTAATGCTAAGCCTAAGCCTAACCCTAACCCTGGGGTTAACTCCACCCCTAGGGTTAACTCCGGTTAGAGGAAACCCTAACCTTAACCCTAACCCTAACCCTAACCCTCAGCCTGGGATTAAACCCACCCCTATGGTTAATTCTGATTAGGGTTAATGCTAAGCCTAAGCCTAACCCTAACCCTGGGGTTATCTCCACCCCTAGGGTTAACTCCGGTTAGAGGTAACCCTAACCTTAACCTTAAACCTAACCGTAACCCTAGCACCAACCCTAACCCCTAACCGTAACCCTGACCCTGACTCTAAAACCTACCACTAACCCTAATCCTAAACCAGCCTAACCATAACCCTAACTTAATCCTGACCGTAATCCTAACCCTAACCCTGGGGTGAACTCCGCCCCTAGGGTTAACTCTGGTAAAGGTTAACCCTAAACCTAACCCTAATCCTATCCCTAAGCCTAATCCTAACTGTAACCCTAACCCGAACCCTAAGGCTCAATCTGGTGTTAACTCCACCCCTGGGGTTAACTCCGGTTACGGTTAACCCTAACCCTAACCCTATCCCTAACCCTAACACGTAACCCTAAACCTAACCCTGACCCTGACCCTAACCCTAAACCTACCCCTAATTCGGAACCTAACCCTAACCGTGATCCTAAGCCGTATAATATTCCTGGACCACGACCTGCCGTATCCAACACTTGTGGGTGCCGGCATTGGCCCAAGCCACATCCATGATTCTGACCATCATGAAGCAATCCGTGGTGAAGCTGGGAGGGAGTGGAAGAGCAGGGATTGGAGCCATAGGACAAGGGCTGATGGGTTCCGAGAGGGAATTGCAGGCTGGAGATAAGGAAGGGATTCCCTAAGAGGGTGCTGGGGCACTGGGATGGCATGGATGGAGAAGGTTTGGATGCTCCATCCCTGGCAGTGCTGCAGGCCAGCTTGGAGCAAGCTGCTCTATGGAAGGCATCCCTGCCCATGGCAAGGGGTTGGAAGTGGATGATCTCAAGCTCCTTTCCAAGCCACCCCACTCCATGATCCATAACCACTGCATTCCATTCCATTCCATCCCATTCCATTTTAATCTCTTCTAATCCATTCTATGGAGAAGAGGGATGGGAAGGAGCCACATTGCGGCTGCTTCCCAAAGGAAAGCAGCGTGCCTTAGGCTCAAGGGCGGTCAAGCTGGAAGCAGCCTTCTCCTGAGCGCTCTTCCCAGTGCATCCAGGATGGGAAGGGGACGGGATGGGAGCTGCTCCTTGCCTATTCCCTATGGCTGGAATCCCTTCTCCCCCTTACTTTTGCGCGACGAAGCAGTGAGCGGCTGTGAGGACCCATTGAGGGGTGATCATAGAATCATAGAATCATAGAATAGTTAGGGTTGGAAAGGACCTTAAGATCATCTAGTTCCAACCCCCCTGCAAGAGCAGGGTAACCTACAGTACATCACACAGGAACTTGTCCAGGCGGGCCTTGAATATCTCCAGTGTAGGAGACTCCACAACCCCCCTGGGCAACCTGTTCCAGTGCTCTGTCACTCTTACAGTAAAGAAGTTCTTCCTGATGTTAACGTGGAACTTCCTATGTTCCAGTTTACACCCATTGCCCCTTGTCCTATCACTGCATATCACTGAAAAAAGCCTAGCTCCATCATCCTGACACCTACGCTTTACATATTTGTAAACATTGATGAGGTCACCCCTCAGTCTCCTCTTCTCCAAGCTAAAGAGACCCAGCTCCCTCAGCCTCTCCTCATAAGGGAGATGTTCCACTCCCTTAATCATCTTTGTGGCTCTGCGCTGGACTCCTTCAAGCAATTCCCTGTCCTTCTTGAACAGAGGGGCCCAGAACTGGACGCAATATTCCAGATGCGGCCTCACCAAGGCTGAGTAGAGGGGGAGGAGAACCTCTCTTGACCTACTAACCACTCCCTTTCTAATGCACCCTAAGATGCCATTTGCCTTCTTGGCCACAAGAGCACATTGCTGGCTCATGGTCATCCTCCTATCCACCAGGACCCCCAGGTCCCTTTCCCCTTCGCTACTTTCCAGCAGGTCAACCCCCAACCTGTACTGGTACATGGGGTTGTTCTTCCCCAGATGCAAGACTCTACACTTGCCCTTGTTAAATTTCATCAAGTTTCTCCCCGCCCAACTCTCCAGCCTGTCCAGGTCTCGCTGAAGGGCAGCACAGCCTTCTGGTGTGTCAGCCACTCCTCCCAGTTTTGTGTCATCAGCGAACTTGCTGAGGGTGCACTCAGTTCCCTCATCCAGGTCATTGATGAAAATATTAAACAGCACCGGTCCCAGCACCGACCCCTGAGGAACTCCACTAGTCACAGACCTCCAGCTAGATTCTGCGCCATTGACCACAACTCTCTGCCTTCTTCCTTTCAACCAGTTCTCGATCCACCTCACCACTTGATCGTCAAGCCCACACTTCTTTAGCTTATCTATGAGGATGCTGTGGGAGACAGTATCAAATGCCTTACTGAAATCAAGAAAAACTACATCTACCGCTCTACCATCATCCCTCCACCTAGTCACTTCCTCATAGAAGGCTATAAGGTTGGTCATACATGACTTCCCCCTCATAAAACCATGTTGGCTGTTCTTAATGACGCCCTCATCCTTGATATGCCTAGTGATGGAGTCAAGAATAAGTTGTTCCATCATCTTTCCAGGGATGGAGGTAAGGCTGACCGGTCTATAATTACCCGGGTCCTCCTTCTTGCCCTTCTTATAGATTGGTGTGACCTTTGCCATCCGCCAATCCTCAGGCACCTCGCCCGTTTCCCACGACTTACCAAAGATGATGGAAAGGACCCTACGGGGTGCCCCATAGCTGTGCTGTGCCACCGCATGGGGTGATGGCAAGCAAGTGGGGCTCCTCAAATCCCACCTCCCCATTGGTGTGACCGTGGCTGGGAGCAGCAGCATCTCCCTATGGAATACCAGGAACCTTGGAGCCTGGAGCCACTCACCCACAGCTGTCCCAGGAGCCTTGCACCAGCCAGGCCGAGGCCAGCAGGATGATGACACGGAGCAAAGCCATCGCTGCCACCACCGCTAAGAGTGACACCAAGGAGGTGACACCAAGGAGGTGACACCAAGGAGCTGCAAGCACCACTGCACCCAAAGCGCAACTGCCCCGGGGATACGGGTGCTGGATGCAGGTCCCTTGGAGCTGGGGCTGATGTCATAGAGAGGCAGGTTCCATGGGGGGAGCTCCATGGGGAGGGGGGTGGCTCAGGGGTGTCGATGGGGGCTTCCATGGGGAGATGGGGGGGTTCTGATGCGCTTGGGGTGCTCTGAATCCCTATGGGATGCTCTGGAGCTCTGTATGATGTATGGGGTTTTGGGCAGGAACCTTGGGCAGTTAACCCCTAGGGTTAACTCCGGTTAGAGGTAAACCTAACCTTAACCCTAAACCTAACCCTAACCCTAACCCTCAGCCTGGGATTAAACCCGCCCCTAGGGTTAATTCCGATTAGGGTTAATGCTAAGCCTAAGCCTAACCCTAACCCTGGGGTTAACTCCACCCCTAGGGTTAACTCCGGTTAGAGGAAACCCTAACCTTAACCCTAACCCTAACCCTAACCCTCAGCCTGGGATTAAACCCACCCCTATGGTTAATTCTGATTAGGGTTAATGCTAACCCTAAGCCTAACCCTAACCCTGGAGTTATCTCCACCCCTAGGGTTAACTCCGGTTAGAGGTAACCCTAACCTTAACCTTAAACCTAACCGTAACCCTAGCACCAACCCTAACCCCTAACCGTAACCCTGACCCTGACTCTAAAACCTACCACTAACCCTAATCCTAAACCAGCCTAACCATAACCCTAACTTAATCCTGACCGTAATCCTAACCCTAACCCTGGGGTGAACTCCGCCCCTAGGGTTAACTCTGGTAAAGGTTAACCCTAAACCTAACCCTAATCCTATCCCTAAGCCTAATCCTAACTGTAACCCTAACCCGAACCCTAAGGCTCAATCTGGTGTTAACTCCACCCCTGGGGTTAACTCCGGTTACGGTTAACCCTAACCCTAACCCTATCCCTAACCCTAACACGTAACCCTAAACCTAACCCTGACCCTGACCCTAACCCTAAACCTACCCCTAATTCGGAACCTAACCCTAACCGTGATCCTAAGCCGTATAATATTCCTGGACCACGACCTGCCGTATCCAACACTTGTGGGTGCCGGCATTGGCCCAAGCCACATCCATGATTCTGACCATCATGAAGCAATCCGTGGTGAAGCTGGGAGGGAGTGGAAGAGCAGGGATTGGAGCCATAGGACAAGGGCTGATGGGTTCCGAGAGGGAATTGCAGGCTGGAGATAAGGAAGGGATTCCCTAAGAGGGTGCTGGGGCACTGGGATGGCATGGATGGAGAAGGTTTGGATGCTCCATCCCTGGCAGTGCTGCAGGCCAGCTTGGAGCAAGCTGCTCTATGGAAGGCATCCCTGCCCATGGCAAGGGGTTGGAAGTGGATGATCTCAAGCTCCTTTCCAAGCCACCCCACTCCATGATCCATAACCACTGCATTCCATTCCATTCCATCCCATTCCATTTTAATCTCTTCTAATCCATTCTATGGAGAAGAGGGATGGGAAGGAGCCACATTGCGGCTGCTTCCCAAAGGAAAGCAGCGTGCCTGAGGCTCAAGGGCGGTCAAGCTGGAAGCAGCCTTCTCCTGAGCGCTCTTCCCAGTGCATCCAGGATGGGAAGGGGACGGGATGGGAGCTGCTCCTTGCCTATTCCCTATGGCTGGAATCCCTTCTCCCCCTTACTTTTGCGCGACGAAGCAGTGAGCGGCTGTGAGGACCCATTGAGGGGTGATCATAGAATCATAGAATCATAGAATAGTTAGGGTTGGAAAGGACCTTAAGATCATCTAGTTCCAACCCCCCTGCAAGAGCAGGGTAACCTACAGTACATCACACAGGAACTTGTCCAGGCGGGCCTTGAATATCTCCAGTGTAGGAGACTCCACAACCCCCCTGGGCAACCTGTTCCAGTGCTCTGTCACTCTTACAGTAAAGAAGTTCTTCCTGATGTTAACGTGGAACTTCCTATGTTCCAGTTTACACCCATTGCCCCTTGTCCTATCACTGCATATCACTGAAAAAAGCCTAGCTCCATCATCCTGACACCTACGCTTTACATATTTGTAAACATTGATGAGGTCACCCCTCAGTCTCCTCTTCTCCAAGCTAAAGAGACCCAGCTCCCTCAGCCTCTCCTCATAAGGGAGATGTTCCACTCCCTTAATCATCTTTGTGGCTCTGCGCTGGACTCCTTCAAGCAATTCCCTGTCCTTCTTGAACAGAGGGGCCCAGAACTGGACGCAATATTCCAGATGCGGCCTCACCAAGGCTGAGTAGAGGGGGAGGAGAACCTCTCTTGACCTACTAACCACTCCCTTTCTAATGCACCCTAAGATGCCATTTGCCTTCTTGGCCACAAGAGCCCATTGCTGGCTCATGGTCATCCTCCTATCCACCAGGACCCCCAGGTCCCTTTCCCCTTCACTACTTTCCAGCAGGTCAACCCCCAACCTGTACTGGTACATGGGGTTGTTCTTCCCCAGATGCAAGACTCTACACTTGCCCTTGTTAAATTTCATCAAGTTTCTCCCCGCCCAACTCTCCAGCCTGTCCAGGTCTCGCTGAAGGGCAGCACAGCCTTCTGGTGTGTCAGCCACTCCTCCCAGTTTTGTGTCATCAGCGAACTTGCTGAGGGTGCACTCAGTTCCCTCATCCAGGTCATTGATGAAAATATTAAACAGCACCGGTCCCAGCACCGACCCCTGAGGAACTCCACTAGTCACAGACCTCCAGCTAGATTCTGCGCCATTGACCACAACTCTCTGCCTTCTTCCTTTCAACCAGTTCTCGATCCACCTCACCACTTGATCGTCAAGCCCACACTTCTTTAGCTTATCTATGAGGATGCTGCGGGAGACAGTATCAAATGCCTTACTGAAATCAAGAAAAACTACATCTACCGCTCTACCATCATCCCTCCACCTAGTCACTTCCTCATAGAAGGCTATAAGGTTGGTCATACATGACTTCCCCCTCATAAAACCATGTTGGCTGTTCTTAATGACGCCCTCATCCTTGATATGCCTAGTGATGGAGTCAAGAATAAGTTGTTCCATCATCTTTCCAGGGATGGAGGTAAGGCTGACCGGTCTATAATTACCCGGGTCCTCCTTCTTGCCCTTCTTATAGATTGGTGTGACCTTTGCCATCCGCCAATCCTCAGGCACCTCGCCCGTTTCCCACGACTTACCAAAGATGATGGAAAGGACCCTACGGGGTGCCCCATAGCTGTGCTGTGCCACCGCATGGGGTGATGGCAAGCAAGTGGGGCTCCTCAAATCCCACCTCCCCATTGGTGTGACCGTGGCTGGGAGCAGCAGAATCTCCCTATGGAATACCAGGAACCTTGGAGCCTGGAGCCACTCACCCACAGCTGTCCCAGGAGCCTTGCACCAGCCAGGCCGAGGCCAGCAGGATGATGACACGGAGCAAAGCCATCGCTGCCACCACCGCTAAGAGTGACACCAAGGAGGTGACACCAAGGAGGTGACACCAAGGAGCTGCAAGCACCACTGCACCCAAAGCGCAACTGCCCCGGGGATACGGGTGCTGGATGCAGGTCCCTTGGAGCTGGGGCTGATGTCATAGAGAGGCAGGTTCCATGGGGGGAGCTCCATGGGGAGGGGGGTGGCTCAGGGGTGTCGATGGGGGCTTCCATGGGGAGATGGGGGGGTTCTGATGCGCTTGGGGTGCTCTGAATCCCTATGGGATGCTCTGGAGCTCTGTATGATGTATGGGGTTTTGGGCAGGAACCTTGGGCAGTTAACCCCTAGGGTTAACTCCGGTTAGAGGTAAACCTAACCTTAACCCTAAACCTAACCCTAACCCTAACCCTCAGCCTGGGATTAAACCCGCCCCTAGGGTTAATTCCGATTAGGGTTAATGCTAAGCCTAAGCCTAAGCCTAACCCTGGGGTTAACTCCACCCCTAGGGTTAACTCCGGTTAGAGGAAACCCTAACCTTAACCCTAACCCTAACCCTAACCCTCAGCCTGGGATTAAACCCACCCCTATGGTTAATGCTGATTAGGGTTAATGCTAACCCTAAGCCTAACCCTAACCCTGGGGTTATCTCCACCCCTAGGGTTAACTCCGGTTAGAGGTAACCCTAACCTTAACCTTAAACCTAACCGTAACCCTAGCACCAACCCTAACCCCTAACCGTAACCCTGACCCTAACTCTAAAACCTACCACTAACCCTAATCCTAAACCAGCCTAACCATAACCCTAACTTAATCCTGACCGTAATCCTAACCCTAACCCTGGGGTTAACTCCGCCCCTAGGGTTAACTCTGGTAAAGGTTAACCCTAAACCTAACCCTAATCCTATCCCTAAGCCTAATCCTAACTGTAACCCTAACCCGAACCCTAAGGCTCAACCTGGTGTTAACTCCACCCCTGGGGTTAACTCCGGTTACGGTTAACCCTAACCCTAACCCTATCCCTTACCCTAACACGTAACCCTAAACCTAACCCTGTACCTAACCCTGACCCTGACCCTAACCCTAGACCTACCTTTAATTCGGAACCTAACCCTAACCGTGATCCTAAGCCGTATAATATTCCTGGACCACGACCTGCCGTATCCAACACTTGTGGGTCTCGGCATTGGGCCAAGCCACGTCCATGATTCTGAGCATCATGAACCAATCCGTGGTGAAGCTGGGAGGGAGTGGAAGAGCAGGGATTGGAGCCATAGGACAAGGGCTGATGGGTTCCGAGAGGGAATTGCAGGCTAGAGATAAGGAAGGGATTCCCTAAGAGGGTGCTGGGGCACTGGGATGGCATGGATGGAGAAGGTTTGGATGCTCCATCCCTGGCAGTGCTGCAGGCCAGCTTGGAGCAAGCTGCTCTATGGAAGGCATCCCTGCCCATGGCAAGGGGTTGGAAGTGGATGATCTCAAGCTCCTTCCCAAGCCACCCCACTCCATGATCCATAACCACTGCATTCCATTCCATTCCATCCCATTCCATTTTAATCTCTTCTAATCCATTCTATGGAGAAGAGGGATGGGAAGGAGCCACATTGCGGCTGCTTCCCAAAGGAAAGCAGCGTGCCTTAGGCTCAAGGGCGGTCAAGCTGGAAGCAGCCTTCTCCTGAGCGCTCTTCCCAGTGCATCCAGGATGGGAAGGGGACGGGATGGGAGCTGCTCCTTGCCTATTCCCTATGGCTGGAATCCCTTCTCCCCCTTAGTTTTGCGCGACGAAGCAGTGAGCGGCTGTGAGGACCCATTGAGGGGTGATCATAGAATCATAGAATCATAGAATAGTTAGGGTTGGAAAGGACCTTAAGATCATCTAGTTCCAACCCCCCTGCAAGAGCAGGGTAACCTACAGTACATCACACAGGAACTTGTCCAGGCGGGCCTTGAATATCTCCAGTGTAGGAGACTCCACAACCCCCCTGGGCAACCTGTTCCAGTGCTCTGTCACTCTTACAGTAAAGAAGTTCTTCCTGATGTTAACGTGGAACTTCCTATGTTCCAGTTTACACCCATTGCCCCTTGTCCTATCACTGCATATCACTGAAAAAAGCCTAGCTCCATCATCCTGACACCTACGCTTTACATATTTGTAAACATTGATGAGGTCACCCCTCAGTCTCCTCTTCTCCAAGCTAAAGAGACCCAGCTCCCTCAGCCTCTCCTCATAAGGGAGATGTTCCACTCCCTTAATCATCTTTGTGGCTCTGCGCTGGACTCCTTCAAGCAATTCCCTGTCCTTCTTGAACAGAGGGGCCCAGAACTGGACGCAATATTCCAGATGCGGCCTCACCAAGGCTGAGTAGAGGGGGAGGAGAACCTCTCTTGACCTACTAACCACTCCCTTTCTAATGCACCCTAAGATGCCATTTGCCTTCTTGGCCACAAGAGCCCATTGCTGGCTCATGGTCATCCTCCTATCCACCAGGACCCCCAGGTCCCTTTCCCCTTCACTACTTTCCAGCAGGTCAACCCCCAACCTGTACTGGTACATGGGGTTGTTCTTCCCCAGATGCAAGACTCTACACTTGCCCTTGTTAAATTTCATCAAGTTTCTCCCCGCCCAACTCTCCAGCCTGTCCAGGTCTCGCTGAAGGGCAGCACAGCCTTCTGGTGTGTCAGCCACTCCTCCCAGTTTTGTGTCATCAGCGAACTTGCTGAGGGTGCACTCAGTTCCCTCATCCAGGTCATTGATGAAAATATTAAACAGCACCGGTCCCAGCACCGACCCCTGAGGAACTCCACTAGTCACAGACCTCCAGCTAGATTCTGCGCCATTGACCACAACTCTCTGCCTTCTTCCTTTCAACCAGTTCTCGATCCACCTCACCACTTGATCGTCAAGCCCACACTTCTTTAGCGTATCTATGAGGATGCTGTGGGAGACAGTATCAAATGCCTTACTGAAATCTAGAAAAACTACATCTACCGCTCTACCATCATCCCTCCACCTAGTCACTTCCTCATAGAAGGCTATAAGGTTGGTCATACATGACTTCCCCCTCATAAAACCATGTTGGCTGTTCTTAATGACGCCCTCATCCTTGATATGCCTAGTGATGGAGTCAAGAATAAGTTGTTCCATCATCTTTCCAGGGATGGAGGTAAGGCTGACCGGTCTATAATTACCCGGGTCCTCCTTCTTGCCCTTCTTATAGATTGGTGTGACCTTTGCCATCCGCCAATCCTCAGGCACCTCGCCCGTTTCCCACGACTTACCAAAGATAATGGAAAGGACCCTACGGGGTGCCCCATAGCTGTGCTGTGCCACCGCATGGGGTGATGGCAAGCAAGTGGGGCTCCTCAAATCCCACCTCCCCATTGGTGTGACCGTGGCTGGGAGCAGCAGCATCTCCCTATGGAATACCAGGAACCTTGGAGCCTGGAGCCACTCACCCACAGCTGTCCCAGGAGCCTTGCACCAGCCAGGCCGAGGCCAGCAGGATGATGACACGGAGCAAAGCCATCGCTGCCACCACCGCTAAGAGTGACACCAAGGAGGTGACACCAAGGAGGTGACACCAAGGAGCTGCAAGCACCACTGCACCCAAAGCGCAACTGCCCCGGGGATACGGGTGCTGGATGCAGGTCCCTTGGAGCTGGGGCTGATGTCATAGAGAGGCAGGTTCCATGGGGGGAGCTCCATGGGGAGGGGGGTGGCTCAGGGGTGTCGCTGGGGGCTTCCATGGGGAGATGGGGGGGTTCTGATGCGCTTGGGGTGCTCTGAATCCCTATGGGATGCTCTGGAGCTCTGTATGATGTATGGGGTTTTGGGCAGGAACCTTGGGCAGTTAACCCCTAGGGTTAACTCCGGTTAGAGGTAAACCTAACCTTAACCCTAAACCTAACCCTAACCCTAACCCTCAGCCTGGGATTAAACCCGCCCCTAGGGTTAATTCCGATTAGGGTTAATGCTAAGCCTAAGCCTAACCCTAACCCTGGGGTTAACTCCACCCCTAGGGTTAACTCCGGTTAGAGGAAACCCTAACCTTAACCCTAACCCTAACCCTAACCCTCAGCCTGGGATTAAACCCACCCCTATGGTTAATTCTGATTAGGGTTAATGCTAACCCTAAGCCTAACCCTAACCCTGGAGTTATCTCCACCCCTAGGGTTAACTCCGGTTAGAGGTAACCCTAACCTTAACCTTAAACCTAACCGTAACCCTAGCACCAACCCTAACCCCTAACCGTAACCCTGACCCTAACTCTAAAACCTACCACTAACCCTAATCCTAAACCTGCCTAACCATAACCCTAACTTAATCCTGACCGTAATCCTAACCCTAACCCTGGGGTTAACTCCGCCCCTAGGGTTAACTCTGGTAAAGGTTAACCCTAAACCTAACCCTAATCCTATCCCTAAACCTAATCCTAACTGTAACCCTAACCCGAACCCTAAGGCTCAACCTGGTGTTAACTCCACCCCTGGGGTTAACTCCGGTTACGGTTAACCCTAACCCTAACCCTATCCCTAACCCTAACACGTAACCCTAAACCTAACCCTGTACCTAACCCTGACCATGACCCTAACCCTAAACCTACCCCTAATTCGGAACCTAACCCTAACCGTGATCCTAAGCCGTATAATATTCCTGGACCACGACCTGCCGTATCCAACACTTGTGGGTATCGGCATTGGCCCAAGCCACATCCATGATTCTGACCATCATGAAGCAATCCGTGGTGAAGCTGGGAGGGAGTGGAAGAGCAGGGATTGGAGCCATAGGACAAGGGCTGATGGGTTCCGAGAGGGAATTGCAGGCTGGAGATAAGGAAGGGATTCCCTAAGAGGGTGCTGGGGCACTGGGATGGCATGGATGGAGAAGGTTTGGATGCTCCATCCCTGGCAGTGCTGCAGGCCAGCTTGGAGCAAGCTGCTCTATGGAAGGCATCCCCTGCCCATGGCAAGGGGTTGGAAGTGGATGATCTCAAGCTCCTTTCCAAGCCACCCCACTCCATGATCCATAACCACTGCATTCCATTCCATTCCATCCCATTCCATTTTAATCTCTTCTAATCCATTCTATGGAGAAGAGGGATGGGAAGGAGCCACATTGCGGCTGCTTCCCAAAGGAAAGCAGCGTGCCTTAGGCTCAAGGGCGGTCAAGCTGGAAGCAGCCTTCTCCTGAGCGCTCTTCCCAGTGCATCCAGGATGGGAAGGGGACGGGATGGGAGCTGCTCCTTGCCTATTCCCTATGGCTGGAATCCCTTCTCCCCCGTACTTTTGCGCGACGAAGCAGTGAGCGGCTGTGAGGACCCATTGAGGGGTGATCATAGAATCATAGAATCATAGAATAGTTAGGGTTGGAAAGGACCTTAAGATCATCTAGTTCCAACCCCCCTGCAAGAGCAGGGTAACCTACAGTACATCACACAGGAACTTGTCCAGGCGGGCCTTGAATATCTCCAGTGTAGGAGACTCCACAACCCCCCTGGGCAACCTGTTCCAGTGCTCTGTCACTCTTACAGTAAAGAAGTTCTTCCTGATGTTAACGTGGAACTTCCTATATTCCAGTTTACACCCATTGCCCCTTGTCCTATCACTGGATATTACTGAAAAAAGCCTAGCTCCATCATCCTGACACCTACGCTTTACATATTTGTAAACATTGATGAGGTCACCCCTCAGTCTCCTCTTCTCCAAGCTAAAGAGACCCAGCTCCCTCAGCCTCTCCTCGTAAGGGAGATGTTCCACTCCCTTAATCATCTTTGTGGCTCTGCGCTGGACTCCTTCAAGCAATTCCCTGTCCTTCTTGAACAGAGGGGCCCAGAACTGGACGCAATATTCCAGATGCGGCCTCACCAAGGCTGAGTAGAGGGGGAGGAGAACCTCTCTTGACCTACTAACCACTCCCTTTCTAATGCACCCTAAGATGCCATTTGCCTTCTTGGCCACAAGAGCACATTGCTGGCTCATGGTCATCCTCCTATCCACCAGGACCCCCAGGTCCCTTTCCCCTTCACTACTTTCCAGCAGGTCAACCCCCAACCTGTACTGGTACATGGGGTTGTTCTTCCCCAGATGCAAGACTCTACACTTGCCCTTGTTAAATTTCATCAAGTTTCTCCCCGCCCAACTCTCCAGCCTGTCCAGGTCTCGCTGAAGGGCAGCACAGCCTTCTGGTGTGTCAGCCACTCCTCCCAGTTTTGTGTCATCAGCGAACTTGCTGAGGGTGCACTCAGTTCCCTCATCCAGGTCATTGATGAAAATATTAAACAGCACCGGTCCCAGCACCGACCCCTGAGGAACTCCACTAGTCACAGACCTCCAGCTAGATTCTGCGCCATTGACCACAACTCTCTGCCTTCTTCCTTTCAACCAGTTCTCGATCCACCTCACCACTTGATCGTCAAGCCCACACTTCTTTAGCTTATCTATGAGGACGCTGTGGGAGACAGTATCAAATGCCTTACTGAAATCAAGAAAAACTACATCTACCGCTCTACCATCATCCCTCCACCTAGTCACTTCCTCATAGAAGGCTATAAGGTTGGTCATACATGACTTCCCCCTCATAAAACCATGTTGGCTGTTCTTAATGATGCCCTCATCCTTGATATGCCTAGTGATGGAGTCAAGAATAAGTTGTTCCATCATCTTTCCAGGGATGGAGGTAAGGCTGACCGGTCTATAATTACCCGGGTCCTCCTTCTTGCCCTTCTTATAGATTGGTGTGACCTTTGCCATCCGCCAATCCTCAGGCACCTCGCCCGTTTCCCACGACTTACCAAAGATGATGGAAAGGACCCTACGGGGTGCCCCATAGCTGTGCTGTGCCACCGCATGGGGTGATGGCAAGCAAGTGGGGCTCCTCAAATCCCACCTCCCCATTGGTGTGACCGTGGCTGGGAGCAGCAGCATCTCCCTATGGAATACCAGGAACCTTGGAGCCTGGAGCCACTCACCCACAGCTGTCCCAGGAGCCTTGCACCAGCCAGGCCGAGGCCAGCAGGATGATGACACGGAGCAAAGCCATCGCTGCCACCACCGCTAAGAGTGACACCAAGGAGGTGACACCAAGGAGGTGACACCAAGGAGCTGCAAGCACCACTGCACCCAAAGCGCAACTGCCCCGGGGATACGGGTGCTGGATGCAGGTCCCTTGGAGCTGGGGCTGATGTCATAGAGAGGCAGGTTCCATGGGGGGAGCTCCATGGGGAGGGGGGTGGCTCAGGGGTGTCGCTGGGGGCTTCCATGGGGAGATGGGGGGGTTCTGATGCGCTTGGGGTGCTCTGAATCCCTATGGGATGCTCTGGAGCTCTGTATGATGTATGGGGTTTTGGGCAGGAACCTTGGGCAGTTAACCCCTAGAGTTAACTCCGGTTAGAGGTAAACCTAACCTTAACCCTAAACCTAACCCTAACCCTAACCCTCAGCCTGGGATTAAACCCGCCCCTAGGGTTAATTCCGATTAGGGTTAATGCTAACCCTAAGCCTAACCCTAACCCTGGGGTTATCTCCACCCCTAGGGTTAACTCCGGTTAGAGGTAACCCTAACCTTAACCTTAAACCTAACCGTAACCCTAGCACCAACCCTAACCCCTAACCGTAACCCTGACCCTAACTCTAAAACCTACCACTAACCCTAATCCTAAACCAGCCTAACCATAACCCTAACTTAATCCTGACCGTAATCCTAACCCTAACCCTGGGGTGAACTCCGCCCCTAGGGTTAACTCTGGTAAAGGTTAACCCTAAACCTAACCCTAATCCTATCCCTAAGCCTAATCCTAACTGTAACCCTAACCCGAACCCTAAGGCTCAACCTGGTGTTAACTCCACCCCTGGGGTTAACTCCGGTTACGGTTAACCCTAACCCTAACCCTATCCCTAACCCTAACACGTAACCCTAAACCTAACCCTGTACCTAACCCTGACCCTGACCCTAACCCTAAACCTAACCCTAATTCGGAACCTAACCCTAACCGTGATCCTAAGCCGTATAATATTCCTGGACCACGACCTGCCGTATCCAACACTTGTGGGTGTCGGCATTGGCCCAAGCCACGTCCATGATTCTGAGCATCATGAAGCAATCCGTGGTGAAGCTGGGAGGGAGTGGAAGAGCAGGGATTGGAGCCATAGGACAAGGGCTGATGGGTTCCGAGAGGGAATTGCAGGCTGGAGATAAGGAAGGGATTCCCTAAGAGGGTGCTGGGGCACTGGGATGGCATGGATGGAGAAGGTTTGGATGCTCCATCCCTGGCAGTGCTGCAGGCCAGCTTGGAGCAAGCTGCTCTATGGAAGGCATCCCTGCCCATGGCAAGGGGTTGGAAGTGGATGATCTCAAGCTCCTTTCCAAGCCACCCCACTCCATGATCCATAACCACTGCATTCCATTCCATTCCATCCCATTCCATTTTAATCTCTTCTAATCCATTCTATGGAGAAGAGGGATGGGAAGGAGCCACATTGCGGCTGCTTCCCAAAGGAAAGCAGCGTGCCTTAGGCTCAAGGGCGGTCAAGCTGGAAGCAGCCTTCTCCTGAGCGCTCTTCCCAGTGCATCCAGGATGGGAAGGGGACGGGATGGGAGCTGCTCCTTGCCTATTCCCTATGGCTGGAATCCCTTCTCCCCCTTAGTTTTGCGCGACGAAGCAGTGAGCGGCTGTGAGGACCCATTGAGGGGTGATCATAGAATCATAGAATCATAGAATAGTTAGGGTTGGAAAGGACCTTAAGATCATCTAGTTCCAACCCCCCTGCAAGAGCAGGGTAACCTACAGTACATCACACAGGAACTTGTCCAGGCGGGCCTTGAATATCTCCAGTGTAGGAGACTCCACAACCCCCCTGGGCAACCTGTTCCAGTGCTCTGTCACTCTTACAGTAAAGAAGTTCTTCCTGATGTTAACGTGGAACTTCCTATGTTCCAGTTTACACCCATTGCCCCTTGTCCTATCACTGCATATCACTGAAAAAAGCCTAGCTCCATCATCCTGACACCTACGCTTTACATATTTGTAAACATTGATGAGGTCACCCCTCAGTCTCCTCTTCTCCAAGCTAAAGAGACCCAGCTCCCTCAGCCTCTCCTCATAAGGGAGATGTTCCACTCCCTTAATCATCTTTGTGGCTCTGCGCTGGACTCCTTCAAGCAATTCCCTGTCCTTCTTGAACAGAGGGGCCCAGAACTGGACGCAATATTCCAGATGCGGCCTCACCAAGGCTGAGTAGAGGGGGAGGAGAACCTCTCTTGACCTACTAACCACTCCCTTTCTAATGCACCCTAAGATGCCATTTGCCTTCTTGGCCACAAGAGCCCATTGCTGGCTCATGGTCATCCTCCTATCCACCAGGACCCCCAGGTCCCTTTCCCCTTCACTACTTTCCAGCAGGTCAACCCCCAACCTGTACTGGTACATGGGGTTGTTCTTCCCCAGATGCAAGACTCTACACTTGCCCTTGTTAAATTTCATCAAGTTTCTCCCCGCCCAACTCTCCAGCCTGTCCAGGTCTCGCTGAAGGGCAGCACAGCCTTCTGGTGTGTCAGCCACTCCTCCCAGTTTTGTGTCATCAGCGAACTTGCTGAGGGTGCACTCAGTTCCCTCATCCAGGTCATTGATGAAAATATTAAACAGCACCGGTCCCAGCACCGACCCCTGAGGAACTCCACTAGTCACAGACCTCCAGCTAGATTCTGCGCCATTGACCACAACTCTCAGCCTTCTTCCTTTCAACCAGTTCTCGATCCACCTCACCACTTGATCGTCAAGCCCACACTTCTTTAGCTTATCTATGAGGACGCTGTGGGAGACAGTATCAAATGCCTTACTGAAATCAAGAAAAACTACATCTACCGCTCTACCATCATCCCTCCACCTAGTCACTTCCTCATAGAAGGCTATAAGGTTGGTCATACATGACTTCCCCCTCATAAAACCATGTTGGCTGTTCTTAATGATGCCCTCATCCTTGATATGCCTAGTGATGGAGTCAAGAATAAGTTGTTCCATCATCTTTCCAGGGATGGAGGTAAGGCTGACCGGTCTATAATTACCCGGGTCCTCCTTCTTGCCCTTCTTATAGATTGGTGTGACCTTTGCCATCCGCCAATCCTCAGGCACCTCGCCCGTTTCCCACGACTTACCAAAGATGATGGAAAGGACCCTACGGGGTGCCCCATAGTTGTGCTGTGCCACCGCATGGGGTGATGGCAAGCAAGTGGGGCTCCTCAAATCCCACCTCCCCATTGGTGTGACCGTGGCTGGGAGCAGCAGCATCTCCCTATGGAATACCAGGAACCTTGGAGCCTGGAGCCACTCACCCACAGCTGTCCCAGGAGCCTTGCACCAGCCAGGCCGAGGCCAGCAGGATGATGACACGGAGCAAAGCCATCGCTGCCACCACCGCTAAGAGTGACACCAAGGAGGTGACACCAAGGAGGTGACACCAAGGAGCTGCAAGCACCACTGCACCCAAAGCGCAACTGCCCCGGGGATACGGGTGCTGGATGCAGGTCCCTTGGAGCTGGGGCTGATGTCATAGAGAGGCAGGTTCCATGGGGGGAGCTCCATGGGGAGGGGGGTGGCTCAGGGGTGTCGCTGGGGGCTTCCATGGGGAGATGGGGGGGTTCTGATGCGCTTGGGGTGCTCTGAATCCCTATGGGATGCTCTGGAGCTCTGTATGATGTATGGGGTTTTGGGCAGGAACCTTGGGCAGTTAACCCCTAGGGTTAACTCCGGTTAGAGGAAACCCTAACCTTAACCCTAAACCTAACCCTAACCCTAACCCTCAGCCTGGGATTAAACCCGCCCCTAGGGTTAATTCCGATTAGGGTTAATGCTAAGCCTAAGCCTAAGCCTAACCCTGGGGTTAACTCCACCCCTAGGGTTAACTCCGGTTAGAGGAAACCCTAACCTTAACCCTAACCCTAACCCTAACCCTCAGCCTGGGATTAAACCCACCCCTATGGTTAATGCTGATTAGGGTTAATGCTAACCCTAAGCCTAACCCTAACCCTGGGGTTATCTCCACCCCTAGGGTTAACTCCGGTTAGAGGTAACCCTAACCTTAACCTTAAACCTAACCGTAACCCTAGCACCAACCCTAACCCCTAACCGTAACCCTGACCCTAACTCTAAAACCTACCACTAACCCTAATCCTAAACCAGCCTAACCATAACCCTAACTTAATCCTGACCGTAATCCTAACCCTAACCCTGGGGTTAACTCCGCCCCTAGGGTTAACTCTGGTAAAGGTTAACCCTAAACCTAACCCTAATCCTATCCCTAAGCCTAATCCTAACTGTAACCCTAACCCGAACCCTAAGGCTCAACCTGGTGTTAACTCCACCCCTGGGGTTAACTCCGGTTACGGTTAACCCTAACCCTAACCCTATCCCTTACCCTAACACGTAACCCTAAACCTAACCCTGTACCTAACCCTGACCCTGACCCTAACCCTAGACCTACCTTTAATTCGGAACCTAACCCTAACCGTGATCCTAAGCCGTATAATATTCCTGGACCACGACCTGCCGTATCCAACACTTTTGGGTCTCGGCATTGGCCCAAGCCACGTCCATGATTCTGAGCATCATGAAGCAATCCGTGGTGAAGCTGGGAGGGAGTGGAAGAGCAGGGATTGGAGCCATAGGACAAGGGCTGATGGGTTCCGAGAGGGAATTGCAGGCTAGAGATAAGGAAGGGATTCCCTAAGAGGGTGCTGGGGCACTGGGATGGCATGGATGGAGAAGGTTTGGATGCTCCATCCCTGGCAGTGCTGCAGGCCAGCTTGGAGCAAGCTGCTCTATGGAAGGCATCCCTGCCCATGGCAAGGGGTTGGAAGTGGATGATCTCAAGCTCCTTCCCAAGCCACCCCACTCCATGATCCATAACCACTGCATTCCATTCCATTCCATCCCATTCCATTTTAATCTCTTCTAATCCATTCTATGGAGAAGAGGGATGGGAAGGAGCCACATTGCGGCTGCTTCCCAAAGGAAAGCAGCGTGCCTTAGGCTCAAGGGCGGTCAAGCTGGAAGCAGCCTTCTCCTGAGCGCTCTTCCCAGTGCATCCAGGATGGGAAGGGGACGGGATGGGAGCTGCTCCTTGCCTATTCCCTATGGCTGGAATCCCTTCTCCCCCTTAGTTTTGCGCGACGAAGCAGTGAGCGGCTGTGAGGACCCATTGAGGGGTGATCATAGAATCATAGAATCATAGAATAGTTAGGGTTGGAAAGGACCTTAAGATCATCTAGTTCCAACCCCCCTGCAAGAGCAGGGTAACCTACAGTACATCACACAGGAACTTGTCCAGGCGGGCCTTGAATATCTCCAGTGTAGGAGACTCCACAACCCCCCTGGGCAACCTGTTCCAGTGCTCTGTCACTCTTACAGTAAAGAAGTTCTTCCTGATGTTAACGTGGAACTTCCTATGTTCCAGTTTACACCCATTGCCCCTTGTCCTATCACTGCATATCACTGAAAAAAGCCTAGCTCCATCATCCTGACACCTACGCTTTACATATTTGTAAACATTGATGAGGTCACCCCTCAGTCTCCTCTTCTCCAAGCTAAAGAGACCCAGCTCCCTCAGCCTCTCCTCATAAGGGAGATGTTCCACTCCCTTAATCATCTTTGTGGCTCTGCGCTGGACTCCTTCAAGCAATTCCCTGTCCTTCTTGAACAGAGGGGCCCAGAACTGGACGCAATATTCCAGATGCGGCCTCACCAAGGCTGAGTAGAGGGGGAGGAGAACCTCTCTTGACCTACTAACCACTCCCTTTCTAATGCACCCTAAGATGCCATTTGCCTTCTTGGCCACAAGAGCCCATTGCTGGCTCATGGTCATCCTCCTATCCACCAGGACCCCCAGGTCCCTTTCCCCTTCACTACTTTCCAGCAGGTCAACCCCCAACCTGTACTGGTACATGGGGTTGTTCTTCCCCAGATGCAAGACTCTACACTTGCCCTTGTTAAATTTCATCAAGTTTCTCCCCGCCCAACTCTCCAGCCTGTCCAGGTCTCGCTGAAGGGCAGCACAGCCTTCTGGTGTGTCAGCCACTCCTCCCAGTTTTGTGTCATCAGCGAACTTGCTGAGGGTGCACTCAGTTCCCTCATCCAGGTCATTGATGAAAATATTAAACAGCACCGGTCCCAGCACCGACCCCTGAGGAACTCCACTAGTCACAGACCTCCAGCTAGATTCTGCGCCATTGACCACAACTCTCTGCCTTCTTCCTTTCAACCAGTTCTCGATCCACCTCACCACTTGATCGTCAAGCCCACACTTCTTTAGCGTATCTATGAGGATGCTGTGGGAGACAGTATCAAATGCCTTACTGAAATCTAGAAAAACTACATCTACCGCTCTACCATCATCCCTCCACCTAGTCACTTCCTCATAGAAGGCTATAAGGTTGGTCATACATGACTTCCCCCTCATAAAACCATGTTGGCTGTTCTTAATGACGCCCTCATCCTTGATATGCCTAGTGATGGAGTCAAGAATAAGTTGTTCCATCATCTTTCCAGGGATGGAGGTAAGGCTGACCGGTCTATAATTACCCGGGTCCTCCTTCTTGCCCTTCTTATAGATTGGTGTGACCTTTGCCATCCGCCAATCCTCAGGCACCTCGCCCGTTTCCCACGACTTACCAAAGATAATGGAAAGGACCCTACGGGGTGCCCCATAGCTGTGCTGTGCCACCGCATGGGGTGATGGCAAGCAAGTGGGGCTCCTCAAATCCCACCTCCCCATTGGTGTGACCGTGGCTGGGAGCAGCAGCATCTCCCTATGGAATACCAGGAACCTTGGAGCCTGGAGCCACTCACCCACAGCTGTCCCAGGAGCCTTGCACCAGCCAGGCCGAGGCCAGCAGGATGATGACACGGAGCAAAGCCATCGCTGCCACCACCGCTAAGAGTGACACCAAGGAGGTGACACCAAGGAGGTGACACCAAGGAGCTGCAAGCACCACTGCACCCAAAGCGCAACTGCCCCGGGGATACGGGTGCTGGATGCAGGTCCCTTGGAGCTGGGGCTGATGTCATAGAGAGGCAGGTTCCATGGGGGGAGCTCCATGGGGAGGGGGGTGGCTCAGGGGTGTCGCTGGGGGCTTCCATGGGGAGATGGGGGGGTTCTGATGCGCTTGGGGTGCTCTGAATCCCTATGGGATGCTCTGGAGCTCTGTATGATGTATGGGGTTTTGGGCAGGAACCTTGGGCAGTTAACCCCTAGGGTTAACTCCGGTTAGAGGTAAACCTAACCTTAACCCTAAACCTAACCCTAACCCTAACCCTCAGCCTGGGATTAAACCCGCCCCTAGGGTTAATTCCGATTAGGGTTAATGCTAAGCCTAAGCCTAACCCTAACCCTGGGGTTAACTCCACCCCTAGGGTTAACTCCGGTTAGAGGAAACCCTAACCTTAACCCTAACCCTAACCCTAACCCTCAGCCTGGGATTAAACCCGCCCCTAGGGTTAATTCCGATTAGGGTTAATGCTAACCCTAAGCCTAACCCTAACCCTGGAGTTATCTCCACCCCTAGGGTTAACTCCGGTTAGAGGTAACCCTAACCTTAACCTTAAACCTAACCGTAACCCTAGCACCAACCCTAACCCCTAACCGTAACCCTGACCCTAACTCTAAAACCTACCACTAACCCTAATCCTAAACCAGCCTAACCATAACCCTAACTTAATCCTGACCGTAATCCTAACCCTAACCCTGGGGTTAACTCCGCCCCTAGGGTTAACTCTGGTAAAGGTTAACCCTAAACCTAACCCTAATCCTATCCCTAAACCTAATCCTAACTGTAACCCTAACCCGAACCCTAAGGCTCAACCTGGTGTTAACTCCACCCCTGGGGTTAACTCCGGTTACGGTTAACCCTAACCCTAACCCTATCCCTAACCCTAACACGTAACCCTAAACCTAACCCTGTACCTAACCCTGACCATGACCCTAACCCTAAACCTACCCCTAATTCGGAACCTAACCCTAACCGTGATCCTAAGCCGTATAATATTCCTGGACCACGACCTGCCGTATCCAACACTTGTGGGTATCGGCATTGGCCCAAGCCACATCCATGATTCTGACCATCATGAAGCAATCCGTGGTGAAGCTGGGAGGGAGTGGAAGAGCAGGGATTGGAGCCATAGGACAAGGGCTGATGGGTTCCGAGAGGGAATTGCAGGCTGGAGATAAGGAAGGGATTCCCTAAGAGGGTGCTGGGGCACTGGGATGGCATGGATGGAGAAGGTTTGGATGCTCCATCCCTGGCAGTGCTGCAGGCCAGCTTGGAGCAAGCTGCTCTATGGAAGGCATCCCCTGCCCATGGCAAGGGGTTGGAAGTGGATGATCTCAAGCTCCTTTCCAAGCCACCCCACTCCATGATCCATAACCACTGCATTCCATTCCATTCCATCCCATTCCATTTTAATCTCTTCTAATCCATTCTATGGAGAAGAGGGATGGGAAGGAGCCACATTGCGGCTGCTTCCCAAAGGAAAGCAGCGTGCCTTAGGCTCAAGGGCGGTCAAGCTGGAAGCAGCCTTCTCCTGAGCGCTCTTCCCAGTGCATCCAGGATGGGAAGGGGACGGGATGGGAGCTGCTCCTTGCCTATTCCCTATGGCTGGAATCCCTTCTCCCCCGTACTTTTGCGCGACGAAGCAGTGAGCGGCTGTGAGGACCCATTGAGGGGTGATCATAGAATCATAGAATCATAGAATAGTTAGGGTTGGAAAGGACCTTAAGATCATCTAGTTCCAACCCCCCTGCAAGAGCAGGGTAACCTACAGTACATCACACAGGAACTTGTCCAGGCGGGCCTTGAATATCTCCAGTGTAGGAGACTCCACAACCCCCCTGGGCAACCTGTTCCAGTGCTCTGTCACTCTTACAGTAAAGAAGTTCTTCCTGATGTTAACGTGGAACTTCCTATATTCCAGTTTACACCCATTGCCCCTTGTCCTATCACTGGATATTACTGAAAAAAGCCTAGCTCCATCATCCTGACACCTACGCTTTACATATTTGTAAACATTGATGAGGTCACCCCTCAGTCTCCTCTTCTCCAAGCTAAAGAGACCCAGCTCCCTCAGCCTCTCCTCGTAAGGGAGATGTTCCACTCCCTTAATCATCTTTGTGGCTCTGCGCTGGACTCCTTCAAGCAATTCCCTGTCCTTCTTGAACAGAGGGGCCCAGAACTGGACGCAATATTCCAGATGCGGCCTCACCAAGGCTGAGTAGAGGGGGAGGAGAACCTCTCTTGACCTACTAACCACTCCCTTTCTAATGCACCCTAAGATGCCATTTGCCTTCTTGGCCACAAGAGCCCATTGCTGGCTCATGGTCATCCTCCTATCCACCAGGACCCCCAGGTCCCTTTCCCCTTCACTACTTTCCAGCAGGTCAACCCCCAACCTGTACTGGTACATGGGGTTGTTCTTCCCCAGATGCAAGACTCTACACTTGCCCTTGTTAAATTTCATCAAGTTTCTCCCCGCCCAACTCTCCAGCCTGTCCAGGTCTCGCTGAAGGGCAGCACAGCCTTCTGGTGTGTCAGCCACTCCTCCCAGTTTTGTGTCATCAGCGAACTTGCTGAGGGTGCACTCAGTTCCCTCATCCAGGTCATTGATGAAAATATTAAACAGCACCGGTCCCAGCACCGACCCCTGAGGAACTCCACTAGTCACAGACCTCCAGCTAGATTCTGCGCCATTGACCACAACTCTCTGCCTTCTTCCTTTCAACCAGTTCTCGATCCACCTCACCACTTGATCGTCAAGCCCACACTTCTTTAGCTTATCTATGAGGATGCTGCGGGAGACAGTATCAAATGCCTTACTGAAATCAAGAAAAACTACATCTACCGCTCTACCATCATCCCTCCACCTAGTCACTTCCTCATAGAAGGCTATAAGGTTGGTCATACATGACTTCCCCCTCATAAAACCATGTTGGCTGTTCTTAATGACGCCCTCATCCTTGATATGCCTAGTGATGGAGTCAAGAATAAGTTGTTCCATCATCTTTCCAGGGATGGAGGTAAGGCTGACCGGTCTATAATTACCCGGGTCCTCCTTCTTGCCCTTCTTATAGATTGGTGTGACCTTTGCCATCCGCCAATCCTCAGGCACCTCGCCCGTTTCCCACGACTTACCAAAGATGATGGAAAGGACCCTACGGGGTGCCCCATAGCTGTGCTGTGCCACCGCATGGGCTGATGGCAAGCAAGTGGGGCTCCTCAAATCCCACCTCCCCATTGGTGTGACCGTGGCTGGGAGCAGCAGCATCTCCCTATGGAATACCAGGAACCTTGGAGCCTGGAGCCACTCACCCACAGCTGTCCCAGGACCCTTGCACCAGCCAGGCCGAGGCCAGCAGGATGATGACACGGAGCAAAGCCATCGCTGCCACCACCGCTAAGAGTGACACCAAGGAGGTGACACCAAGGAGGTGACACCAAGGAGCTGCAAGCACCACTGCACCCAAAGCGCAACTGCCCCGGGGATACGGGTGCTGGATGCAGGTCCCTTGGAGCTGGGGCTGATGTCATAGAGAGGCAGGTTCCATGGGGGGAGCTCCATGGGGAGGGGGGTGGCTCAGGGGTGTCGCTGGGGGCTTCCATGGGGAGATGGGGGGGTTCTGATGCGCTTGGGGTGCTCTGACTCCCGATGGGATGCTCTGGAGCTCTGTATGATGTATGGGGTTTTGGGCAGGAACCTTGGGCAGTTAACCCCTAGGGTTAACTCCGGTTAGAGGTAAACCTAACCTTAACCCTAAACCTAACCCTAACCCTAACCCTCAGCCTGGGATTAAACCCGCCCCTAGGGTTAATTCCGATTAGGGTTAATGCTAAGCCTAAGCCTAACCCTAACCCTGGGGTTAACTCCACCCCTAGGGTTAACTCCGGTTAGAGGAAACCCTAACCTTAACCCTAACCCTAACCCTAACCCTCAGCCTGGGATTAAACCCACCCCTATGGTTAATTCTGATTAGGGTTAATGCTAACCCTAAGCCTAACCCTAACCCTGGAGTTATCTCCACCCCTAGGGTTAACTCCGGTTAGAGGTAACCCTAACCTTAACCTTAAACCTAACCGTAACCCTAGCACCAACCCTAACCCCTAACCGTAACCCTGACCCTAACTCTAAAACCTACCACTAACCCTAATCCTAAACCAGTCTAACCATAACCCTAACTTAATCCTGACCGTAATCCTAACCCTAACCCTGGGGTGAACTCCGCCCCTAGGGTTAACTCTGGTAAAGGTTAACCCTAAACCTAACCCTAATCCTATCCCTAAGCCTAATCCTAACTGTAACCCTAACCCGAACCCTAAGGCTCAATCTGGTGTTAACTCCACCCCTGGGGTTAACTCCGGTTACGGTTAACCCTAACCCTAACCCTATCCCTAACCCTAACACGTAACCCTAAACCTAACCCTGTACCTAACCCTGACCCTGACCCTAACCCTAAACCTACCCCTAATTCGGAACCTAACCCTAACCGTGATCCTAAGCCGTATAATATTCCTGGACCACGACCTGCCGTATCCAACACTTGTGGGTGTCGGCATTGGCCCAAGCCACATCCATGATTCTGACCATCATAAAGCAATCCGTGGTGAAGCTGGGAGGGAGTGGAAGAGCAGGGATTGGAGCCATAGGACAAGGGCTGATGGGTTCCGAGAGGGAATTGCAGGCTGGAGATAAGGAAGGGATTCCCTAAGAGGGCGCTGGGGCACTGGGATGGCATGGATGGAGAAGGTTTGGATGCTCCATCCCTGGCAGTGCTGCAGGCCAGCTTGGAGCAAGCTGCTCTATGGAAGGCATCCCTGCCCATGGCAAGGGGTTGGAAGTGGATGATCTCAAGCTCCTTTCCAAGCCACCCCACTCCATGATCCATAACCACTGCATTCCATTCCATTCCATCCCATTCCATTTTAATCTCTTCTAATCCATTCTATGGAGAAGAGGGATGGGAAGGAGCCACATTGCGGCTGCTTCCCAAAGGAAAGCAGCGTGCCTTAGGCTCAAGGGCGGTCAAGCTGGAAGCAGCCTTCTCCTGAGCGCTCTTCCCAGTGCATCCAGGATGGGAAGGGGACGGGATGGGAGCTGCTCCTTGCCTATTCCCTATGGCTGGAATCCCTTCTCCCCCTTAGTTTTGCGCGACGAAGCAGTGAGCGGCTGTGAGGACCCATTGAGGGGTGATCATAGAATCATAGAATCATAGAATAGTTAGGGTTGGAAAGGACCTTAAGATCATCTAGTTCCAACCCCCCTGCAAGAGCAGGGTAACCTACAGTACATCACACAGGAACTTGTCCAGGCGGGCCTTGAATATCTCCAGTGTAGGAGACTCCACAACCCCCCTGGGCAACCTGTTCCAGTGCTCTGTCACTCTTACAGTAAAGAAGTTCTTCCTGATGTTAACGTGGAACTTCCTATGTTCCAGTTTACACCCATTGCCCCTTGTCCTATCACTGCATATCACTGAAAAAAGCCTAGCTCCATCATCCTGACACCTACGCTTTACATATTTGTAAACATTGATGAGGTCACCCCTCAGTCTCCTCTTCTCCAAGCTAAAGAGACCCAGCTCCATCAGCCTCTCCTCATAAGGGAGATGTTCCACTCCCTTAATCATCTTTGTGGCTCTGCGCTGGACTCCTTCAAGCAATTCCCTGTCCTTCTTGAACAGAGGGGCCCAGAACTAGACGCAATATTCCAGATGCGGCCTCACCAAGGCTGAGTAGAGGGGGAGGAGAACCTCTCTTGACCTACTAACCACTCCCTTTCTAATGCACCCTAAGATGCCATTTGCCTTCTTGGCCACAAGAGCACATTGCTGGCTCATGGTCATCCTCCTATCCACCAGGACCCCCAGGTCCCTTTCCCCTTCACTACTTTCCAGCAGGTCAACCCCCAACCTGTACTGGTACATGGGGTTGTTCTTCCCCAGATGCAAGACTCTACACTTGCCCTTGTTAAATTTCATCAAGTTTCTCCCCGCCCAACTCTCCAGCCTGTCCAGGTCTCGCTGAAGGGCAGCACAGCCTTCTGGTGTGTCAGCCACTCCTCCCAGTTTTGTGTCATCAGCGAACTTGCTGAGGGTGCACTCAGTTCCCTCATCCAGGTCATTGATGAAAATATTAAACAGCACCGGTCCCAGCACCGACCCCTGAGGAACTCCACTAGTCACAGACCTCCAGCTAGATTCTGCGCCATTGACCACAACTCTCTGCCTTCTTCCTTTCAACCAGTTCTCGATCCACCTCACCACTTGATCGTCAAGCCCACACTTCTTTAGCTTATCTATGAGGATGCTGTGGGAGACAGTATCAAATGCCTTACTGAAATCAAGAAAAACTACATCTACCGCTCTACCATCATCCCTCCACCTAGTCACTTCCTCATAGAAGGCTATAAGGTTGGTCATACATGACTTCCCCCTCATAAAACCATGTTGGCTGTTCTTAATGACGCCCTCATCCTTGATATGCCTAGTGATGGAGTCAAGAATAAGTTGTTCCATCATCTTTCCAGGGATGGAGGTAAGGCTGACCGGTCTATAATTACCCGGGTCCTCCTTCTTGCCCTTCTTATAGATTGGTGTGACCTTTGCCATCTGCCAATCCTCAGGCACCTCGCCCGTTTCCCACGACTTACCAAAGATGATGGAAAGGACCCTACGGGGTGCCCCATAGCTGTGCTGTGCCACCGCATGGGGTGATGGCAAGCAAGTGGGGCTCCTCAAATCCCACCTCCCCATTGGTGTGACCGTGGCTGGGAGCAGCAGCATCTCCCTATGGAATACCAGGAACCTTGGAGCCTGGAGCCACTCACCCACAGCTGTCCCAGGAGCCTTGCACCAGCCAGGCCGAGGCCAGCAGGATGATGACACGGAGCAAAGCCATCGCTGCCACCACCGCTAAGAGTGACACCAAGGAGGTGACACCAAGGAGGTGACACCAAGGAGCTGCAAGCACCACTGCACCCAAAGCGCAACTGCCCCGGGGATACGGGTGCTGGATGCAGGTCCCTTGGAGCTGGGGCTGATGTCATAGAGAGGCAGGTTCCATGGGGGGAGCTCCATGGGGAGGGGGGTGGCTCAGGGGTGTCGCTGGGGGCTTCCATGGGGAGATGGGGGGGTTCTGATGCGCTTGGGGTGCTCTGAATCCCTATGGGATGCTCTGGAGCTCTGTATGATGTATGGGGTTTTGGGCAGGAACCTTGGGCAGTTAACCCCTAGGGTTAACTCCGGTTAGAGGTAAACCTAACCTTAACCCTAAACCTAACCCTAACCCTAACCCTCAGCCTGGGATTAAACCCGCCCCTAGGGTTAATTCCGATTAGGGTTAATGCTAAGCCTAAGCCTAACCCTAACCCTGGGGTTAACTCCACCCCTAGGGTTAACTCCGGTTAGAGGAAACCCTAACCTTAACCCTAACCCTAACCCTAACCCTCAGCCTGGGATTAAACCCACCCCAATGGTTAATTCTGATTAGGGTTAATGCTAAGCCTAAGCCTAACCCTAACCCTGGGGTTATCTCCACCCCTAGGGTTAACTCCGGTTAGAGGTAACCCTAACCTTAACCTTAAACCTAACCGTAACCCTAGCACCAACCCTAACCCCTAACCGTAACCCTGACCCTGACTCTAAAACCTACCACTAACCCTAATCCTAAACCAGCCTAACCATAACCCTAACTTAATCCTGACCGTAATCCTAACCCTAACCCTGGGGTGAACTCCGCCCCTAGGGTTAACTCTGGTAAAGGTTAACCCTAAACCTAACCCTAATCCTATCCCTAAGCCTAATCCTAACTGTAACCCTAACCCGAACCCTAAGGCTCAATCTGGTGTTAACTCCACCCCTGGGGTTAACTCCGGTTACGGTTAACCCTAACCCTAACCCTATCCCTAACCCTAACACGTAACCCTAAACCTAACCCTGTACCTAACCCTGACCCTGACCCTAACCCTAAACCTACCCCTAATTCGGAACCTAACCCTAACCGTGATCCTAAGCCGTATAATATTCCTGGACCACGACCTGCCGTATCCAACACTTGTGGGTGTCGGCATTGGCCCAAGCCACATCCATGATTCTGACCATCATAAAGCAATCCGTGGTGAAGCTGGGAGGGAGTGGAAGAGCAGGGATTGGAGCCATAGGACAAGGGCTGATGGGTTCCGAGAGGGAATTGCAGGCTGGAGATAAGGAAGGGATTCCCTAAGAGGGCGCTGGGGCACTGGGATGGCATGGATGGAGAAGGTTTGGATGCTCCATCCCTGGCAGTGCTGCAGGCCAGCTTGGAGCAAGCTGCTCTATGGAAGGCATCCCTGCCCATGGCAAGGGGTTGGAAGTGGATGATCTCAAGCTCCTTCCCAAGCCACCCCACTCCATGATCCATAACCACTGCATTCCATTCCATTCCATCCCATTCCATTTTAATCTCTTCTAATCCATTCTATGGAGAAGAGGGATGGGAAGGAGCCACATTGCGGCTGCTTCCCAAAGGAAAGCAGCGTGCCTTAGGCTCAAGGGCGGTCAAGCTGGAAGCAGCCTTCTCCTGAGCGCTCTTCCCAGTGCATCCAGGATGGGAAGGGGACGGGATGGGAGCTGCTCCTTGCCTATTCCCTATGGCTGGAATCCCTTCTCCCCCTTAGTTTTGCGCGACGAAGCAGTGAGCGGCTGTGAGGACCCATTGAGGGGTGATCATAGAATCATAGAATCATAGAATAGTTAGGGTTGGAAAGGACCTTAAGATCATCTAGTTCCAACCCCCCTGCAAGAGCAGGGTAACCTACAGTACATCACACAGGAACTTGTCCAGGCGGGCCTTGAATATCTCCAGTGTAGGAGACTCCACAACCCCCCTGGGCAACCTGTTCCAGTGCTCTGTCACTCTTACAGTAAAGAAGTTCTTCCTGATGTTAACGTGGAACTTCCTATGTTCCAGTTTACACCCATTGCCCCTTGTCCTATCACTGCATATCACTGAAAAAAGCCTAGCTCCATCATCCTGACACCTACGCTTTACATATTTGTAAACATTGATGAGGTCACCCCTCAGTCTCCTCTTCTCCAAGCTAAAGAGACCCAGCTCCATCAGCCTCTCCTCATAAGGGAGATGTTCCACTCCCTTAATCATCTTTGTGGCTCTGCGCTGGACTCCTTCAAGCAATTCCCTGTCCTTCTTGAACAGAGGGGCCCAGAACTAGACGCAATATTCCAGATGCGGCCTCACCAAGGCTGAGTAGAGGGGGAGGAGAACCTCTCTTGACCTACTAACCACTCCCTTTCTAATGCACCCTAAGATGCCATTTGCCTTCTTGGCCACAAGAGCACATTGCTGGCTCATGGTCATCCTCCTATCCACCAGGACCCCCAGGTCCCTTTCCCCTTCACTACTTTCCAGCAGGTCAACCCCCAACCTGTACTGGTACATGGGGTTGTTCTTCCCCAGATGCAAGACTCTACACTTGCCCTTGTTAAATTTCATCAAGTTTCTCCCCGCCCAACTCTCCAGCCTGTCCAGGTCTCGCTGAAGGGCAGCACAGCCTTCTGGTGTGTCAGCCACTCCTCCCAGTTTTGTGTCATCAGCGAACTTGCTGAGGGTGCACTCAGTTCCCTCATCCAGGTCATTGATGAAAATATTAAACAGCACCGGTCCCAGCACCGACCCCTGAGGAACTCCACTAGTCACAGACCTCCAGCTAGATTCTGCGCCATTGACCACAACTCTCTGCCTTCTTCCTTTCAACCAGTTCTCGATCCACCTCACCACTTGATCGTCAAGCCCACACTTCTTTAGCTTATCTATGAGGATGCTGTGGGAGACAGTATCAAATGCCTTACTGAAATCAAGAAAAACTACATCTACCGCTCTACCATCATCCCTCCACCTAGTCACTTCCTCATAGAAGGCTATAAGGTTGGTCATACATGACTTCCCCCTCATAAAACCATGTTGGCTGTTCTTAATGACGCCCTCATCCTTGATATGCCTAGTGATGCAGTCAAGAATAAGTTGTTCCATCATCTTTCCAGGGATGGAGGTAAGGCTGACCGGTCTATAATTACCCGGGTCCTCCTTCTTGCCCTTCTTATAGATTGGTGTGACCTTTGCCATCTGCCAATCCTCAGGCACCTCGCCCGTTTCCCACGACTTACCAAAGATGATGGAAAGGACCCTACGGGGTGCCCCATAGCTGTGCTGTGCCACCGCATGGGGTGATGGCAAGCAAGTGGGGCTCCTCAAATCCCACCTCCCCATTGGTGTGACCGTGGCTGGGAGCAGCAGCATCTCCCTATGGAATACCAGGAACCTTGGAGCCTGGAGCCACTCACCCACAGCTGTCCCAGGAGCCTTGCACCAGCCAGGCCGAGGCCAGCAGGATGATGACACGGAGCAAAGCCATCGCTGCCACCACCGCTAAGAGTGACACCAAGGAGGTGACACCAAGGAGGTGACACCAAGGAGCTGCAAGCACCACTGCACCCAAAGCGCAACTGCCCCGGGGATACGGGTGCTGGATGCAGGTCCCTTGGAGCTGGGGCTGATGTCATAGAGAGGCAGGTTCCATGGGGGGAGCTCCATGGGGAGGGGGGTGGCTCAGGGGTGTCGCTGGGGGCTTCCATGGGGAGATGGGGGGGTTCTGATGCGCTTGGGGTGCTCTGAATCCCTATGGGATGCTCTGGAGCTCTGTATGATGTATGGGGTTTTGGGCAGGAACCTTGGGCAGTTAACCCCTAGGGTTAACTCCGGTTAGAGGTAAACCTAACCTTAACCCTAAACCTAACCCTAACCCTAACCCTCAGCCTGGGATTAAACCCGCCCCTAGGGTTAATTCCGATTAGGGTTAATGCTAAGCCTAAGCCTAACCCTAACCCTGGGGTTATCTCCACCCCTAGGGTTAACTCCGGTTAGAGGTAACCCTAACCTTAACCTTAAACCTAACCGTAACCCTAGCACCAACCCTAACCCCTAACCGTAACCCTGACCCTAACTCTAAAACCTACCACTAACCCTAATCCTAAACCAGCCTAACCATAACCCTAACTTAATCCTGACCGTAATCCTAACCCTAACCCTGGGGTGAACTCCGCCCCTAGGGTTAACTCTGGTAAAGGTTAACCCTAAACCTAACCCTAATCCTATCCCTAAGCCTAATCCTAACTGTAACCCTAACCCGAACCCTAAGGCTCAATCTGGTGTTAACTCCACCCCTGGGGTTAACTCCGGTTACGGTTAACCCTAACCCTAACCCTATCCCTAACCCTAACACGTAACCCTAAACCTAACCCTGTACCTAACCCTGACCCTAACCCTAAACCTACCCCTAATTCGGAACCTAACCCTAACCGTGATCCTAAGCCGTATAATATTCCTGGACCACGACCTGCCGTATCCAACACTTGTGGGTCTCGGCATTGGCCCAAGCCACGTCCATGATTCTGAGCATCATGAAGCAATCCGTGGTGAAGCTGGGAGGGAGTGGAAGAGCAGGGATTGGAGCCATAGGACAAGGGCTGATGGGTTCCGAGAGGGAATTGCAGGCTGGAGATAAGGAAGGGATTCCCTAAGAGGGTGCTGGGGCACTGGGATGGCATGGATGGAGAAGGTTTGGATGCTCCATCCCTGGCAGTGCTGCAGGCCAGCTTGGAGCAAGCTGCTCTATGGAAGGCATCCCTGCCCATGGCAAGGGGTTGGAAGTGGATGATCTCAAGCTCCTTTCCAAGCCACCCCACTCCATGATCCATAACCACTGCATTCCATTCCATTCCATCCCATTCCATTTTAATCTCTTCTAATCCATTCTATGGAGAAGAGGGATGGGAAGGAGCCACATTGCGGCTGCTTCCCAAAGGAAAGCAGCGTGCCTTAGGCTCAAGGGCGGTCAAGCTGGAAGCAGCCTTCTCCTGAGCGCTCTTCCCAGTGCATCCAGGATGGGAAGGGGACGGGATGGGAGCTGCTCCTTGCCTATTCCCTATGGCTGGAATCCCTTCTCCCCCTTACTTTTGCGCGACGAAGCAGTGAGCGGCTGTGAGGACCCATTGAGGGGTGATCATAGAATCATAGAATCATAGAATAGTTAGGGTTGGAAAGGACCTTAAGATCATCTAGTTCCAACCCCCCTGCAAGAGCAGGGTAACCTACAGTACATCACACAGGAACTTGTCCAGGCGGGCCTTGAATATCTCCAGTGTAGGAGACTCCACAACCCCCCTGGGCAACCTGTTCCAGTGCTCTGTCACTCTTACAGTAAAGAAGTTCTTCCTGATGTTAACGTGGAACTTCCTATGTTCCAGTTTACACCCATTGCCCCTTGTCCTATCACTGCATATCACTGAAAAAAGCCTAGCTCCATCATCCTGACACCTACGCTTTACATATTTGTAAACATTGATGAGGTCACCCCTCAGTCTCCTCTTCTCCAAGCTAAAGAGACCCAGCTCCCTCAGCCTCTCCTCATAAGGGAGATGTTCCACTCCCTTAATCATCTTTGTGGCTCTGCGCTGGACTCCTTCAAGCAATTCCCTGTCCTTCTTGAACAGAGGGGCCCAGAACTGGACGCAATATTCCAGATGCGGCCTCACCAAGGCTGAGTAGAGGGGGAGGAGAACCTCTCTTGACCTACTAACCACTCCCTTTCTAATGCACCCTAAGATGCCATTTGCCTTCTTGGCCACAAGAGCACATTGCTGGCTCATGGTCATCCTCCTATCCACCAGGACCCCCAGGTCCCTTTCCCCTTCACTACTTTCCAGCAGGTCAACCCCCAACCTGTACTGGTACATGGGGTTGTTCTTCCCCAGATGCAAGACTCTACACTTGCCCTTGTTAAATTTCATCAAGTTTCTCCCCGCCCAACTCTCCAGCCTGTCCAGGTCTCGCTGAAGGGCAGCACAGCCTTCTGGTGTGTCAGCCACTCCTCCCAGTTTTGTGTCATCAGCGAACTTGCTGAGGGTGCACTCAGTTCCCTCATCCAGGTCATTGATGAAAATATTAAACAGCACCGGTCCCAGCACCGACCCCTGAGGAACTCCACTAGTCACAGACCTCCAGCTAGATTCTGCGCCATTGACCACAACTCTCTGCCTTCTTCCTTTCAACCAGTTCTCGATCCACCTCACCACTTGATCGTCAAGCCCACACTTCTTTAGCTTATCTATGAGGATGCTGTGGGAGACAGTATCAAATGCCTTACTGAAATCAAGAAAAACTACATCTACCGCTCTACCATCATCCCTCCACCTAGTCACTTCCTCATAGAAGGCTATAAGGTTGGTCATACATGACTTCCCCCTCATAAAACCATGTTGGCTGTTCTTAATGACGCCCTCATCCTTGATATGCCTAGTGATGGAGTCAAGAATAAGTTGTTCCATCATCTTTCCAGGGATGGAGGTAAGGCTGACCGGTCTATAATTACCCGGGTCCTCCTTCTTGCCCTTCTTATAGATTGGTGTGACCTTTGCCATCTGCCAATCCTCAGGCACCTCGCCCGTTTCCCACGACTTACCAAAGATGATGGAAAGGACCCTACGGGGTGCCCCATAGCTGTGCTGTGCCACCGCATGGGGTGATGGCAAGCAAGTGGGGCTCCTCAAATCCCACCTCCCCATTGGTGTGACCGTGGCTGGGAGCAGCAGCATCTCCCTATGGAATACCAGGAACCTTGGAGCCTGGAGCCACTCACCCACAGCTGTCCCAGGAGCCTTGCACCAGCCAGGCCGAGGCCAGCAGGATGATGACACGGAGCAAAGCCATCGCTGCCACCACCGCTAAGAGTGACACCAAGGAGGTGACACCAAGGAGGTGACACCAAGGAGCTGCAAGCACCACTGCACCCAAAGCGCAACTGCCCCGGGGATACGGGTGCTGGATGCAGGTCCCTTGGAGCTGGGGCTGATGTCATAGAGAGGCAGGTTCCATGGGGGGAGCTCCATGGGGAGGGGGGTGGCTCAGGGGTGTCGCTGGGGGCTTCCATGGGGAGATGGGGGGGTTCTGATGCGCTTGGGGTGCTCTGAATCCCTATGGGATGCTCTGGAGCTCTGTATGATGTATGGGGTTTTGGGCAGGAACCTTGGGCAGTTAACCCCTAGGGTTAACTCCGGTTAGAGGTAAACCTAAACTTAACCCTAAACCTAACCCTAACCCTAACCCTCAGCCTGGGATTAAACCCGCCCCTAGGGTTAATTCCGATTAGGGTTAATGCTAAGCCTAAGCCTAACCCTAACCCTGGGGTTATCTCCACCCCTAGGGTTAACTCCGGTTAGAGGTAACCCTAACCTTAACCTTAAACCTAACCGTAACCCTAGCACCAACCCTAACCCCTAACCGTAACCCTGACCCTAACTCTAAAACCTACCACTAACCCTAATCCTAAACCAGCCTAACCATAACCCTAACTTAATCCTGACCGTAATCCTAACCCTAACCCTGGGGTGAACTCCGCCCCCAGGGTTAACTCTGGTAAAGGTTAACCCTAAACCTAACCCTAATCCTATCCCTAAGCCTAATCCTAACTGTAACCCTAACCCGAACCCTAAGGCTCAACCTGGTGTTAACTCCACCCCTGGGGTTAACTCCGGTTACGGTTAACCCTAACCCTAACCCTATCCCTAACCCTAACACGTAACCCTAAACCTAACCCTGTACCTAACCCTGACCCTGACCCTAACCCTAAACCTAACCCTAATTCGGAACATAACCCTAACCGTGATCCTAAGCCGTATAATATTCCTGGACCACGACCTGCCGTATCCAACACTTGTGGGTGTCGGCATGGGCCCAAGCCACGTCCATGATTCTGAGCATCATGAAGCAATCCGTGGTGAAGCTGGGAGGGAGTGGAAGAGCAGGGATTGGAGCCATAGGACAAGGGCTGATGGGTTCCGAGAGGGAATTGCAGGCTGGAGATAAGGAAGGGATTCCCTAAGAGGGTGCTGGGGCACTGGGATGGCATGGATGGAGAAGGTTTGGATGCTCCATCCCTGGCAGTGCTGCAGGCCAGCTTGGAGCAAGCTGCTCTATGGAAGGCATCCCTGCCCATGGCAAGGGGTTGGAAGTGGATGATCTCAAGCTCCTTTCCAAGCCACCCCACTCCATGATCCATAACCACTGCATTCCATTCCATTCCATTCCATTTTAATCTCTTCTAATCCATTCTATGGAGAAGAGGGATGGGAAGGAGCCACATTGCGGCTGCTTCCCAAAGGAAAGCAGTGTGCCTTAGGCTCAAGGGCGGTCAAGCTGGAAGCAGCCTTCTCCTGAGCGCACTTCCCAGTGCATCCAGAATGGGAAGGGGACGGGATGGGAGCTGCTCCTTGCCTATTCCCTATGGCTGGAATCCCTTCTCCCCCTTACTTTTGCGCGACGAAGCAGTGAGCGGCTGTGAGGACCCATTGAGGGGTGATCATAGAATCATAGAATAGTTAGGGTTGGAAAGGACCTTAAGATCATCTAGTTCCAACCTCCCTGCCATGGACAGGGACACCTCTCACTAAACCATCCCACGAAGGCTTCATCCAACCTGGCCTTGAGCACTGCCAGGGATGGAGCACTTACAACCTCCCTGGGCAACCGGTTCTTGTTTGTCACCACCCTAACAGGAAAGAATTTCCTCCTTGTATCCAATTTAAACTTGCCCTGTTTAAGTTTTAACCCATTACCCCTTGTCCTGTCACTACAGTCCCTGACAAAGAGTCCCTCCCCAGCATCCCTGTAGGCCCCCTTCAGGTACTGGAAGGCTGCTCTTAGGTCTCCACGCAGCCATCTCTTCTCCAGGCTGAAAAGCCCCAGCTTCCTCAGCCTGTCTTCATACGGGATGAGGGACCCCCCGCAGATGTGCGAGAATGCTGTGGCTGTGGGGAACTGGATGCTGAGCATCCGTGGCCAGGCGCCCTGGTGCGCATCCATGCCTCCGACGATGCGCGACATCCCGTAAGAATCAGCCATGGGACGGGTACCGCAGGTCCCTCTTGAAGCAGAAGCCCAACACTTGATGCTAAGGGATGAAGGGCGAGCATTGTCCCGCACCACTGGGTGCTGCAGGGAAAAGGGACCCTTCGCAGTGTCCCAGAGATGAGCATCATCCTGCCTCCTAGGGTGCTGCAGGACAAAGGACCATACCGGGTGCCCCATAGCTGTGCTGTGCCACCGCATGGGCTGATGGCAAGCAAGTGGGGCTCCTCAAATCCCACCTCCCCATTGGTGTGACCGTGGCTGGGAGCAGCAGCATCTCCCTATGGAATACCAGGAACCTTGGAGCCTGGAGCCACTCACCCACAGCTGTCCCAGGAGCCTTGCACCAGCCAGGCCGAGGCCAGCAGGATGATGACACGGAGCAAAGCCATCGCTGCCACCACCACTAAGAGTGACACCAAGGAGGTGACACCAAGGAGGTGACACCAAGGAGCTGCAAGCACCACTGCACCCAAAGCGCTACTGCCCCGGGGATACGGGTGCTGGATGCAGATCCCTTGGAGCTGGGGCTGATGTCATAGAGAGGCAGGTTACATGGGGGGAGCTCCACGGGGAGGGGGGTGGCTCAGTGGTGTCGCTGGGGGCTTCCATGGGGAGATGGGGGGGTTCTGATGCGCTTGGGGTGCTCTGAATCCCTATGGGATGCTCTGGAGCTCTGTATGATGTATGGGGTTTTGGGCAGGAACCTTGGGCAGTTAACCCCTAGGGTTAACTTTGGTTAGAGGTAACCCTAACCTTAACCCTAACCCGAACCCTAACCCTCAGCCTGGGATTAAACCCCCCCTAGGGCTTATTCCGATTAGGGTTAATGCTAAGCCTAAGCCTAACCCTAACCCTGGGGTTAACGCCACCCCTAGGGTTAACTCCGGTTAGAGGTAACCCTAACCTTAACCCTAACCCTAACCCACAGCCTGGGATTAAACCAGCCCCTAGGGTTAATTCAGATTAGGGTTAATGCTAAGCCTAAGCCTAACCCTAACCCTGGGGTTAACTCCACCCCTAGGGTTAACTCCGGTTAGAGGTAACCCTAACCTTAACCTTAACCCTAACCGTAACCCTAACACCAAACCTAACCCCTAACCGTAACCCGGACCCTAACCCTAAAACCTACCACTAACCCTAATCCTAACCCAGCCTAACCATAACCCTAACTTAATCCTGACCGTAATCCTAACCCTAACTCTGGGGTTAACTCCGCCTCTAGGCTTAACTCTGGTGAAGGTTAACCCTAAACCAAACCCTAATCCTATCCCTAAACCTAATCCTAACTTTAACCCTAACCCGAACCCTAAGGCTCAACCTGGTGTTAACTCCACCCCTGGAGTTAACTCCGGTTACGGTTAACCCTAACCCTAACCCTATCCCTAACCCTAACACGTAACCCTAAACCTAACCCTGTACCTAACCCTGACCCTGACCCTAACCCTAAACCTAACCCTAATTCGGAACGTAACCCTAACCGTGATCCTAAGCCGTATAATATTCCTGGACCACGACCTGCCGTATCCAACACTTGTGGGTCTCGGCATTGGCCCAAGCCACGTCCATGATTCTGAGCATCATGAAGCAATCCGTGGTGAAGCTGGGAGGGAGTGGAAGAGCAGGGATTGGAGCCATAGGACAAGGGCTGATGGGTTCCGAGAGGGAATTGCAGGCTGGAGATAAGGAAGGGATTCCCTAAGAGGGTGCTGGGGCACTGGGATGGCATGGATGGAGAAGGTTTGGATGCTCCATCCCTGGCAGTGCTGCAGGCCAGCTTGGAGCAAGCTGCTCTATGGAAGGCATCCCTGCCCATGGCAAGGGGTTGGAAGTGGATGATCTGAAGCTACTTTCCAAGCCACCCCACTCCATGATCCATAACCACTGCATTCCATTCCATTCCATTCCATTCCATTTTAATCTCTTCTAATCCATTCTATGGAGAAGAGGGATGGGAAGGAGCCACATTGCGGCTGCTTCCCAAAGGAAAGCAGTGTGCCTTAGGCTCAAGGGCGGTCAAGCTGGAAGCAGCCTTCTCCTGAGCGCTCTTCCCAGTGCATCCAGGATGGGGAAGGGGACGGGATGGGAGCTGCTCCTTGTCTATTCCCTATGGCTGGAATCCCTTCTCCCCCTTACTTTTGCGCGACGAAACAGTGAGCGGCTGTGAGGACCCATTGAGGGGTGATCATAGAATCATAGAATCATAGAATAGTTAGGGTTGGAAAGGACCTTAAGATCATCTAGTTCCAACCCCCCTGCCATGGACAGGGACACCTCTCACTAAACCATCCCACGCAAGGCTTCATCTAACCTGGCCTTGAACACCGCCAGGGATTGAGCACTCACAACCTCCCTGGGCAACCGATTCCAGTGTCTCAGCACCCTAACAGGAAAGAATTTCCTCCTTGTATCCAATTTAAACTTGCCCTGTTTAAGTTTTAACCCATTACCCCTTGTCCTGTCACTACAGTCCCTGACAAAGAGTCCCTCCCCAGCATCCCTATAGGCCCCCTTCAGGTACTGGAAGGCTGCTCTTAGGTCTCCACGCAGCCATCTCTTCTCCAGGCTGAAAAGCCCCAACTTCTTCAGCCCGTCTTCATACGGGATGAGGGACCCCCCGCAGATGTGCGAGAATGCGGTGGCTGTGGGGAACTGGAGGCTGAGCATCCGTGGCCAGGCGCCCTGGTGCGCATCCATGCCTCCGACGATGCGCGACATCCCGTAAGAATCAGCCATGGGACGGGTACCGCAGGTCCCTCTTGAAGCAGAAGCCCAACACTTGATGCTTAGGGATGAAGGGCGAGCATTGTCCCGCCCCACTGGGTGCTGCAGGGAAAAGGGACCCTACGCAGTGTCCCAGAGATGAGCATCATCCAGCCTCCTAGGGTGCTGCAGGACAAAGGACCCTACCGGGTGACCCATAGCTGTGCTGTGCCACCGCATGGGCTGATGGCAAGCAAGTGGGGCTCCTCAAATCCCACCTCCCCATTGGTGTGACCGTGGCTGGGAGCAGCAGCATCTCCCTATGGAATACCAGGAACCTTGGAGCCTGGAGCCACTCACCCACAGCTGTCCCAGGAGCCTTGCACCAGCCAGGCCGAGGCCAGCAGGATGATGACACGGAGCAAAGCCATCGCTGCCACCACCGCTAAGAGTGACACCAAGGAGGTGACACCAAGGAGGTGACACCAAGGAGCTGCAAGCACCACTGCACCCAAAGCGCAACTGCCCCGGGGATACGGGTGCTGGATGCAGGTCCCTTGGAGCTGGGGCTGATGTCATAGAGAGGCAGGTTCCATGGGGGGAGCTCCATGGGGAGGGGGGTGGCTCAGGGGTGTCGATGGGGGCTTCCATGGGGAGATGGGGGGGTTCTGATGCGCTTGGGGTGCTCTGAATCCCTATGGGATGCTCTGGAGCTCTGTATGATGTATGGGGTTTTGGGCAGGAACCTTGGGCAGTTAACCCCTAGGGTTAACTCCGGTTAGAGGTAACCCTAACCTTAACCCTAACCCTAACCCACAGCCTGGGATTAAACCAGCCCCTAGGGTTAATTCCGATTAGGGTTAATGCTAAGCCTAAACTTAACCCTAACCCTGGGGTTAACTCCACCCCTAGGGTTAACTCCGGTTAGAGTTAATCCTAACCTTAACCTTAACCCTAACCGTAACCCAAACACCAACCCTAACCCCTAACCGTAACCCGGACCCTAACCCTAAAACCTACCACTAACCCTAATGCTAACCCAGCCTAACCATAACCCTAACTTAATCCTGACCGTAATCCTAACCCTAACTCTGGGGTTAACTCCGCCTCCAGGCTTAACTCTGGTGAAGGTTAACCCTAAACCAAACCCTAATCCTATCCCTAAACCTAATCCTAACTGTAACCCTAACCCGAACCCTAAGGCTCAACCTGGTGTTAACTCCAGCCCTGGAGTTAACTCCTGTTACGGTTAACCCTAACCCTAACCCTAACCCTATCCCTAACCCTAACACGTAAGCCTAAACCTAACCCTGTACCTAACCCTGACCCTGACCCTAACCCTAAACCTAACCCTAATTCGGAACCTAACCCTAACCGTGATCCTAAGCCGTATAATATTCCTGGACCACGACCTGCCGTATCCAACACTTGTGGGTCTCGGCATTGGCCCAAGCCACGTCCATGATTCTGACCATCATGAACCAATGCGTGGTGAAGCTGGGAGGGAGTGGAAGAGCAGGGATTGGAGCCATAGGACAAGGGCTGATGGGCTCCGAGAGGGAATTGCAGGCTGGAGATAAGGAAGGGATTCCCTAAGAGGGTGCTGGGGCACTGGGATGGCATGGATGGAGAAGGTTTGGATGCTCCATCCCTGGCAGTGCTGCAGGCCAGCTTGAAGCAAGCTGCTCTATGGAAGGCATCCCTGCCCATGGCAAGGGGTTGGAAGTGAATGATCTCAAGCTCCTTTCCAAGCCACCTCACTCCATGATCCATAACCATTCCATTCCATTCCATTCCATTCCATTCCATTTTAATCTCTTCTAATCCATTCTATGGAGAAGAGGGATGGGAAGGAGCCACATTGCGGCTGCTTCCCAAAGGAAAGCAGTGTGCCTTAGGCTCAAGGGCGGTCAAGCTGGAAGCAGCCTTCTCCTGAGCGCTCTTCCCAGTGCATCCAGGATGGGGAAGGGGACGGGATGGGAGCTGCTCCTTGTCTATTCCCTATGGCTGGAATCCCTTCTCCCCCTTACTTTTGCGCGACGAAACAGTGAGCGGCTGTGAGGACCCATTGAGGGGTGATCATAGAATCATAGAATCATAGAATAGTTAGGGTTGGAAAGGACCTTAAGATCATCTAGTTCCAACCCCCCTGCCATGGACAGGGACACCTCTCACTAAACCATCCCACGCAAGGCTTCATCTAACCTGGCCTTGAACACCGCCAGGGATGGAGCACTCACAACCTCCCTGGGCAACCGATTCCAGTGTCTCAGCACCCTAACAGGAAAGAATTTCCTCCTTGTATCCAATTTAAACTTGCCCTGTTTAAGTTTTAACCCATTACCCCTTGTCCTGTCACTACAGTCCCTGACAAAGAGTCCCTCCCCAGCATCCCTATAGGCCCCCTTCAGGTACTGGAAGGCTGCTCTTAGGTCTCCACGCAGCCATCTCTTCTCCAGGCTGAAAAGCCCCAACTTCCTCAGCCTGTCTTCATACGGGATGAGGGACCCCCCGCAGATGTGCGAGAATGCGGTGGCTGTGGGGAACTGGAGGCTGAGCATCCGTGGCCAGGCGCCCTGGTGCGCATCCATGCCTCCGACGATGCGCGACATCCCGTAAGAGTCAGCCATGGGACGGGTACCGCAGGTCCCTCTTGAAGCAGAAGCCCAACACTTGATGCTTAGGGATGAAGGGCGAGCATCGTCCCGCCCCACTGGGTGCTGCAGGGAAAAGGGACCCTACGCAGTGTCCCAGAGATGAGCATCATCCTGCCTCCTAGGGTGCTGCAGGACAAAGGACCCTACGGGGTGCCCCATAGCTGTGCTGTGCCACTGCATGGGCTGATGGCAAGCAAGTGGGGCTCCTCAAATCCCACCTCCCCATTGGTGTGACCGTGGCTGGGAGCAGCAGCATCTCCCTATGGAATACCAGGAACCTTGGAGCCTGGAGCCACTCACCCACAGCTGTCCCAGGAGCCTTGCACCAGCCAGGCCGAGGCCAGCAGGATGATGACACGGAGCAAAGCCATCGCTGCCACCACCGCTAAGAGTGACACCAAGGAGGTGACACCAAGGAGGTGACACCAAGGAGCTGCAAGCACCACTGCACCCAAAGCGCAACTGCCCCGGGGATACGGGTGCTGGATGCAGATCCCTTGGAGCTGGGGCTGATGTCATAGAGAGGCAGGTTCCATGGGGGGAGCTCCATGGGGAGGGGGGTGGCTCAGGGGTGTCGATGGGGGCTTCCATGGGGAGATGGGGGGGTTCTGATGCGCTTGGGGTGCTCTGAATCCCTATGGGATGCCCTGGAGCTCTGTATGATGTATGGGGTTTTGGGCAGGAACCTTGGGCAGTTAACACCTAGGGTTAACTCCGGTTAGAGGTAACCCTAACCTTAACCCTAACCCTAACCCACAGCCTGGGATTAAACCAGCCCCTAGGTTTAATTCCGATTAGGGTTAATGCTAAGCCTAAACTTAACCCTAACCCTGGGGTTAACTCCACCCCTAGGGTTAACTCCGGTTAGAGGTAATCCTAACCTTAACCTTAACCCTAACCGTAACCCAAACACCAACCCTAACCCCTAACCGTAACCCGGACCCTAACACTAAAACCTACCACTAACCCTAATCCTAACCCAGCCTAACCATAACCCTAACTTAATCCTGACCGTAATCCTAACCCTAACCCTGGGGTTAACTCCGCCTCTAGGCTTAACTCTGGTGAAGGTTAACCCTAAACCAAACCCTAATCCTATCCCTAAACCTAATCCTAACTGTAACCCTAACCCGAACCCTAAGGCTCAACCTGGTGTTTACTCCACCCCTGGAGTTAACTCCTGTTACGGTTAACCCTAACCCTAACCCTATCCCTAACCCTAACACGTAACCCTAAACCTAACCCTGTACCTAACCCTGACCCTGACCCTAACCCTAAACCTAACCCTAATTCGGAACCTAACCCTAACCGTGATCCTAAGCCGTATAATATTCCTGGACCACGACCTGCCGTATCCAACACTTGTGGGTCTCGGCATTGGCCCAAGCCACGTCCATGATTCTGACCATCATGAACCAATGCGTGTTGAAGCTGGGAGGGAGTGGAAGAGCAGGGATTGGAGCCATAGGACAAGGGCTGATGGGCTCCGAGAGGGAATTGCAGGCTGGAGATAAGGAAGGGATTCCCTAAGAGGGTGCTGGGGCACTGGGATGGCATGGATGGAGAAGGTTTGGATGCTCCATCCCTGGCAGTGCTGCAGGCCAGCTTGAAGCAAGCTGCTCTATGGAAGGCATCCCTGCCCATGGCAAGGGGTTGGAAGTGAATGATCTCAAGCTCCTTTCCAAGCCACCTCACTCCATGATCCATAACCATTCCATTCCATTCCATTCCATTCCATTCCATTTTAATCTCTTCTAATCCATTCTATGGAGAAGAGGGATGGGAAGGAGCCACATTGCGGCTGCTTCCCAAAGGAAAGCAGTGTGCCTTAGGCTCAAGGGCGGTCAAGCTGGAAGCAGCCTTCTCCTGAGCGCTCTTCCCAGTGCATCCAGGATGGGGAAGGGGACGGGATGGGAGCTGCTCCTTGTCTATTCCCTATGGCTGGAATCCCTTCTCCCCCTTACTTTTGCGCGACGAAACAGTGAGCGGCTGTGAGGACCCATTGAGGGGTGATCATAGAATCATAGAATCATAGAATAGTTAGGGTTGGAAAGGACCTTAAGATCATCTAGTTCCAACCCCCCTGCCATGGACAGGGACACCTCTCACTAAACCATCCCACGCAAGGCTTCATCTAACCTGGCCTTGAACACCGCCAGGGATGGAGCACTCACAACCTCCCTGGGCAACCGATTCCAGTGTCTCAGCACCCTAACAGGAAAGAATTTCCTCCTTGTATCCAATTTAAACTTGCCCTGTTTAAGTTTTAACCCATTACCCCTTGTCCTGTCACTACAGTCCCTGACAAAGAGTCCCTCCCCAGCATCCCTATAGGCCCCCTTCAGGTACTGGAAGGCTGCTCTTAGGTCTCCACGCAGCCATCTCTTCTCCAGGCTGAAAAGCCCCAACTTCCTCAGCCTGTCTTCATACGGGATGAGGGACCCCCCGCAGATGTGCGAGAATGCGGTGGCTGTGGGGAACTGGAGGCTGAGCATCCGTGGCCAGGCGCCCTGGTGCGCATCCATGCCTCCGACGATGCGCGACATCCCGTAAGAGTCAGCCATGGGACGGGTACCGCAGGTCCCTCTTGAAGCAGAAGCCCAACACTTGATGCTTAGGGATGAAGGGCGAGCATCGTCCCGCCCCACTGGGTGCTGCAGGGAAAAGGGACCCTACGCAGTGTCCCAGAGATGAGCATCATCCTGCCTCCTAGGGTGCTGCAGGACAAAGGACCCTACGGGGTGCCCCATAGCTGTGCTGTGCCACTGCATGGGCTGATGGCAAGCAAGTGGGGCTCCTCAAATCCCACCTCCCCATTGGTGTGACCGTGGCTGGGAGCAGCAGCATCTCCCTATGGAATACCAGGAACCTTGGAGCCTGGAGCCACTCACCCACAGCTGTCCCAGGAGCCTTGCACCAGCCAGGCCGAGGCCAGCAGGATGATGACACGGAGCAAAGCCATCGCTGCCACCACCGCTAAGAGTGACACCAAGGAGGTGACACCAAGGAGGTGACACCAAGGAGCTGCAAGCACCACTGCACCCAAAGCGCAACTGCCCCGGGGATACGGGTGCTGGATGCAGATCCCTTGGAGCTGGGGCTGATGTCATAGAGAGGCAGGTTCCATGGGGGGAGCTCCATGGGGAGGGGGGTGGCTCAGGGGTGTCGATGGGGGCTTCCATGGGGAGATGGGGGGGTTCTGATGCGCTTGGGGTGCTCTGAATCCCTATGGGATGCCCTGGAGCTCTGTATGATGTATGGGGTTTTGGGCAGGAACCTTGGGCAGTTAACACCTAGGGTTAACTCCGGTTAGAGGTAACCCTAACCTTAACCCTAACCCTAACCCACAGCCTGGGATTAAACCAGCCCCTAGGTTTAATTCCGATTAGGGTTAATGCTAAGCCTAAACTTAACCCTAACCCTGGGGTTAACTCCACCCCTAGGGTTAACTCCGGTTAGAGGTAATCCTAACCTTAACCTTAACCCTAACCGTAACCCAAACACCAACCCTAACCCCTAACCGTAACCCGGACCCTAACACTAAAACCTACCACTAACCCTAATCCTAACCCAGCCTAACCATAACCCTAACTTAATCCTGACCGTAATCCTAACCCTAACCCTGGGGTTAACTCCGCCTCTAGGCTTAACTCTGGTGAAGGTTAACCCTAAACCAAACCCTAATCCTATCCCTAAACCTAATCCTAACTGTAACCCTAACCCGAACCCTAAGGCTCAACCTGGTGTTTACTCCACCCCTGGAGTTAACTCCTGTTACGGTTAACCCTAACCCTAACCCTATCCCTAACCCTAACACGTAACCCTAAACCTAACCCTGTACCTAACCCTGACCCTGACCCTAACCCTAAACCTAACCCTAATTCGGAACCTAACCCTAACCGTGATCCTAAGCCGTATAATATTCCTGGACCACGACCTGCCGTATCCAACACTTGTGGGTCTCGGCATTGGCCCAAGCCACGTCCATGATTCTGACCATCATGAACCAATGCGTGTTGAAGCTGGGAGGGAGTGGAAGAGCAGGGATTGGAGCCATAGGACAAGGGCTGATGGGCTCCGAGAGGGAATTGCAGGCTGGAGATAAGGAAGGGATTCCCTAAGAGGGTGCTGGGGCACTGGGATGGCATGGATGGAGAAGGTTTGGATGCTCCATCCCTGGCAGTGCTGCAGGCCAGCTTGGAGCAAGCTGCTCTATGGAAGGCATCCCTGCCCATGGCAAGGGGTTGGAAGTGGATGATCTCAAGCTCCTTTCCAAGCCACCTCACTCCATGATCCATAACCATTCCATTCCATTCCATTCCATTCCATTTTAATCTCTTCTAATCCATTCTATGGAGAAGAGGGATGGGAAGGAGCCACATTGTGGCTGCTTCCCAAAGGAAAGCAGTGTGCCTTAGGCTCAAGGGCGGTCAAGCTGGAAGCAGCCTTCTCCTGAGCGCTCTTCCCAGTGCATCCAGGATGGGGAAGGGGACGGGATGGGAGCTGCTCCTTGTCTATTCCCTATGGCTGGAATCCCTTCTCCCCCTTACTTTTGCGCGACGAAACAGTGAGCGGCTGTGAGGACCCATTGAGGGGTGATCATAGAATCATAGAATCATAGAATAGTTAGGGTTGGAAAGGACCTTAAGATCATCTAGTTCCAACCCCCCTGCCATGGACAGGGACACCTCTCACTAAACCATCCCACGCAAGGCTTCATCTAACCTGGCCTTGAACACCGCCAGGGATGGAGCACTCACAACCTCCCTGGGCAACCGATTCCAGTGTCTCAGCACCCTAACAGGAAAGAATTTCCTCCTTGTATCCAAGTTAAACTTGCCCTGTTTAAGTTTTAACCCATTACCCCTTGTCCTGTCACTACAGTCCCTGACAAAGAGTCCCTCCCCAGCATCCCTATAGGCCCCCTTCAGGTACTGGAAGGCTGCTCTTAGGTCTCCACGCAGCCATCTCTTCTCCAGGCTGAAAAGCCCCAACTTCCTCAGCCCGTCTTCATACGGGATGAGGGACCCCCCGCAGATGTGCGAGAATGCGGTGGCTGTGGGGAACTGGAGGCTGAGCATCCGTGGCCAGGCGCCCTGGTGCGCATCCATGCCTCCGACGATGCGCGACATCCCGTAAGAATCAGCCATGGGACGGGTACCGCAGGTCCCTCTTGAAGCAGAAGCCCAACACTTGATGCTTAGGGATGAAGGGCGAGCATTGTCCCGCCCCACTGGGTGCTGCAGGGAAAAGGGACCCTACGCAGTGTCCCAGAGATGAGCATCATCCTGCCTCCTAGGGTGCTGCAGGACAAAGGACCCTACGGGGTGCCCCATAGCTGTGCTGTGCCACCGCATGGGCTGATGGCAAGCAAGTGGGGCTCCTCAAATCCCACCTCCCCATTGGTGTGACCGTGGCTGGGAGCAGCAGCATCTCCCTATGGAATACCAGGAACCTTGGAGCCTGGAGCCACTCACCCACAGCTGTCCCAGGAGCCTTGCACCAGCCAGGCCGAGGCCAGCAGGATGATGACACGGAGCAAAGCCATCGCTGCCACCACCGCTAAGAGTGACACCAAGGAGGTGACACCAAGGAGGTGACACCAAGGAGCTGCAAGCACCACTGCACCCAAAGCGCAACTGCCCCGGGGATACGGGTGCTGGATGCAGGTCCCTTGGAGCTGGGGCTGATGTCATAGAGAGGCAGGTTCCATGGGGGGAGCTCCATGGGGAGGGGGGTGGCTCAGGGGTGTCGATGGGGGCTTCCATGGGGAGATGGGGGGGTTCTGATGCGCTTGGGGTGCTCTGAATCCCTATGGGATGCTCTGGAGCTCTGTATGATGTATGGGGTTTTGGGCAGGAACCTTGGGCAGTTAACCCCTAGGGTTAACTCTGGTTAGAGGTAACCCTAACCTTAACCCTAACCCTAACACACAGCCTGGGATTAAACCAGCCCCTAGGTTTAATTCCGATTAGGGTTAATGCTAAGCCTCAGCCTAACCCTAACCCTGGGGTTAACTCCACCCCTAGGGTTAACTCCGGTTAGAGGTAACCCTAACCTTAACCTTAACCCTAACCGTAACCCTAACACCAACCCTAACCCCTAACCGTAACCCGGACCCTAACCCTAAAACCTACCACTAACCCTAATCCTAACCCAGCCTAACCATAACCCTAACTTAAACCTGACCGTAATCCTAACCCTAACCCTGGGGTTAAGTCCGCCTCTAGGCTTAACTCTGGTGAAGGTTAACCCTAAACCAAACCCTAATCCTATCCCTAAACCTAATCCTAACTGTAACCCTAACCTGAACCCTAAGGCTCAACCTGGTGTTTACTCCACCCCTGGAGTTAACTCCGGTTTCTGTTAAACCTAACCCTAACCCTAACCCTATCCCTATCCCTAACAACTAACCCTAAACCTAATCCTGTACCTAACCCTGACGCTGACCCTAACCCTAAACCTAACCCTAATTCGGAACCTAACCCTAACCGTGATCCTAAGCCGTATAATATTCCTGGACCACGACCTTCCGTATCCAACACCTGTGGGTCTCGGCATTGGCCCAAGCCACGTCCATGATTCTGACCATCATGAACCAATGCGTGTTGAAGCTGGGAGGGAGTGGAAGAGCAGGGATTGGAGCCATAGGACAAGGGCTGATGGGCTCCGAGAGGGAATTGCAGGCTGGAGATAAGGAAGGGATTCCCTAAGAGGGTGCTGGGGCACTGGGATGGCATGGATGGAGAAGGTTTGGATGCTCCATCCCTGGCAGTGCTGCAGGCCAGCTTGGAGCAAGCTGCTCTATGGAAGGCATCCCTGCCCATGGCAAGGGGTTGGAAGTGGATAATCACAGAATCACAGAATCACAGAATCCCAAGGGTTGGAAGGGACCTAAAAAGATCATCTACTCCAACCCCCCTGCAAGAGCAGGGTAACCTACAGTACATCACACAGGAACTTGTCCAGGCGGGCCTTGAATATCTCCAGTGTAGGAGACTCCACAACCCCCCTGGGCAACCTGTTCCAGTGCTCTGTCACTCTTACAGTAAAGAAGTTCTTCCTGATGTTAACGTGGAACTTCCTATGTTCCAGTTTACACCCATTGCCCCTTGTCCTATCACTGGATATCACTGAAAAAAGCCTAGCTCCATCATCCTGACACCTACCCTTTACATATTTGTAAACATTGATGAGGTCACCCCTCAGTCTCCTCTTCTCCAAGCTAAAGAGACCCAGCTCCCTCAGCCTCTCCTCATAAGGGAGATGTTCCACTCCCTTAATCATCTTTGTGGCTCTGCGCTGGACTCCTTCAAGCAATTCCCTGTCCTTCTTGAACAGAGGGGCCCAGAACTGGACGCAATATTCCAGATGTGGCCTCACCAAGTCTGAGTAGAGGGGGAGGAGAACCTCTCTTGACCTACTAACCACTCCCTTTCTAATGCACCCTAAGATGCCATTTGCCTTCTTGGCCGCAAGAGCACATTGCTGGCTCATGGTCATCCTCCTATCCACCAGGACCCCCAGGTCCCTTTCCCCTTCACTACTTTCCAGCAGGTCAACCCCCAACCTGTACTGGTACATGGGGTTGTTCTTCCCCAGATGCAAGACTCTACACTTGCCCTTGTTAAATTACATCAAGTTTCTCCCCGCCCAACTCTCCAGCCTGTCCAGGTCTCGCTGAAGGGCAGCACAGCCTTCTGGTGTGTCAGCCACTCCTCCCAGTTTTGTGTCATCAGCGAACTTGCTGAGGGTGCACTCAGTTCCCTCATCCAGGTCATTGATGAAAATATTAAACAGCACCGGTCCCAGCACCGACCCCTGGGGAACTCCACTAGTCACAGACCTCCAGCTAGATTCTGCGCCATTGACCACAACTCTCTGCCTTCTTCCTTTCAACCAGTTCTCGATCCACCTCACTACTTGATCGTCAAGCCCACACTTCTTTAGCTTATCTATGAGGATGCTGTGGGAGACAGTATCAAATGCCTTACTGAAATCAAGAAAAACTACATCTACCGCTCTACCATCATCCCTCCACCTAGTCACTTCCTCATAGAAGGCTATAAGGTTGGTCATACATGACTTCCCCCTCATAAAACCATGTTGGCTGTTCTTAATGACGCCCTCATCCTTGATATGCCTAGTGATGGAGTCAAGAATAAGTTGTTCCATCATCTTTCCAGGGATGGAGGTAAGGCTGACCGGTCTATAATTACCCGGGTCCTCCTTCTTGCCCTTCTTATAGATTGGTGTGACCTTTGCCATCCGCCAATCCTCAGGCACCTCGCCCGTTTCCCACGACTTACCAAAGATGATGGAAAGTGGCCTAGCAATGACCTCCGCCAGCTCCCTCAGCACCCGTGGGTGCATTCCATCCGGACCCATCGATTTACAGATGTCCAGTTTGCATAGCTGATCCCTAACCCAATCCTCATCTACCAAAGCAAACTCCTCCTTTGTCCTGACTCCTTCTGGGGCTATAGAAATCCGGGGCCCTCGGGGAGAGTCTGCAGGAGTAAAGACAGAGGCAAAGAAGGCATTCAGCACCTCTGCCTTCTTTATATCCTCTGTCTCCAGGGCACCCACTTAGTTCAGCAGTGGGCCTATATTGCCTCTTGTTTTAGTTTTATTTGCTATGTATTTGAAGAAGCCATCTCAAGCTCCTTTCCAAGCCACCTCACTCCATGATCCATAACCATTCCATTCCATTCCATTCCATTCCATTCCATTTTAATCTCTTCTAATCCATTCTATGGAGAAGAGGGATGGGAAGGAGCCACATTGCGGCTGCTTCCCAAAGGAAAGCAGTGTGCCTTAGGCTCAAGGGCGGTCAAGCTGGAAGCAGCCTTCTCCTGAGCGCTCATCCCAGTGCATCCAGGATGGGGAAGGGGACGGGATGGGAGCTGCTCCTTGTCTATTCCCTATGGCTGGAATCCCTTCTCCCCCTTACTTTTGCGCGACGAAGCAGTGAGCGGCTGTGAGGACCCATTGAGGGGTGATCATAGAATCATAGAATCATAGAATAGTTAGGGTTGGAAAGGACCTTAAGATCATCTAGTTGTAACCCCCCTGCCATGGACTGGGACACCTCTCACTAAACCATCCCACGCAAGGCTTCATCTAACCTGGCCTTGAACACCGCCAGGGATGGAGCACTCACAACCTCCCTGGGCAACCGATTCCACTGTCTCAGCACCCTAACAGGAAAGAATTTCCTCCTTGTATCCAATTTAAACTTGCCCTGTTTAAGTTTTAACCCATTACCCCTTGTCCTGTCACTACAGTCCCTGACAAAGAGTCCCTCCCCAGCATCCCTATAGGCCCCCTTCAGGTACTGGAAGGCTGCTCTTAGGTCTCCACGCAGCCATCTCTTCTCCAGGCTGAAAAGCCCCAACTTCCTCAGCCCGTCTTCATACGGGATGAGGGACCCCCCGCAGATGTGCGAGAATGCGGTGGCTGTGGGGAACTGGATGCTGAGCATCCGTGGCCGGGCGCCCTGGTGCGCATCCATGCCTCCGACGATGCGCGACATCCCGTAAGAATCAGCCATGGGACGGGTACCGCAGGTCCCTCTTGAAGCAGAAGCCCAACACTTGATGCTTAGGGATGAAGGGCGAGCATTGTCCCGCCCCACTGGGTGCTGCAGGGAAAAGGGACCCTACGCAGTGTCCCAGAGATGAGTATCATCCTGCCTCCTAGGATGCTGCAGGACAAAGGACCCTACGGGGTGCCCCATAGCTGTGCTGTGCCACCGCATGGGGTGATGGCAAGCAAGTGGGGCTCCTCAAATCCCACCTCCCCATTGGTGTGACCGTGGCTGGGAGCAGCAGCATCTCCCTATGGAATACCAGGAACCCTGGAGCCTGGAGCCACTCACCCACAGCTGTCCCAGGAGCCTTGCACCAGCCAGGCCGAGGCCAGCAGGATAATGACACGGAGCAAAGCCATCGTTGCCACCACCGCTAAGAGTGACACCAAGGAGCTGCAAGCAAGGAGCTGCAAGCACCACTGCACCCAAAGCGCAACTGCCCCGGGGATACGGGTGCTGGATGCAGGTCCCTTGGAGCTGGGGCTGATGTCATAGAGAGGCAGGTTCCATGGGGGGAGCTCCATGGGGAGGGGGGTGGCTCAGGGGTGTCGATGGGGGCTTCCATGGGGAGATGGGGGGGTTCTGGTGCGCTTGGGGTGCTCTGAATCCCTATGGGATGCTCTGGAGCTCTGTATTATGCTGTGGTTGTGTGATGCTGTGAATCTCTGCGGGGTGCTCTGCTTTGTGGGATGCTCTGGAGCCCTGTGGGATGCTCTGAATCCCTCTGGCATGCTCTGCTTGTGGGATGCTCTGAATCCTTGTGGGATGCTCTGATTCCTTATGCGATGCTCTGACTGTGGGATGCTGTGTATCCCTGTGGGATGCTCTGCTTGTGGGATGCTGTGAATCCCTCTGGGATGCTCTGGATCTCGATGGGATGCTCTGAACCCCTATGGGATGCTCTGGATCTCGATGGGATGCTCTGAATCCCTATGGGATACTCTGCCTGTGGAATGCTCTGAATCCCTATGGGATGCTCTGCCTTTGGGACGCTCTGAATCCCTATGGGGATTTAAGGTCCCTTCCACCCCACACCACGCTGTCTGACTGTAAAGTACGATTTGCATTTGGCTGCAGAAGAGCTCTCAGCACTGCTCAGGCCCAGGAGCAGGTGCAGACATTTGTGCAGAACATCCTGTCTCTGCTGCTGGCCTGGCCAGCGGCCACTGGAGACCGCTGAGGGCAGGTCAGGCCTGGAGAACAGCCAGGATCAAGGGCAGCACTGCCACCTCCTCTGAAGGAAGCCCAAAGGCTGAGGCTCTGCAGTCTCTCCTTTGCCCTGCACCACCCTTGGCTTTCAGCCCCACAGCAGAGCCCTTCTGCAGCCGCTTCTCAGCTCTTGTTGTTCGCTGGCAGCTTCCAAAGGCACTTGTGCCTCTGCCGGAGCCAGAGCAATGGCCCAGCCCGTGCTGCGGTGCGTGGGGCGCTCTGATGGCACCATCAAGGGAGTGCAGGGCTCGGCAGTGCTGGCAGGAGCAGAGCTGTGGGGCCTGACCCTGCTCCTGGGGCAGACGTGGGTGAGCTCCAGCACTTGGGGTTTTTGGGGAGGAATCTTGAGCAGTTAACCCCTAGGGTTAACACCGGTTAGAGGTAACCCTAACCTTAACCCGAACCCTAACCCTAACCCTAGTTAACTCCGGTTAGGGTTAACCTAACCCTAAACTTAAGTCTAACGCTAAGCCTGACCCTAACCCTAACCCTAAGCCTGGGATTAAACCCGCAACTAGGGTTAATTCCGATTAGGGTTAATGCTAATCCTAAACCTAACCCTCACCCTGGGGTTAACTCCACCCCTAGGTTTAACTCTGGTTAGAGGTAACCCTAACCTTAACCCTAATCCTAACCGTAACCCTAACCCCATCCCTAACCCCTAACCGTAACCCTGACCCTAACCCTAAGACCTAACACTAACCCTAATCCTAACCCAGCCAAACCATAACCCTAATTTAATCCTGACCGTAATCCTAATCCTAACCCTAACCCTGGGGTTAACTCCGCCCCCAGGCTTAACTCTGGTGAAGTTTAACCCTAACCCTAACCCTAAAACCTAACCCTATCCCTAACCCTAACACGTAACCCTAAACCTAAAACTATCCCTAAACCTAACACCTAACCCTAAACCTAACCCTGTACCTAACCCTGACCCTGACCCTAACCCTAAAGCTAACATTAATTCTAAACCTAACCCTAACCGCGATCCTAAGCCGTATAATATTCCTGGACCACGACCTGCCATATCCAACACTTGTGGGTCTCGGCATTGGCCCAAGCCACGTCCATGATTCTGACCATCAGGAAGCAATCCGTGGTGAAGCTGGGAGGGAGTGGAAGAGCAGGGATTGGAGCCATAGGACAAGGGCTGATGGGTTCCGAGAGGGAATTGCAGGCTGGAGATAAGGAAGGGATTCCCTAAGAGGGTGCTGGGGCACTGGGATGGCATGGATGGAGAAGGTTTGGATGCTCCATCCCTGGCAGTGCTGCAGGCCAGCTTGGAGCAAGCTGCTCTATGGAAGGCATCCCTGCCCATGGCAAGGGGTTGGAAGTGGATGACCTCAAGCTCCTTCCCAACCCACCCCACTCCATGATCCATAACCATTGCATTGCATTCCATTCCATACCATTCCATTTTAATCTCTTCTAATCCATTCTATGGAGAAGAGGGATGGGAAGGAGCCACATTCCGGCTGCTTCCCAAAGGAAAGCAGCGTGCCTTAGGCTCAAGGGCTGTCAAGCTGGAAGCAGCCTTCTCCTGAGCGCTCTTCCCAGTGCATCCAGGATGGGGAAGGGGACGGGATGGGAGCTGCTCCTGGCCTATTCCCTATGGCTGCAATCCCTTTTCCCCCTTACTTTTGCGCGACGAAGCAGTGAGCGGCTGTGAGGACCCATTGAGGGGTAATCATAGAATCACAGAATCATAGAATAGTTAGGGTTGGAAAGGACCTTAAGATCATCTAGTTCCAACCCCCCTGCCATGGACAGGGACACCTCTCACTAAACCATCCCACACAAGGCTTCATCCAACCTGGCCTCGAGCACTGCCAGGGATGGAGCACTCACAACCTCCCTGGGCAACCGATTCCAGCGTCTCCCCACCCTAACAGGAAAGAATTTCCTCCTTATATCCAATTTAAACTTGCCCTGTTTAAGTTTTAACCCATTACCCCTTGTCCTGTCACTACAGGCCCTGACAAAGAGTCCCTCCCCAGCATCCCTGTAGGCCCCCTTCAGGTACTGGAAGGCTGCTCTTAGGTCTCCACGCAGCCATCTCTTCTCCAGGCTGAAAAGCCCCAACTTCCTCAGCCTGTCTTCATACGGGATGAGGGACCCCCCGCAGATGTGCGAGAATGCGGTGGCTGTGGGGAACTGGATGCTGAGCATCCGTGGCCAGGCGCCCTGGTGCGCATCCATGCCTCCGACGATGCGCGACATCCCGTAAGAATCAGCCATGGGACGGGTACCGCAGGTCCCTCTTGAAGCAGAAGCCCAACACTTGATGCTTAGGGATGAAGGGCGAGCATTGTCCCGCCCCACTGGGTGCTGCAGGGAAAAGGGACCCTACGCAGTGTCCCAGAGATGAGCATCATCCTGCCTCCTAGGGTGCTGCAGGACAAAGGACCCTATGGGGTGCCCCATAGCTGTGCTGTGCCAGCGCATGGGGTGATGGCAAGCAAGTGGGGCTCCTCAAATCCCACCTCCCCATTGGTGTGACCGTGGCTGGGAGCAGCAGCATCTCCCTATGGAATACCAGGAACCTTGGAGCCTGGAGCCACTCACCCACAGCTGTCCCAGGAGCCTTGCACCAGCCAGGCCGAGGCCAGCAGGATGATGACACGGAGCAAAGCCATCGCTGCCACCACCGCTAAGAGTGACACCAAGGAGCTGCAAGCAAGGAGCTGCAAGCACCACTGCACCCAAAGCGCAACTGCCCCGGGGATACGGGTGCTGGATGCAGGTCCCTTGGAGCTGGGGCTGATGTCATAGAGAGGCAGGTTCCATGGGGGGAGCTCCATGGGGAGGGGGGTGGGTCAGGGGTGTCGCTGGGGGCTTCCATGGGGAGATGGGGGGGTTCTGATGCGCTTGGGGTGCTCTGAATCCCTATGGGATGCTCTGGAGCTCTGTGTTATGCTGTGGTTGTGTGATGCTGTGAATCTCTGCGGGGTGCTCTGCTTTGTGGGATGCTCTGGAGCCCTGTGGGATGCTCTGAATCCCTCTGGCATGCTCTGCTTGTGGGATGCTCTGAATCCTTGTGGGATGCCCTGATTCCTTATGCGATGCTCTGACTGTGGGATGCTGTGAATCCCTGTGGGATGCTCTGCTTGTGGGATGCTGTGAATCCCTCTGGGATGCTCTGGATCTCGATGGGATGCTCTGAACCCCTATGGGATGCTCTGGATCTCGATGGGATGCTCTGAATCCCTATGGGATACTCTGCCTGTGGAATGCTCTGAATCCCTATGGGATGCTCTGCTTGTGGGATGCTGTGAATCCCTCTGGGATGCCCTGCTTGGGGGATGCTCTGAACACCTATGGGATGCTCTGCCTTTGGGATGCTCTGAATCTCTATGGGGATTTAAGGTCCCTTCCACCCCACACCACGCTGTCTGACTGTAAAGTACGATTTGCATTTGGCTGCAGAAGAGCTCTCAGCACTGCTCAGGCCCAGGAGCAGGTGCAGACATTTGTGCAGAACATCCTGTCTCTGCTGCTGGCCTGGCCAGCGGCCACTGGAGACCGCTGAGGGCAGGTCAGGGCTGGAGAACAGCCAGGATCAAGGGCAGCACCGCCACCTCCTCTGAAGGAAGCCCAAAGGCTGAGGCTCTGCAGTCTCTCCTTTGCCCTGCACCACCCTTGGCTTTCAGCCCCACAGCAGAGCCCTTCTGCAGCCGCTTCTCAGCTCTTGTTGTTCGCTGGCAGCTTCCAAAGGCACTTGTGCCTCTGCCGGAGCCAGAGCAATGGCCCAGCCCGTGCTGCGGTGCGTGGGGCGCTCTGATGGCACCATCAAGGGAGTGCAGGGCTCGGCAGCGCTGGCAGGAGCAGAGCTGTGGGGCCTGACCCTGCTCCCGGGGCAGACGTGGGTGAGCTCCAGCACTTGGGGTTTTTGGGGAGGAATCTTGAGCAGTTAACCCTAGGGTTAACTCCGGTTAGAGGTAACCCTAACCTTAACCCGAACCCTAACCCTAACCCTAGTTAACTCCGGTTAGGGTTAACCTAACCCTAAACTTAAGTCTAACGCTAAGCCTGACCCTAATCCTAACCCTAACCCTAAGCCTGGGATTAAACCCGCAACTAGGGTTAATTCTGATTAGGGTTAATGCTAATCCTAAACCTAACCCTAACCCTGGGGTTAACTCCACCCCTAGGTTTAACTCTGGTTAGAGGTAACCCAAACCTTAACCCTAATCCTAACCGTAACCCTAACCCCATCCCTAACCCCTAACCGTAACCCTGACCCTAACCCTAAAATCTAACACTAACCATAATCCTAACCCAGCCAAACCATAACCCTAACTTAATCCTGACCGTAATCCTAATCCTAACCCTAACCCTGGGGTTAACTCCGCCCCCAGGCTTAACTCTGGTGAAGTTTAACCCTAACCCTAACCCTAAAACCTAACCCTATCCCTAACCCTAACACGTAACCCTAAACCTAACCCTATCCCTAAACCTAACACCTAACCCTAAACCTAACCCTGTACCTAACCCTGACCCTGACCCTAACCCTAAAGCTAACATTAATTCTAAACCTAACCCTAACCGCGATCCTAAGCCGTATAATATTCCTGGACCACGACCTGCCGTATCCAACACTTGTGGGTCTCGGCATTGGCCCAAGCCACGTCCATGATTCCGACCATCAGGAAGCAATCCGTGGTGAAGCTGGGAGGGAGTGGAAGAGCAGGGATTGGAGCCATAGGACAAGGGCTGATGGGTTCCGAGAGGGAATTGCAGGCTGGAGATAAGGAAGGGATTCCCTAAGAGGGTGCTGGGGCACTGGGATGGCATGGATGGAGAAGGTTTGGATGCTCCATCCCTGGCAGTGCTGCAGGCCAGCTTGGAGCAAGCTGCTCTATGGAAGGCATCCCTGCCCATGGCAAGGGGTTGGAAGTGGATGACCTCAAGCTCCTTCCCAACCCACCGCACTCCATGATCCATAACCATTGCATTGCATTCCATTCCATACCATTCCATTTTAATCTCTTCTAATCCATTCTATGGAGAAGAGGGATGGGAAGGAGCCACATTCCGGCTGCTTCCCAAAGGAAAGCAGCGTGCCTTAGGCTCAAGGGCTGTCAAGCTGGAAGCAGCCTTCTCCTGAGCGCTCTTCCCAGTGCATCCAGGATGGGGAAGGGGACGGGATGGGAGCTGCTCCTGGCCTATTCCCTATGGCTGCAATCCCTTCTCCCCCTTACTTTCGCCCGACGAAGCAGTGAGCGGCTGTGAGGACCCATTGAGGGGTAATCATAGAATCACAGAATCATAGAATAGTTAGGGTTGGAAAGGACCTTAAGATCATCTAGTTCCAACCCCCCTGCCATGGACAGGGACACCTCTCACTAAACCATCCCACACAAGGCTTCATCTAACCTGGCCTTGAACACCGCCAGGGATGGAGCACTCACAACCTCCCTGGGCAACCGATTCCAGCGTCTCCCCACCCTAACAGGAAAGAATTTCCTCCTTGTATCCAATTTAAACTTCCCCTGTTTAAGTTTTAACCCATTACCCCTTGTCCTGTCACTACAGTCCCTGACAAAGAGTCCCTCCCCAGCATCCCTGTAGGCCCCCTTCAGGTACTGGAAGGCTGCTCTTAGGTCCCCACGCAGCCATCTCTTCTCCAGGCTGAAAAGCCCCAACTTCCTCAGCCTGTCTTCATACGGGATGAGGGACCCCCCGCAGATGTGCGAGAATGCGGTGGCTGTGGGGAACTGGATGCTGAGCATCCGTGGCCAGGCGCCCTGGTGCGCATCCATGCCTCCGACGATGCGCGACATCCCGTAAGAATCAGCCATGGGACGGGTACCGCAGGTCCCTCTTGAAGCAGAAGCCCAACACTTGATGCTTAGGGATGAAGGGCGAGCATTGTCCCGCCCCATTGGGTGCTGCAGGGAAAAGGGACCCTACGCAGTGTCCCAGAGATGAGCATCATCCTGCCTCCTAGGGTGCTGCAGGACAAAGGACCCTATGGGGTGCCCCATAGCTGTGCTGTGCCAGCGCATGGGGTGATGGCAAGCAAGTGGGGCTCCTCAAATCCCACCTCCCCATTGGTGTGACCGTGGCTGGGAGCAGCAGCATCTCCCTATGGAATACCAGGAACCTTGGAGCCTGGATGGAATACCAGGAACCTTGGAGCCTGGAGCCACTCACCCACAGCTGTCCCAGGAGCCTTGCACCAGCCAGGCCGAGGCGAGCAGGATGATGACACGGAGCAAAGCCATCGCTGCCACCACCGCTAAGAGTGACACCAAGGAGCTGCAAGCAAGGAGCTGCAAGCACCACTGCACCCAATGCGCAACAGCCCCGGGGATACGGGTGCTGGATGCAGGTCCCTTGGAGCTGGGGCTGATGTCATAGAGAGGCAGGTTCCATGGGGGGAGCTCCATGGGGAGGGGGGTGGCTCAGGGGTGTCGCTGGGGGCTTCCATGGGGAGATGGGGGGGTTCTGGTGCGCTTGGGGTGCTCTGAATCCCTATGGGATGCTCTGGAGCTCTGTATTATGCTGTGGTTGTGTGATGCTGCGAATCTCTGCGGGGTGCTCTGCTTTGTGGGATGCTCTGGAGCCCTGTGGGATGCTCTGAATCCCTCTGGCATGCTCTGCTTGTGGGATGCTCTGAATCCTTGTGGGATGCTCTGATTCCTTATGCGATGCTCTGACTGTGGGATGCTGTGAATCCCTGTGGGATGCTCTGCTTGTGGGATGCTGTGAATCCCTCTGGGATGCTCTGGATCTCGATGGGATGCTCTGAACCCCTATGGGATGCTCTGGATCTCGATGGGATGCTCTGAATCCCTATGGGATACTCTGCCTGTGGAATGCTCTGAATCCCTATGGGATGCTCTGCCTTTGGGATGCTCTGAATCCCTATGGGGATTTAAGGGCCCTTCCACCCCACACCACGCTGTCTGACTGTAAAGTACGATTTGCATTTGGCTGCAGAAGAGCTCTCAGCACTGCTCAGGCCCAGGAGCAGGTGCAGACATTTGTGCAGAACATCCTGTCTCTGCTGCTGGCCTGGCCAGAGGCCACTGGAGACCGCTGAGGGCAGGTCAGGGCTGGAGAACAGCCAGGATCAAGGGCAGCACCGCCACCTCCTCTGAAGGAAGCCCAAAGGCTGAGGCTCTGCAGTCTCTCCTTTGCCCTGCACCACCCTTGGCATTCAGCCCCACAGCAGAGCCCTTCTGCAGCCGCTTCTCAGCTCTTGTTGTTCGCTGGCAGCTTCTAAAGGCACTTGTGCCTCTGCCGGAGCCAGAGCAATGGCCCAGCCCGTGCTGCGGTGCGTGGGGCGCTCTGATGGCACCATCAAGGGAGTGCAGGGCTCGGCAGTGCTGGCAGGAGCAGAGCTGTGGGGCCTGACCCTGCTCCCGGGGCAGACGTGGGTGAGCTCCAGCACTTGGGGTTTTTGGGGAGGAATCTTGAGCAGTTAACCCCTAGGGTTAACTCCGGTTAGAGGTAACCCTAACCTTAACCCGAACCCTAACCCTAACCCTAGTTAACTCCGGTTAGGGTTAACCTAACCCTAAACTTAAGTCTAACGCTAAGCCTGACCCTAACCCTAACCCTAAGCCTGGGATTAAACCCGCAACTAGGGTTAATTCTGATTAGGGTTAATGCTAATCCTAAACCTAACACTCACCCTGGGGTTAACTCCACCCCTAGGTTTAACTCTGGTTAGAGGTAACCCTAACATTAATCCTAATCCTAACCGTAACCCTAACCCCATCCCTAACCCCTAACCGCAACCCTGACCCTAACCCTAAGACCTAACACTAACCCTAATCCTAACCCAGCCAAACCATAACCCTAACTTAATCCTGACCGTAATCCTAATCCTAACCCTAACCCTGGGGTTAACTCCGCCCCCAGGCTTAACTCTGGTGAAGTTTAACCCTAACCCTAACCCTAAAACCTAACCCTATCCCTAACCCTAACACGTAACCCTAAACCTAACCCTATCCCTAAACCTAACACCTAACCCTAAACCTAACCCTGTACCTAACCCTGACCCTGACCCTAACCCTAAAGCTAACATTAATTCTAAACCTAACCCTAACCGCGATCCTAAGCCGTATAATATTCCTGGACCACGACCTGCCGTATCCAACACTTGTGGGTCTCGGCATTGGCCCAAGCCACGTCCATGATTCTGACCATCAGGAAGCAATCCGTGGTGAAGCTGGGAGGGAGTGGAAGAGCAAGGATTGGAGCCATAGGACAAGGGCTGATGGGTTCCGAGAGGGAATTGCAGGCTGGAGATAAGGAAGGGATTCCCTAAGAGGGTGCTGGGGCACTGGGATGGCATGGATGGAGAAGGTTTGGATGCTCCATCCCTGGCAGTGCTGCAGGCCAGCTTGGAGCAAGCTGCTCTATGGAAGGCATCCCTGCCCATGGCAAGGGGTTGGAAGTGGATGACCTCAAGCTCCTTCCCAACCCACCCCACTCCATGATCCATAACCATTGCATTGCATTCCATTCCATACCATTCCATTTTAATCTCTTCTAATCCATTCTATGGAGAAGAGGGATGGGAAGGAGCCACATTGCGGCTGCTTCCCAAAGGAAAGCAGCGTGCCTTAGGCTCAAGGGCTGTCAAGCTGGAAGCAGCCTTCTCCTGAGCGCTCTTCCCAGTGCATCCAGGATGGGGAAGGGGACGGGATGGGAGCTGCTCCTGGCCTATTCCCTATGGCTGCAATCCCTTTTCCCCCTTACTTTTGCGCGACGAAGCAGTGAGCGGCTGTGAGGACCCATTGAGGGGTGATCATAGAATCACAGAATCATAGAATAGTTAGGGTTGGAAAGGACCTTAAGATCATCTAGTTCCAACCCCCCTGCCATGGACAGGGACACCTCTCACTAAACCATCCCACACAAGGCTTCATCCAACCTGGCCTTGAGCACTGCCAGGGATGGAGCACTCACAACCTCCCTGGGCAACCGATTCCAGCGTCTCAGCACCCTAACAGGAAAGAATTTCCTCCTTGTATCCAATTTAAACTTGCCCTGTTTAAGTTTTAACCCATTACCCCTTGTCCTGTCACTACAGTCCCTGACAAAGAGTCCCTCCCCAGCATCCCTGTAGGCCCCCTTCAGGTACTGGAAGGCTGCTCTTAGGTCTCCACGCAGCCATCTCTTCTCCAGGCTGAAAAGCCCCAACTTCCTCAGCCTGTCTTCATACGGGATGAGGGACCCCCCGCAGATGTGCGAGAATGCGGTGGCTGTGGGGAACTGGATGCTGAGCATCCGTGGCCAGGCGCCCTGGTGCGCATCCATGCCTCCGACGATGCGCGACATCCCGTAAGAATCAGCCATGGGACTGGTACCGCAGGTCCCTCTTGAAGCAGAAGCCCAACACTTGATGCTTAGGGATGAAGGGCGAGCATTGTCCCGCCCCATTGGGTGCTGCAGGGAAAAGGGACCCTACGCAGTGTCCCAGAGATGAGCATCATCCTGCCTCCTAGGGTGCTGCAGGACAAAGGACCCTATGGGGTGCCCCATAGCTGTGCTGTGCCAGCGCATGGGGTGATGGCAAGCAAGTGGGGCTCCTCAAATCCCACCTCCCCATTGGTGTGACCGTGGCTGGGAGCAGCAGCATCTCCCTATGGAATACCAGGAACCTTGGAGCCTGGAGCCACTCACCCACAGCTGTCCCAGGAGCCTTGCACCAGCCAGGCCGAGGCCAGCAGGATGATGACACGGAGCAAAGCCATCGCTGCCACCACCGCTAAGAGTGACACCAAGGAGCTGCAAGCAAGGAGCTGCAAGCACCACTGCACCCAAAGCGCAACAGCCCTGGGGATACGGGTGCTGGATGCAGGTCCCTTGGAGCTGGGGCTGATGTCATAGAGAGGCAGGTTCCATGGGGGGAGCTCCATGGGGAGGGGGGTGGCTCAGGGGTGTCGCTGGGGGCTTCCATGGGGAGATGGGGGGGTTCTGGTGCGCTTGGGGTGCTCTGAATCCCTATGGGATGCTCTGGAGCTCTGTATTATGCTGTGGTTGTGTGATGCTGTGAATCTCTGCGGGGTGCTCTGCTTTGTGGGATGCTCTGGAGCCCTGTGGGATGCTCTGAATCCCTCTGGCATGCTCTGCTTGTGGGATGCTCTGAATCCTTGTGGGATGCTCTGATTCCTTATGCGATGCTCTGACTGTGGGATGCTGTGAATCCCTGTGGGATGCTCTGCTTGTGGGATGCTGTGAATCCCTCTGGGATGCTCTGGATCTCGATGGGATGCTCTGAACCCCTATGGGATGCTCTGGATCTCGATGGGATGCTCTGAATCCCTATGGGATACTCTGCCTGTGGAATGCTCTGAATCCCTATGGGATGCTCTGCCTTTGGGACGCTCTGAATCCCTATGGGGATTTAAGGTCCCTTCCACCCCACACCACGCTGTCTGACTGTAAAGTACGATTTGCATTTGGCTGCAGAAGAGCTCTCAGCACTGCTCAGGCCCAGGAGCAGGTGCAGACATTTGTGCAGAACATCCTGTCTCTGCTGCTGGCCTCGCCAGCGGCCACTGGAGACCGCTGAGGGCAGGTCAGGCCTGGAGAACAGCCAGGATCAAGGGCAGCACCGCCACCTCCTCTGAAGGAAGCCCAAAGGCTGAGGCTCTGCAGTCTCTCCTTTGCCCTGCACCACCCTTGGCTTTCAGCCCCACAGCAGAGCCCTTCTGCAGCCGCTTCTCAGCTCTTGTTGTTCGCTGGCAGCTTCCAAAGGCACTTGTGCCTCTGCCGGAGCCAGAGCAATGGCCCAGCCCGTGCTGCGGTGCGTGGGGCGCTCTGATGGCACCATCAAGGGAGTGCAGGGCTCGGCAGTGCTGGCAGGAGGAGAGCTGTGGGGCCTGACCCTGCTCCCGGGGCAGACGTGGGTGAGCTCCAGCACTTGGGGTTTTTGGGGAGGAATCTTGAGCAGTTAACCCCTAGGGTTAACTCCGGTTAGAGGTAACCCTAACATTAACCCGAACCCTAACCCTAACCCTAGTTAACTCCGGTTAGGGTTAACCTAACCCTAAACTTAAGTCTAACGCTAAGCCTGACCCTAATCCTAACCCTAACCCTAAGCCTGGGATTAAACCCGCAACTAGGGTTAATTCTGATTAGGGTTAATGCTAATCCTAAACCTAACACTCACCCTGGGGTTAACTCCACCCCTAGGTTTAACTCTGGTTAGAGGTAACCCTAACCTTAACCCTAATCCTAACCGTAACCCTAACCCCATCCCTAACCCCTAACCGTAACCCTGACCCTAACCCTAAGACCTAACACTAACCCTAATCCTAACCCAGCCAAACCATAACCCTAACTTAATCCTGACCGTAATCCTAATCCTAACCCTAACCCTGGGGTTAACTCCGCCCCCAGGCTTAACTCTGGTGAAGTTTAACCCTAACCCTAACCCTAAAACCTAACCCTATCCCTAACCCTAACACGTAACCCTAAACCTAACCCTATCCCTAAACCTAACACCTAACCCTAAACCTAACCCTGTACCTAACCCTGACCCTGACCCTAACCCTAAAGCTAACATTAATTCTAAACCTAACCCTAACCGCGATCCTAAGCCGTATAATATTCCTGGACCACGACCTGCCGTATCCAACACTTGTGGGTCTCGGCATTGGCCCAAGCCACGTCCATGATTCTGACCATCAGGAAGCAATCTGTGGTGAAGCTGGGAGGGAGTGGAAGAGCAGGGACTGGAGCCATAGGACAAGGGCTGATGGGTTCCGAGAGGGAATTGCAGGCTGGAGATAAGGAAGGGATTCCCTAAGAGGGTGCTGGGGCACTGGGATGGCATGGATGGAGAAGGTTTGGATGCTCCATCCCTGGCAGTGCTGCAGGCCAGCTTGGAGCAAGCTGCTCTATGGAAGGCATCCCTGCCCATGGCAAGGGGTTGGAAGTGGATGACCTCAAGCTCCTTCCCAACCCACCCCACTCCATGATCCATAACCATTGCATTGCATTCCATTCCATACCATTCCATTTTAATCTCTTCTAATCCATTCTATGGAGAAGAGGGATGGGAAGGAGCCACATTGCGGCTGCTTCCCAAAGGAAAGCAGCGTGCCTTAGGCTCAAGGGCTGTCAAGCTGGAAGCAGCCTTCTCCTGAGCGCTCTTCCCAGTGCATCCAGGATGGGGAAGGGGACGGGATGGGAGCTGCTCCTGGCCTATTCCCTATGGCTGCAATCCCTTCTCCCCCTTACTTTTGCCCGACGAAGCAGTGAGCGGCTGTGAGGACCCATTGAGGGGTGATCATAGAATCACAGAATCATAGAATAGTTAGGGTTGGAAAGGACCTTAACATCATCTAGTTCCAACCCCCCTGCCATGGACAGGGACACCTCTCACTAAACCATCCCACACAAGGCTTCATCCAACCTGGCCTTGAACACTGCCAGGGATGGAGCACTCACAACCTCCCTGGGCAACCGATTCCAGCGTCTCCCCACCCTAACAGGAAAGAATTTCCTCCTTGTATCCAATTTAAACTTGCCCTGTTTAAGTTTTAACCCATTACCCCTTGTCCTGTCACTACAGTCCCTGACAAAGAGTCCCTCCCCAGCATCCCTGTAGGCCCCCTTCAGGTACTGGAAGGCTGCTCTTAGGTCTCCACGCAGCCATCTCTTCTCCAGGCTGAAAAGCCCCAACTTCCTCAGCCTGTCTTCATACGGGATGAGGGACCCCCCGCAGATGTGCGAGAATGCGGTGGCTGTGGGGAACTGGATGCTGAGCATCCGTGGCCAGGCGCCCTGGTGCGCATCCATGCCTCCGACGATGCGCGACATCCCGTAAGAATCAGCCATGGGACTGGTACCGCAGGTCCCTCTTGAAGCAGAAGCCCAACACTTGATGCTTAGGGATGAAGGGCGAGCATTGTCCCGCCCCATTGGGTGCTGCAGGGAAAAGGGACCCTACGCAGTGTCCCAGAGATGAGCATCATCCTGCCTCCTAGGGTGCTGCAGGACAAAGGACCCTATGGGGTGCCCCATAGCTGTGCTGTGCCAGCGCATGGGGTGATGGCAAGCAAGTGGGGCTCCTCAAATCCCACCTCCCCATTGGTGTGACCGTGGCTGGGAGCAGCAGCATCTCCCTATGGAATACCAGGAACCCTGGAGCCTGGAGCCACTCACCCACAGCTGTCCCAGGAGCCTTGCACCAGCCAGGCCGAGGCCAGCAGGATGATGACACGGAGCAAAGCCATCGCTGCCACCACCGCTAAGAGTGACACCAAGGAGCTGCAAGCAAGGAGCTGCAAGCACCACTGCACCCAAAGCGCAACTGCCCCGGGGATACGGGTGCTGGATGCAGGTCCCTTGGAGCTGGGGCTGATGTCATAGAGAGGCAGGTTCCATGGGGGGAGCTCCATGGGGAGGGGGGTGGGTCAGGGGTGTCGATGGGGGCTTCCATGGGGAGATGGGGGGGTTCTAGTGCTCTTGGGGTGCTCTGAATCCCTATGGGATGCTCTGGAGCTCTGTATTATGCTGTGGTTGTGTGATGCTGTGAATCTCTGCGGGGTGCTCTGCTTTGTGGGATGCTCTGGAGCCCTGTGGGATGCTCTGAATCCCTCTGGCATGCTCTGCTTGTGGGATGCTCTGAATCCTTGTGGGATGCTCTGATTCCTTATGCGATGCTCTGACTGTGGGATGCTGTGAATCCCTGTGGGATGCTCTCGATCTCGATGGGATGCTCTGAACCCCTATGGGATGCTCTGGATCTCGATGGGATGCTCTGAATCCCTATGGGATACTCTGCCTGTGGAATGCTCTGAATCCCTATGGGATGCTCTGCTTGTGGGATGCTGTGAATCCCTGTGGGATGCCCTGCTTGGGGGATGCTCTGAACACCTATGGGATGCTCTGCCTTTGGGATGCTCTGAATCCCTATGGGGATTTAAGGTCCCTTCCACCCCACACCACGCTGTCTGACTGTAAAGTACGATTTGCATTTGGCTGCAGAAGAGCTCTCAGCACTGCAGCCCTAAGTAAGGTGGGCACTGCAGCCCTAAGTAAGGTGGGCACTGCAGCCCTAAGTAAGGTGGGCACTGCAGCCCTAAGTAAGGTGGGCACTGCAGCCCTAACTAAGGAGGGCACTGCAGCCCTAACTAAGGAGGGCACTGCAGCCCTGAGGAGGCCTGTCACTGGAGCCCTGAGGAGGCCAAGTACTGCAGCCCTAACTAATGTGGGCACTGCAGCCCTAACTACGGTGGGCAGTGCAGCCCTAACTACGGTGGGCAGTGCAGCTCTGAGGAGGCCGGGCACTACAGACCTGAGGAGGACCGGCACTGTAGGACTATGTAAGCCTGGCACTGTATTTCTAATTAAGATGTTCACTACAGCCGTAAGTAAATTAGGCACTGCAGCCCTACACAAGGTGGGCACTGGAGCCCTAAGGAAGCCCTACCCTACATCTCTAAGGGGGCCCGGCCCTACAGCCCTAAGTTAACTTGGGCACTGCAGCCCGAAGGAGGCCCGGCACAGCAGCCCTAAGCAAGGTGGGCACTGTAGCCCTAAGGAGGCCCGGCACGGCAGCCGTAAGACAGCTGGGGACTGCAGCCCTAAAATGATGGGCACTGCCGCCTTAAGCAAGGTGAGCACTGCAGCCCTAAGGAAGCCCCACCCTACAGCTCTAAGGGGGCCCGGCCCTACAGCCCTAAGTTAACTTGGGCACTGCAGCCCGAAGGAGGCCCGGCACGGCAGCCGTAAGCAAGGTGTGCACTGCAGCCGTAAGGAGCCCCGGCCCTGCTGCCCCGAGATCTGCACTGGAGCCATAAGTTCTCCAGTCAGAGGCCAAGTTCTCCACTCAAAAACTAACTTCTCCATTGAAACATTAAGTTCTCCATTCACAAAGACCATCATTCATAAAGTAATTTTTCTATTTAGAAACTAAGACCATCTTTCTGACAGAAAGTTCTCCACTCTGACACTATGACCAGGACTCTGAGACTAAATTCCCCTTTCAGAGACTAAGACCAGCATTAGGAAACTAACTTCACCATTCAGAGACTAAGTTCACTGTGCTGAGAATAAACCAGCACTCAAAGACTATGTTCACCATTCTGAGACTAATACTGGTACTCTAAGACTAAGTTCACCTTTTGAGACTAAATTCTCCATTCTAAGACTAAGACCGGCCTTCTGAGACTAAAACCGCATTCTAATACCGACACCAAAGCTCTCATACCGACACCAGCTTTCTAATACTAATAGCAACACTCTAAAACCCACACTATCATTCTACAACCAATCCCACTAACATCGACCTTGCATTTAGTTTAGACTGCCACACCAACACTCAGAATTTCTTCCCTAATGAGTGACAACAGCCCCAACCTGTCTTCCGAACTCCTCAGGAACTATGTTCCCGAGAACACCGAAAATGCCCTGCCTGAGAAAATCCCGTCCCTGCACCGGCCTGCGCCCAAACATAGGCGATGAACATCGCCTCTCAGACCAGCCAGGACCCGAGAAAAAAAACCCAGCTGGGGGAGGATAAACCCCTCCCCTGGCTGTTTTTTTTTTTTTCTCTAAAAAACCAAAAAGGAGAACTCTTTCAGTCTACAACACACTCCCCACACACAAGTAAAGCACTAAGCTTACACCGAACGCATCGCCCTCCAACTCCCTGCCACCTCCCACAACTACATGCCATGGTCACAACATTTCCTAAACAAAAACATATACACACCTCTCCCCCGTGCTACCTTTCAAACTCTTGCCTGCCATCCTGACCTCATCTCCTGCCCTCCGGCTCCAAAAAGGAGTCCATCTATTCAGGTTCCGTAGTGGTGTGGGTCTCGAGCCAGCCTCATGGCTCGGACTCCCATGTCACAGTCCCAAAAAAGTTTCCAAGTGGTGCTCTGGGGCTCCCTTCCCCTGCAAGACCTGAGAGAGTAGAGACGAGTGACTGTCACCCTGGGGAGAAGTGACTGACCCTGCAGTCATTCTCTTTACCTCCCCGACTCCCTGCGAGTACTCATCAGACTCCAAAGGCGACTGCACAGCAGCTGTGAGAAAGACCTTGAACCCCGCCATCGTACTGGGCTATGGTGTCAGTTGCCAGCCCAGTATAAAACCCTCTTAGCTTCGTACATCCCCTCTAACTGTGCGGCTTCGCCTCTCCCGATTCGGATGTGAAACCTGAAAAATAAATAGAAACGAATGTGTGCCGATACAGTGCTCGAAATGTCGGCCTTCTCCGTGCTAAGCCCTCCCGCCGCTGAGTTACGTCACCCTTTGACATTTCAAATAAAAAAATGCCTTCCGATACTAAAAACTATTTTGCATTGAGCTGCTGCTTCAGCCGGTTAATGGCCTCTCACTTTAACTGGCAAGAGGGCTGGACACAGTCAGCTCTGGGCAGACATACATTGAAAGAACAGAGCTGTAAAAACAACCTGGAGCTATGCCCCGAGAGATTACTGAACTTGAGACTCTGAGGCACGACCCCCAGCTGTGCTTTAGCTTTATAAAGCCATAAAAGCTCAAACTGAATAATAACCTGCTCCCTTTACCTGCCCAAAGACACTGCCTCTTTAACAGCCTCTCTTCCCCACCGACCTTACGACTCCTTCCTGCCCCTCTCCATGCACGCTTTTTTAACTCACCTTTCACAAGGGCAGAGGTCCAAAGCCACACTTGAGACAAACCCCTTTTTGGCTCACCGGTACATTCCTTCTCTAGCCATATACCTTTTCTTCATCTGTAAAAAGGAACGGGAATGATACACTGTTAACCAGGACATCAAGCAAAGATTACCTTTGCCACAACTCCTCCCCCTGAGAACAGCTGCGGGTTTCTTCTTGCCTCACCACCACTGCTTACAAATATGACACCTAAAAAAACCACTCTACACAAAGACACTTACTAATGCACACACTAGTAAGCCTTAACATGAGCTGAAGACCTTCACTGAAACAAGTCCATTTCAAACCCACCCCCAAAAAAAACCCCTGAAACAGACCACAAAGCTCTAAGGCCAGAAAACCTGAGCTAACACCAGAGAACACACCCTGATGAGAGCTGAACCCCAAATGAGCTCCCTGAGCAAAGGCTGTGCCTCATATACCACAAGCCCCATCCACAGCTCCTCCCTCAATGGGCTGGGGCAGGCGAGTGGCAAACCACCACCTGGGCTAAAAGCACCCTGATAAGCCACAGCTGGGTCTTTGTATTACCTGGCTCTGGTTCTGTGGCTGCTCCCTGGTTGTACCGAAGCTGATCCCTGGCTGTTTGGTGAGTGCCCTGCCTGTTCTGCAACTTCTCGCCGTTTCCTCTGGGGGTGCTCCTTGGCTTTGATTTTCTGTTGCGTTTTCTCTGGTTCAGATGGGTGAGACTTGGAGATTCAGACTTTGGGGCTGAGGCTCGGGGACTGAAACTCAAGGGCTGAGACTGGGGCTGAGAATCTAGGACTCAGACTCTGTGGCTAAGACTGTGGTTGAAACTGTGGCTGAAACTGTGGGTGAGATTGGGACTGAGACTCTGGGCCGCAGATTTTGGAGCTGATACTGTCGGACTCAGGCTCTGTGGCTGAGACTGTTGCTGACACTCCATGGCTAAAGCTATGCAATTCAGACTCTGGGGCAGAGACTGTGGAGAAGACTGGAATTCAGACTGTGGCTGAGACTCTTTAGCTAAGACTCTGGGATTCAGACTTTGGGGCTGAGGCTGTAACTGAGACTGTGGCTAAAACTATAAAATTCAGACTTTGGGGATGAGCCTGCAGCTGAAATTTTGTGGCTAAGACTCTGGGATACAGAATTAGGGGAATAGACTGAAGCTTAGACTCTGTGGCTCAGACTGTGGTTAAGACTCCAGGACTCATACTCCGAGATGAGACTGACTGATGCACTGCAGATGAGACTCTTGTGCTGAGACTGTTCCTAAGACCATTGCTAAGACTCTCAGATTCAGACTTTGGGGATGAGACTGGCTGAGACTCTGAACCATAATCCCTAACACTAACCCTAATATATGTAAAGGAGCCCTAAGCCTAACCCCTAGCCCAAACCTTAACCCTAACCCCCTAACCCCAACCCCTCACCCTCAACCATAATCTAGCCCTAACCATAGCCATAGCTCTGACCTTAAACCCTAATACTAACCCTAACTCTATCCCCTAGCCCTAATCCTAACCCTAAACCTAACCCTAATAATAAACCTAACCCTCACCCTAACCCTAACAGCAAAACGCACGGTAACCCTAACATGAACCCGAAACCTAACCCAAACCCTCATCCTAATGCTAACCGTAAGCCTCACCCTACCCCAAACCAAAACCCACATGCTAAACCTAATATTAACCCTCACACTAACCCTCCCACTCACCTTAACCCTAACCATAACCCTAACCCTACCCCTATCTCTGCCCATTTTGGATTAGCCACGCCCACGAACGTGATTCTGCCACCTGAGCTCAACCCTAACCATAACACCTAACCCTAACCTCTACCCTAATACTAACTGTAACTCTAACACCAACCCTAACCCTAACACCTAACCCTAACCCCTAACACTAACCCTAAGCGTAACCCTAAACCTAACCCTAATCCCTAACCGTAATCCTAATCCCTGACTGTAACCCCAACCCCTAACTGTAATCCTAACTCTAACGCTAACCCTAACCCCTAACACTAAGCCTAAGCCTAACTCTGGCCACATAGGGTTAGCCAGAACCACAAGCATGACTCCGCCACCCGATCTCAACCCTAACACTAACCCCTAACAATAACCCTAACACTAACCATAACCCCTAACCTTAACAGTAACCCCAAACCCTAACCCTAACTATAATCCTGATTCTAACACCTATCGCTATCCCTAACCCAACATGGGTTTATAGATGTAATGGATGTAAGGGAGCCCTATCCCTTATAGAACTATAGAAATCCCACACAAGTGTTTCACAGAAGAGACAATCCCCTGCAAAAAAACGTATGTACGAAACCCAGCACTCACAGCGGCTGCAGCCATTAGCGAGGGCCTGTGCTTGAGCTACAACAGGAACTAAAAGTCACCTCAGTGCAGGACACGACTCCGTGATGAAGCACGGAGCCTGCTGGACCCCTGCACAGACAACACACAGCCAGGAGCCTGTCCACAGAGCACTGGGACAACCTGGAAACGAGAGACTGCCCAGTTCTGGAGAGGAAGAACTCCTGGACTTTATGTTGGATTAAGAGTAACGACTGGGAGAGCTGGGGATGCATGTTCAACAAGTAGATCCAAGTAGAGCGTGCCTGTGCAAGACAAGTGGACCATCTGTTTCAAAGACTCTTCCGTTAGGCATGATATTTACTATCAGATGTAAGAACCATAACAGCAGATACACCGGAAAAAAATACTAATCATTATACAGCTTCTCTGTCTATAAAATAATGAAAGGGATATGGTCATCCATTATCAAAAAGAACTGTGTTCCTCATACCAAGTAAATGCTTTTATTTCAGGTGTGTTTTGTGGAAAAACCCCGTGAAGGAGATGGTCTTTCAGTACTGAATATCATTGAGACTAAGAAGGGTAGCTGCTTGCCTGGACTTTTCTCATCCTTTAGGCACGAGGAGCCAGAGGCAGCCCCCACACTGCTGCAGGGCCGCTTCAGAGCTGCCTGCTGATGCAGACACTGGGACCAGCGGCAGCTCTTTGTGTCACGTTGAGAAAGGATGCTCTCAGCATCATTGCCAACACACTGGAGAGCTGAAATGGGCCACTTCCAGCAATGTATTTGTACTCCCTTGCTCCACAAACAAGACGACCAGAATCAGCTTTGCCATTTAAACCTCTCTTCCCTCGTGTGTTCTTCCTCATTCCAGACAGCTCACTGATAGCAGTGGTTTTCCTCCAGCATAGCCCATGGCAGCCAGCATGGGGAGCCAGGGAGGAGGCAGGATGGCACTGACACCCAAAAACCTCTGAGCAGTCAGGAGCTGGCAGGTCAGGAGCCAGGTCTGCCCAGAAACAAGACACTCAAGGCAGTGGGCAAGCTGAAAGCAGGCAAACAAGAGGAGAGCCTTTTCACACAGCTATTTTGTACAGCGGCGGATAAATACAGAGCTCTCTAAGGTCACTTCTCAGTGAAAACTGCTCACAGAGATGGTCAGAAATCCCATGAAGTAACACCTCAGAAAGATGCACTCACACAGCTTAGTGCCCAACCTAACCAACTGCTTGAAAATCACACTAGAAATCCTGCTCCGAGACAAGAAAAACACTTTTTAGGGCAATATTGATCACAAAGAGCTGGTGGCAAATAGGACAGCTGCCAAGCTGATCCAGTGCTCTTTGGATTACAGTTGCAATAGAAAGCTAAAATCCACTGGGAGAGAAACCAGGGATGCAGCTCTAATGAAAACCTAGCAAGCCACAGCTACTTCAGATTCAGATAAGTAGATTTCAACTCCAAACTGAAATGCAGTGCTCGTTTGTTAACTGCTTTCTCCACTTTCAGTCGCAGTTCTGAAGCAAAGGCAGTTGCCTTTCTGTACCTGAAGCAATGGGAACAGAGCACAGCAGCACAGTCAGGATACAGAGTTAAGATGCATTTTGATAATTTTCACATCACATCATTTTAGACTGAAGAAAAATTACTCAGAACTTTCCTGGCAAATTCCATGGATAACTCCATGCTGTGAAAGATGGGGAGACATCGCCAGGCACACTCCTCAGCTGGGGCCCTCACTGATTTTACTGCACCTCCAGAACAAGAACCTTGTTCTGCACTTCTTGCCATGACTGAAGTTGCCATCCCTAAGGAGGAACTCAAGTACAGGGCTTACAACTATGCAGTTTCTCTTCTCCAGGCTCAACAGCCCCAACTTCCTCAGCCTGTCTTCGTACAGGAGGTGCTCCAGCCCCTGATCATCCTCGTGGCCCTCCTCTGGACTTGCTCCAACAGCTTCATGTACTTTTCATGTTGAGGACAACAACATGTGCTGTAGCACAGCACAATACAGCACAGAATAGCACAGCATACCACAGCATCGGATGGCATGGCATGGCATGGAATAGCACAGCATAGCATCGCATGGGATGGCATAGCATGGCATAGCACCACATAGCACAGTACAGCAGAGCGTAGCACAGCACAGAACAGCATAGCACAGAATAGCTCATTGGGAAAGGACCTACAACCACCAACTAGTCCAACTGCCTGACTAATTCAGGGCTGACCAAAAGTCAAAGCATTGTCCAAATAAACGCCTCTTCAACACTGATAGCCTTGGGGCACCAACCACCTCTCCAGGAAGCCTGTGCCACCCCCTGAACACCCTCCCTGTGAAGAAATGCTTCCTTCTATGAATTGTGAGCCTCCCCTGACTCCCAGCTGTCCTGTCCCTAGATCCCAGGGAGAAGAGATCAGCACCTCCCTGGGATTTTAGATCCTGACAACAGTTCTGCTTCTCTTTGTTTACCAGCACGTGTCTAAACTCAAACCAGTGTTCATAAACAAAGTAAGCATTCATTTAGCCTTGTGGATTCCCTGGCATGCCTGCATTACTTTTCTAAGTCGCATCTTGCCATAAGGTGACATAGATATCTCCAAAAAAAAAAACCCAACCCGAAAAAAAGGAAAAACTCTTGAGTCAGAGGGAAGACACAGTTAGAGCTGGATAAAGCAAATTAAAGGCAGAGCAAAAGAATCCCCTTCTTGTCTGCTCCGACTGTACCTGGTTTGGGCTGTGGGTACTCGTAGGTGGAAGCCTTGCATCTCTCTTTACAAGTGTTGTCTCTCTTGCTGTAAAAGCACTGCAGCTTCAGGTGCTTCTGGTGTCAGGGACGCACTTAGTGAGATTCTTAAAGCCAGCTTACATCCGGCCTGAAGTGGGGGGGTTGGGCTTTGTTGTTTTTTTTTCTAATAAATGTATTTCTGGATGTGTTTCAGAGAAGAACCTGGATCTTAGCGTGGTGGAATAAGTCCCTGGAAAGCTTGCCAATTATTGCTGCCCAGTTGTTCTGGGTTCAGCTCTAACGGTTCTTTTTCTCCTTCTTAGCCACCAACTTAAAATGAGTTCAGAATTTTTATAAAGGATGCACAAAAGCTTTGATTCTTCATTGTCTTACATTTTGGTGCTTGGGTTTTTTGTTTTTTCCTTTTTTGGTTTGTTTTTTCCCAATTCTTGTGCAGTATTATCTTAGGGTTGTACGAAACCTCCACGGAGATCCTACTGCCCTGACAGTGGAGTATCCCAGTGTCCTGGGTTGAGCAGCAGCAGTCATTTTTCTCCTTCTTAGGAGCTAGTACAGTGCTGTGTTTTGATCTTTTGGCCTGGGAACAGTGCTGATAACGCCGATGTTTTTGGTTTCTGCTCGAATGTTTGGTCTGGCCAAAGACTTTGTGAGCCTCATGCTCTGCTAGGAAGGAGGGGAAGCTGGGAGGAAGCAGAGACAGGACACCTGACCCAAACTGACCAAAGAGGTATTCCATACCGCAGCACGTCATGCCCAGGAGGTAACCGGGAGTTACCCAGAAGGGTTGGGACTGCAGGGTTGGACGAGGTATCAGTCGGTGCTCGGCTGGGGGGAGTGGGGCGAGTTACCAGTCAGCTGGTACTGAGGTGTTGTATTCTTTCCTCTTGTTATTTCCTTTATCATTATTATTATTGGTGGTAGCAGCAGTGATTTGTGTTATACCTTAGTTACTAAACTGTTCTTATCTCAGCCCGTGGGAGTTGCATTCTTTTCGATTCTCCTCTCCGTCCCTCCAGGAGCAGGGGGAAGGCAAGAAGGGGGGGAGTGAGTGAACGAGGTTTGTGGTTGGGTTTAAACCACGACACCCAGACACACTGGTGAACCCCAAATGTGGTTTTACACAGGGGTCTCACACCCTTCAAACAGTCACGTACCACACACTTGGACCAAGCACTAGCACCCTCACTACCAATTACTAGTCCCAGTCAAACTCTGCCAGGCGCTCATGCTACTTCTGCTGCAGTCCTGCTCTTGCCTATTGATGCAGATGTCCCTGGAGCCAGTCCTGCAAGAGATACTGAGTAATGGTGTGCGGGATATTGCGAGGGTTTCAAAGACATGCTGGAGGGGATGGGATTCTGCCACTACTTCTGCTGTGCTGCAATACCCCTTCTCCTTCACAGACAGCTCTAAGATACCCTCAAGAAAAGTCCTAGTTCCAGGGCTGGGATGAAGTTTCCAGTAAAAGTCTACTATCGCATCGGATGACAGTGTACATACAAATATATATACATACATACTTAAAAGACCTATTAATACTTTAAAGACTGGCTGATCTAGTAGTTAGGGGGAAGAGAGTCTTCGTAACATGCCTTGTGGGTCCCACCAAACAGGGTCCCAAACAGCAGTGACAAGGTGACGAGAGGCAGCAAAGATGCCATCCCAGGGGGATCAGTCTCCTGAGAGGGGGGAGGAAAAAACAACCCAAAAATGCCACAAGCCCACTTCCACCACTGGGGAAGATTGGGAAGCATGCACGTAAGCATTGCAGAGCCAGAGGTGCCGGCCCCATCCCTTCCTCTTGGACATGAAATTCACCTTCCCAAAAACCACAGCTGGGATGGGAAACCATCGTTTAAGACAGGAGATCACCAGCAGGGCAGGAAAGCATTGCGAGGGGCAGCTGCTGTGTCTGACAAACCAAAGGCCTGAGGGGCTGCTGAAGCAGCCAGGACTGGTGGAACTGGGGCGGAACCCGAGGGAGGGGGCAGCTGGCCCCTGCCCAAGCAACACTGACCAACTGCCATGGCAGGTACAGCAGCAGCTCCCGCTCCTCCTGCCCTCCAGGTAACCCCCAGCCGCCTCTGCCTGCCAAGCTCTCACCCCAGCACCTCTCTGCTTCTCCCAACAGAGAGGCTCCCTCTCCAGCTGCCCATGGCATCGGAGGTGCCCGGAGTGAGCTTCACTGCTCCGGCCATGCCGCCTTCTGTGCGTGCCTGTGCGCTGCCCTCTGTCCTGCGGCTGCCGGTCTCCACTGAGCCTGCCCAGGTCCAGCAGCTCCCCAAGGAGCCAGCAGCAGTGGCAGGGCTGGACAGCAGTGAGGACACCGTCCCTAACGTCTGTGATTTGACTGACTCACTCAGTGCTCTCCCTGACGTGTTCGAGCGCTCAGTGGAGGGCGGTTGCCACACAGAGCCAGCAGCAGTGGCAGGGCTGGGGAACAATCAGATCTTACATAAAGGTGACCGTATTCACCTTTGGAACTGGGAGAACTGCTGAGACTTCCAGGGTATGTAAAAAGCGCTTTGATATAGAATACGACGACTCACTAGGTTGGACCACTGCGTACAACGGAAACATTGGACTGATTACATAGATGACAAGAGTGAGGTCACGAAAACAGCCAATATTCTCCTGATCATAAACAGTCACACAGCCACTTCTAAAGAACGGGAAAAATGACAGCTCGTGCCGATATTTATCAAGAAGTGTTCCCAACCTGTCACTCTGGCATGCCAATTCGAAATAAATTCGACTGCATGGCCAGTCATTATGGCAAATCTTTACCAGATACCTAGCCTAAATCCAGACTGTACCCTATCTATGTCCTGCATGAGTGCAGTGTTCCTACTCTTTTAATATCCAGGAAGACAGTGCTTTATCTTGTGTACGATATGTAGTAGAGAACCACAGGTGGAGATGAGCCTGTAGGCAAATTAACATTAAAATACCAGAAGATCAATCCTCTAAAAAATGTAATTTGAACCTTTCCTTCAGGGGAAAGAGGGAAGGGGGAATTTATTGACAACGCGTGGTTGGAGCCGGTACTCAAGATAAAACCTGTAAGATACATGTAAGACCTCGCTGGGGGAAATACCTCACAACAATATCTGGTAAAAATAACACCCAGATTCTGATCTGTGCCCAAAGATATGGAAGTGTATTCTATCCTAAACTTTTCTTTAAGGGGCCTAAAAACTATACCCCTGAGATAACAATATCCCAAATAAGACGAGATCAAAATCAAATTTTAATTAACTGTTCTCAGAAGGAAACTTGCCGACTTGGTCTTGCAGTGACCGAACCAAGTACTCTAGCATTCAGCTGGAAACAAGGACTTGACAGAATAACAATCAGGCTGAGAGTGGAAGTCTCCACACATGCTACACCTACTCCCTTCTCCCCTACACACTTCTCCCCTTTAGAATGCTCAGTCAAATATCACAACCTCTCATTTGCAGGACCTTATGTGGTAAGGCAATCAAATGAACAAAAATTCATGCTAGACCCCAAATACTCTTTAAAGAAAGTGGTGGTAAAGCTACAAGCTTATATCTCAACCATAAAATCAGAATGTAAATCCTTTAGTAATCAAAGCCTTATAGGATGGGGAACCTGGATTCAGTCTAGAACACCCCGTACTACACCTAGAAGGGATTAGACGTGGTCTTGTGTGGAGGATTGGCTTGTCGAAAAAGGTCAAAAGGTCACGTTCCCATCAACGAGCTGAAACAAGACATCTGTGTAGAACATGATGCAAACCTCTCACGCCAGATAATGAGGAAATGAAGGACACCGGCAAACAGCAACATACTATGACCAATCACAGCCAAGGCCACTAAGTGATAAGTGCATGAGAAGGAGGATGGTGGGGGGGTGCACGGTGTAGCTGCAAAAATATAGAGCTTACACAATGCCTTATTTGTGCCAGAACCAATCAAGTGCCTAGTATTTGCATATTCACTGTTATATTAACCAAAGGTAAAAGCCCAATAAACGAAGCTTGCTGTTAACTCATATTGAGTCGTCCAAGTCTTCCTTTCACGACAAATGGTGACCCTGACGTGATTTGAACACGGAGCGGAGGGTACCGACACCACGGCCGTGAAAAAGTGGCACTTGGCTCCGATCTTGCCCCGGAGGGTCAAAGCGGCGCATCGCGCGAAAGGACGACCATATAGATGGGATCTGGGCGCCGCCGGACTTGCAGTGGCTGCATCGGCAGCATTGCACCAAGGAGGAGGAGCAGCCAAAGCCTCGTAGGGCAACGGAGCGCGAGTACCTTAAAAGGGGGTATGGAGAGGCAAGCTGCCCTGAATTTATTTAATTGCTTTTTAGAAAAGCGTGGTATTAAGGAGAAGGAGTTAAAGAAGGAATTAGCGGGAGTGATAGCTTATGGAGTAGCGAAAGGTTGTTTCCTCGACCCGAATACGATCTTTGACAGTGACGAGTGGCAGAAAGTAGGAGATAAGCTGTGGGCAGCCACCCTTGATGGTGATAAAACGGCAAAGCATTTGGGAAAAACCTGGTGGGTAGTTGCTAACTCGTTAGATCAGCACCATGCCGAGCAGAAGGCGGCAAAAGCGGCCCCCCCCCCGGTCCTTGCTTCCCCGGGTCCAGCTGAGAAGCCGCCCACCGGCTCTCCCTCCTCCTTGGTCCTTGTTTCCCGGGGTCCGGCTGAAAAGCTGCCCCCGGGGAATGCAGAATCTGGGGACGTGAGTAAGCTGGTGGAGGAGAGAAACCTGCAAATTGGCAACAAGGGCATGGGTATTGATCGTGAACGTATATGGAAAAAGATAGCCGCACAGGCTGCCCAGGAGGGAGATCTTGAGGCTGCCGCTGATATGTTACAGGCATTCCCGGTGACCTATCAGCAAGGGCCTCAGGGTGGCCTTACTGCTAGTATCTCACCGTTAGATTGGAAATTGCTGTCGCAGCTGCGAGTGACAGTGAGCAAATGTGGTATTCAGGGGGAGCCCGCTAAACAAATGTTGGATTATATCTGGGGGGGGGGGCTGTTACTCTCCAATGATGTCAAGAGTCTCACCCGCCTCATATTCACCCCACATCAGCAGTTGTTATTTAACACATACTGGCAAGCATTTTGCCAAGAATCAGTGGCTGAACAACGCCACCCCGGGAATCCTTTATACGGGCTGACTATCCCTGAGCTGATGGGGTTGGGTCCTTTTCTACGTACAGAGGCGCAGGCCCTCTTAGGGCCTGATAAAATCAGGGAGACAATGGCCATGGCCCGGTGCACCATAGATCGAATGAAGGCCCCTGGTGGATTGCCTTCCTATATGTCCCTGAGGCAGGGCCGGGAAGAGTCACTAGGTTCCTTTGTAGACAGAGTAGCCACAGCCATAAAATCAGCTGGGGTGCTGGAATATATGCAAGGAGCTACCTTAAAGCAGTGTGTCTTGCAAAACGGGAACAGCGTTGTTCGAAATCTTATAGTGACACTGCCAGGGAATTGGAGTGTTGAGGAGTTATTAGAACGTGGCGCGCAAGTCCCTACCGGTAATCAGGCTATGTTAGTGAATGCCATCAAAGAATTAGGAGAGGGATTGAAAGCACAAGCAGAAACATCCTGAAACCAAGTGTTCGCAGCCCTCGCTCCTCTCCGCTCGCCCAGCCAACCAGTACCAGCAAAAAACTCTGAGAGTCCGCTGTTTCTGATGCGGCCAGCAGGGCCACCTCCGGCGAAACTGCCCCGCCGGAGCAGTCTGGTGTCCTCAATGCTAATCTGCTGCGCACTGCCCTGCCACTTGCCGAAGACTACAGGGAAACGGAGGACAGAATGCGAGGGGGACCCGCGTGATGACACAAGTAGCCCCCCACATTGCTTCCCACCACCCCTGGCCACCCCTGAGCCTCTGCCAGTTGCCGCCGCGTCTGCAAAGACTGAGGACAGAGATGAAAACAGTCTTTTTGACCCGGACCCTATTGACCCCAAGAAGGAACCTGTGCGTGCTCATCAGGCTGCTGTTGCTGCTCCTGAAGTTCTGACGCCTGTTAATTCTGATGCTGACCTGGATGATCCTTTTGACATGGAGCCGGAAAAGAAGCCTAATTTATATCCCCCAGATCCTCATGATAAATGGACAGCTGTAAAGGAAGAAGCGAGATGGGTGTGGGATGCAGATGTGTTGTGTGCTTTCCCTGTGATGTATGTGCTGGATCAAGACCCGCGGTGGGAAGGTCTCTCGTATGCCCTTATCAGGGGTATTGGGAGGACTGTGGCGGACTGTGACAGACCGTGGACTTGGGGCCCCATATACAACTCATTTGATACAGTCTGTGATACTCATGTACTAGAAGTTAGCAAATATGTCTATGATTCTATTGATGCTTGGAAACCTTTATAGATATTGCTGGCCACTTCTTCTGACATAGACTGGCCACCTGTGTCAGAATGAGTGTGCATTTTGGTCAGTATAAAAGCCCAAGCCTCATGCAATGTGAGGGAGGCAGAGCCTCTGCGGGGACGCTCCCTAGGGCTGAGCCTGCCACCTCACACTGCGATGATGCTTGTTGGAGCTGGTTTCCTGATAGTCTTCACAGAGTCCTTATGCCACGTTCTGTATGTGGGACTTCATAGTGCGAGTAATGATTGTCTGGATTTTGTGTTTCAAATATTGTAGTTGTGTGAAATGTGCTTGTGGGATCCCATATGCATACGTATGTGTGTGTGTGTGTGTGTGATGAGAGCAGATGGTGTTCTATGTATTTTTTTTTGTTATTGTGTTCATGTAAAAGTTTTTAACAGGTAGTGGTTTAACATTTCAGGCAAGAAAGGGTTAACGCAAAAGTGTGGTTGCTGACAGGTATTTATGGTTGCTGCTGAAGCAGGCAGGCAGCTGTAGCTGCTGCCAAGCAGGCTGCTGTTTGTAGCCGTGCAAATCAGAGTGAACAACTTCTGGAAAAAAAAAAAAAAAAAAAGGGGGGGGGGGAGAGAAGAAAGGAAGGTAAAGTTGCAGAGCACAGGTAGACAAATGCGAATCCAGGTGATAGATTGGAAATCTATTCAGAGAGAGGCTCTGTCAAACAATGATTTTGATTGTTGCAGGAAAAGATTCTCGCCTTTCCTGTTAAGTACCAGATTAACGCTCAAGGTCAGGCAGTAAATGCTGAAATGTCTCCCTTAAATTGGAAATTGCTATCTCAGTTAAGGCAAACTGTTATTTCTACAGGCATTCAGTTTGAACCCACTAGGCAGATGTTGTCATATATTTGGGGAATAGATTTGCTGTTATATTAAAAGTATTGTGAAATTGATCCTCACCCCTTCGCAGTTGTTGTTATGGAACATGTATTGGCAGAAAACCTGTCAAGAGGCAGTTGCAGTTCAGCGAGGCCAGGGAGATCCCCTGATTGGGGTGCAATTACAACACCTGATGGGAACTGGACAGTTCTCCACTAAGGAGGCTCAAGTCCAGCTAGGTCCAGAATTGTTAAAAGAATCTATGAGACTAGCCTTGCTACTGGGGAGATCATCATCTGCCTTGAAAGGACTATTCATTGTTCCAGGTGTCATCGATGCTGATTATATGGGTGAAATTACGTTAAATTATTTATGCATCTTTGGTGATGAACAAACTCCAGCGGTTATTAAGCACTTTGTACAAACAGAAGATAAAGCCTTCTTTTAAGGCGTACTATTGAGATCCTAACCGGCCATCAAGGGCCACTCTCGATCAGTTGCTGAGGTGAGTAGCTTGCGAGAGGACGCCTGCAACACCGGAGCGGAGAGGGGAGAGATCAGCGTCCAGGAGCCTCACCTCAGAGCGACAAGAGCCACTGAGGAGGGAGCCTCAAGTCCTCAACAGGACTTGCCCAGGACTCGGAAGCTCAGCTCCCGCGAGGGGCTGACTCACAGGGGGCGGAGCCAAGAGGAGTGGCACCAGCTGGGAGTGGCTAAAAAACCTTCCCAGGGAGCGCGGCGACCAGGAGCGCGGCGAACAGAGCCGGCAAACAGAGAGCGTCGAGGCAGAGGGTCGAGGCAGTTTGCGCGGCAGTTCGCGCGGGCAGGCGAGCGGGCAGGCGAGCGGGCAGGGAAGCGTTCCATCCGCCTCATCGAGAGGACTCGCCTGGAGTACAGGAGGGGGAAGGAGTGCTGAGGGACGTAGACGGATTGATTGACCAGATAGATCATGGTTACAACACGATCGAAAGCTGTAGTGAGTACTAATGTGGGTATCCAGACTGAGCCTTCCTGCAGACATGCAGCTGTGCAGGTCTCTGGCTGCAGCGAATGCCTGAGCCTGGCACTTGTATTGGAGGGAGCCAGTGACACTGCTTGTGTTCGCTGTGAGCAAATAAATGACCTGCTCAGGCAGGTGGCTGAACTGAGGGAGGAGGTAGAAAGGTTGAGAGCCATTAGAGAGTGTGAAAGTGAAATAGATTGGTGGAACCACACCCTAAGGCAAGGGCAGAGGGAAGTGGTTCAACAAGATATGGATCCCCTTCCCTCCTACCATCAGACAGAAGGAGAGAGCTTAATGGACAAGGATGGATGGAGGGAGGTTCCTCCTCGGAGAGGTAAGCGAAAACCCTCACAATCCCTTCCTCCCTCCCAGTTGCCCTTGAATAACAGGTATGAGGTCTTGGAAATTCAGGGCCAGGTGAATGGAGATGGTGAGGCAAATCTATCTAGTGAGTCACCCAGGGCTAGTCACTCACCCACATGCCTCAGAACTTCCCCAACCAAGAAGAAAAGAAGAGTAATTGTGGTGGGTGACTCCCTTCTGAGGGGAACAGAAGGGCCCATTTGTCGACCGGATCCACCCCACAGGGAGGTCTGCTGCCTGCCTGGGGCTCGGATTAGAGATGTTAAAAATAAGCTCTCTGAACTGGTGCAGCCGTCTGACTACTACCCACTGCTGGTTTTTCAGGTTGGCAGTGACGAAATTATTACGAGGAACGTAAGGGCAATGAAGAGAGACTACAGGGCCCTGGGACGGCTGGTTAAAGGGTCTGGAGCGCAAGTGGTGTTTGCCTCCATACCTGTTGCAAGCGAGGGTGAAGGGATATATAAGAAGACTCTGCAGGTTAATGTATGGCTACGTGACTGGTGCCAAAGGCAGGGGTTTGGGTTTTTCAGTCACGGGTTGCTGTATGGGACACCTGGTTTGCTGGTGACAGGCGGGATACACCAGTCCCAGGGAAAAAAAAGGGTTTTGGGGCAGGAGTTAGCAGGGCTTATTGACAGGGCTTTAAACTAGTTAGGAAGGGGGGAGGGGATTTAACTGGGCCTGTTGGGGACAAGCCCAAGAGGAACATGCTAGGGATTGAAGGGTGGCGGGCTAAGGAGGACTATCAATCTCTTGTTTCACTTGTGGGAAAGGATAGCTCTTTAGACCCTGTCCCGCAGGGGAAAAAGAGTACTAGGACTGGCTCCCTGAAATGCCTGTACACCAATGCACGCAGCATGGGGAATAAACAGGAGGAGTTAGAAGTCTGTGTGCGGGCTAAAGGTTATGATCTAGTGGCGATTACAGAGACATGGTGGGACAGTTCACATGACTGGAATGTGGTCATGGATGGCTATGTCCTTTTTAGGAAAGATAGGTCAGCGAAGCGAGGTGGTGGAGTTGCTCTTTACGTGAGAGAGCAACTAGAATGTATTGAGTTCTGTCCGGGGTCGGATGAGGAGCAAGTGGAATGTCTGTGGGTACGAATCAAGGGGCTGACTGGCACGGGTGATACAGTTGTGGGGGTCTATTACAGACCTCCTGATCAGCACGAAGGAGTTGATGAGGCTTTCTACAGGCAACTGGAAGTAGCCTCGCGACTACATGCCTTAGTCGTCGTGGGGGACTTTAATTACCCCGATATTTGCTGGAAGACTCACACAGCCAGTCATTCACAGTCTAGGAGGTTCCTCGAGTGCATTGATGATAATTTCTTAATGCAAATGGTGGACGTACCAACTAGGGGAGCAGCGCTGCTAGATTTAGTACTCGCCAACAAGGAGGGTTTGGTCGAAGTGGTGACGGTCAATGGCAGCCTTGGCTGCAGTGACCAGGAGATGGTGGAGTTTAGGATCCTGTGTGGGAGGAATAGAATACCTAGCAAAGCCACAGTTCTGGATTTCCGAAGGGCCAACTTTGGCCTCTTCAGTCAACTGCTAAGGGAAGTCTCATGGGAAAGTGTACTAGGCGGTAAAGGGGCTCAAGATAGTTGGTTAGCATTCAAGGACCGCTTCTTCCAAGCTCAGGATCGGAGCGTCCCAATGAGTAGGAAGTCAAGTAAGGGATCTAGGAGACCGGCGTGGTTAAACAAGGAGCTGCTGGGCAAACTCAAGTGGAAAAGGAGAATCTATGGATTATGGAAGGAGGGGCTGGCCGCTTGGGAGGAATATAGGACAGTTGTTAGAGGATGTAGGGAGGCAATTAGGACAGCTAAGGCCTCCTTGGAACTCAATCTTGCTAGTCGGGTTAAAGACAATAGAAAGGGCTTCTTCAAATACATAGCAAATAAAACTAAAACAAGAGGCAATATAGGCCCACTGCTGAACGAAGTGGGTACCCTGGAGACAGAGGATATAAAGAAGGCAGAGGTGCTGAATGCCTTCTTTGCCTCTGTCTTTACTCCTGCAGACTCTCCCCGAGGGCCCCGGATTTCTATAGCCCCAGAAGGAGTCAGGACAAAGGAGGAGTTTGCTTTGGTAGATGAGGATTGGGTTAGGGATCAGCTATGCAAACTGGACATCTGTAAATCGATGGGTCCGGATGGAATGCACCCACGGGTGCTGAGGGAGCTGGCGGAGGTCATTGCTAGGCCACTTTCCATCATCTTTGGTAAGTCGTGGGAAATGGGCGAGGTGCCTGAGGATTGGCGGATGGCAAAGGTCACACCAATCTATAAGAAGGGCAAGAAGGAGGACCCGGGTAATTATAGACCGGTCAGCCTTACCTCCATCCCTGGAAAGATGATGGAACAACTTATTCTTGACTCCATCACTAGGCATATCAAGGATGAGGGGGTCATTAAGAACAGCCAACATGGTTTTATGAGGGGGAAGTCATGTATGACCAACCTTATAGCCTTCTATGAGGAAGTGACTAGGTGGAGGGATGATGGTAGAGCGGTAGATGTAGTTTTTCTTGATTTCAGTAAGGCATTTGATACTGTCTCCCACAGCATCCTCATAGATAAGCTGAGGAAGTGTGGGCTTGACGATCAAGTAGTGAGGTGGATCGAGAACTGGTTGAAAGGAAGAAGGCAGAGAGTTGTGGTCAATGGCGCAGAATCTAGCTGGAGGTCTGTGACTAGTGGAGTTCCTCAGGGGTCGGTGCTGGGACCGGTGCTGTTTAATATTTTCATCAATGACCTGGATGAGGGAACTGAGTGCACCCTCAGCAAGTTTGCTGATGACACAAAACTGGGAGGAGTGGCTGACACACCAGAGGACTGTGCTGCCATTCAGCGAGACCTGGACAGGCTGGAGAGTTGGGCGGGGAGAAACTGGATGAAATTTAACAAGGGCAAGTGTAGAGTCTTGCATCTGGGGAAGAACAACCCCATGTACCAGTACAGGTTGGGGGGTGACCTGCTGGAAAGTAGTGAAGGGGAAAGGGACCTGGGGGTCCTGGTGGATAGGAGGATGGCCATGAGCCAGCAATGTGCTCTTGTGGCCAAGAAGGCAAATGGCATCTTAGGGTGCATTAGAAAGGGAGTGGTTAGTAGGTCAAGAGAGGTTCTCCTCCCCCTCTACTCAGCCTTGGTGAGGCCGCATCTGGAATATTGCGTCCAGTTCTGGGCCCCTCTGTTCAAGAAGGACAGGGAATTGCTTGAAGGAGTCCAGCGCAGAGCCACAAAGATGATTAAGGGAGTGGAACATCTCCCTTATGAGGAGAGGCTGATGGAGCTGGGTCTCTTTAGCTTGCAAAAGAGGAGACTGAGGGGTGACCTCATCAATGTTTACAAATATGTGAAGGGTAGGTGTCAGGATGATGGAGCTAGGCTTTTTTCAGTGATATCCAGTGATAGGACAAGGGGCAATGGGTGTAAACTGGAGCATAGGAAGTTCCACGTTAACATCAGGAAGAACTTCTTTACTGTAAGAGTGACAGAGCACTGGAACAGGCTGCCCAGGGGGGTTGTGGAGTCTCCTACACTGGAGATATTCAAGGCCCGCCTGGACAAGTTCCTGTGTGATGTACTGTAGGTTACCCTGCTCTTGCAGGGGGGTTGGACTAGATGATCTTTTTAGGTCCCTTCCAACCCTTGGGATTCTGTGATTCTGTGATTTGTGGCAGGGACCGGCAGAAGTAATATATCTGGGCCATGGTTACGCCTGTGTTTGTGCTCCTGCAGGACCCTTGTGGGTACCATCCAAGTGACTAAGACCGGCTGTTGCAGAAGCTCCAGTGATGGCGTCTCCGAGCTAGTGTATGGACCCTGACTCGCAGGCCCGGGAGGAGCGTTGCTTGCGCCGAGCGCTACAGCCACTAATAGAAGAACTTAACTCCTTAGTCAACACAGAGCTTTCGTTGAGCACGGTCGCCCTCCTAGATCCGGTCCATAGCCACAGGCATATAGTGGTACAACTGAGATTGGTGATACAACAAGTGCTTCGATAACTCTGTAGTTTTGTCATCAGTGTGACCCTACAGTAGAATTGTATTGTGGTGGTTGTCAGTCTATAAGGCATCTTCGCCAGAGTTAGCTGAAACAAAGACCTTTTGTATAGTCTGTCAAATTATCTTTTATGTAACCTGCTTATAGCGCTTCAGAAATATTTAGCTGATTTTAGAAGTTTCACTTCATAGAGCTGCATATACGTTTGCTTTACAAGCTGCTTCGCTGTTATAGGTCTCATAATTATAGGGGTTTTGTTACTTTGTTATGCTTTGCATTGTTGTTCTGCTTGTTTACAACGACTCCTGACTCAGTCCTTATTCCTTTATAAAGAAAAAGGGGGAATTGTGGAGGATTGGCTTGTCGAAAAAGGTCAAAAGGTCACGTTCCCATCAACGAGCTGAAACAAGACATCTGTGTAGAACATGATGCAAACCTCTCACGCCAGATAATGAGGAAATGAAGGACACCGGCAAACAGCAACATACTATGACCAATCACAGCCAAGGCCACTAAGTGATAAGTGCATGAGAAGGAGGATGGTGGGGGGGTGCACGGTGTAGCTGCAAAAATATAGAGCTTACACAATGCCTTATTTGTGCCAGAACCAATCAAGTGCCTAGTATTTGCATATTCACTGTTATATTAACCAAAGGTAAAAGCCCAATAAACGAAGCTTGCTGTTAACTCATATTGAGTCGTCCAAGTCTTCCTTTCACGACAGTCTTGAACTCCACTGACCAAGAAGTCTTAGGAAATAAATTAAGTACAGTCACCTCAGAGCTGGGAAATCTAGAAATTCCACTCAGATCGTCTCTCCTTACCATTGCTGAAACACAGCGGCTGGTAAGTGATCATACAACAGGGTTAGCAGAACACACCTCCCAGGACCTTCCCAGGACCTATATCGTGTTACTACCTTCCTAGGGAATTTGCGAGGAAAAGTGCCCCTAGCCTTAAGCTGTATTCAGTCACAACTTTGGTTACAGTCTGTTGCAGTGGCTATTATTAGGGAAGGAGAAACAGGACTTCTGCACAACAGGTACGAACAATTATTGCCAGAAATCATGCTACCACAAAGTTCAAGAAAACATTTCAAGCATGCTGGAAACTAGTAAATTTCATGTATAACCCATTTCAAAGACAAATCACTGCTTTTGTATTGACAATTGAGCATGCCAAAATATTAGACATATTTCCTGTATTGTCTCTAGGGAAGATACACCGGGATGATGGGCCACAATGTATGGGCAAGATTTAACACTAGGACCCAAAATTGACAAACGGGAAGTACAGAACCATGTACCTCAAGAGAACACTTAGGGTTTACCTGTGAAAATCCTAGAACTGAAAACAAAGATCTTTGTCTCGATACTGAGGATAGTACTTGCATTTTCTAAATCACCCGTCACTCATGCAAGATCCCAAGTGTATTATATTGGACAAGGATGTGCTTGTGTAAGAACCGTGTGTGAGAATGTAACGATAGCTGTATTGAAGAAACAAATGCTATTAACTTTTGTGTGTGTAATCTTACCAAATCATTGGATGCGATTTTAACTATACCATCCCTGTAACTACTAATCAACTACTACACGATACCTATGTGTTACACCATGATATATCTGCCCTACAGATTGGAATGAAAATAGAAATGCTAAAGAAAGTGTTCTATCACCCAGACCTCGAGAAGATGATACGGAAGGCCAATGAAACTTCTCACCAAGCAGTATGGACTGTTACGCATAATGTAGAAGAAATTAAAGAAATCATCACCGACACCAAGAGAACCGGAGAGCACCACTAGTAGGAAATTTTCTTGGTAGGGACAAAATGGCAATCTCCTACAGCAACTCAACTTTTGAAGATACTGGTCCACCCTGTGCTTGTGCTACTACTGACTACGGCTTTATTAATAGTTGTTAATTTGTGGAGGTGGTGGAAAGTTCGTACGGTAGCTCAACAAGTGTGCATATTATGGACTGTGCAAAAGAATTTGCACTGTTTGAAAGAAAAGGGGGGAAACTGAGAGCAAGCCATTAGGCCTTAGCTGAAATAACTTGACTTTTTAGCAGGAGTGTGACTTAGCACCGAAACATGAATGCTCGCTCAACAGGGGGCCCCTCTGAGGGTGGGAACCTGCCCTTCTGGTGGGGCATGATAAACAATGCATTAGAATTCGGGCCTGTGGGCACCTTGCATCTGCTTCCGGAAATTGCTTCTAAGCAGGGACATTCCTAATGGCAAGGTATGATAACAATCTCAACAAAGAACTAAGCAAGTAGCTCGCAGGTATTAGCAGTTGAAAGCTCAAAGGTAACCAACAGACTGTCACTGTAGCCCTAACCCAAGTTAGGGGTTAGTAGCAGTAGGACAAGAGGACTACAGTTCTATAACTTACCCAATTGTATGTGTCCCCACCACTAGGCAGCCGTGTTCTGGGGTGTGCAGAGACTGTGCCTTCAGTGGCCCCTGGCACTTGCTGCACTTTCCCTCACATGTGACTCTTCCACTGAGCTCTGCAGCTGGATGGGGCAGCTCCTTTGCACCAGCTCCCTCCTGCTTTCCTTGGGGAACTGGGCTGCACCAGGCACAGAGAAGCTTTCTCTTCAGTGCCTACAAACACAAGTTACATACTATATAATAACTCCTCCACTTTATGACAAGTCCAAGCAGCGTCTAACGTGATCACCCTTCCATAAGAGTTTTGCACAGAACAGTTTCAAAATGAGAGTGATGAAACGAGAGACATAAACACGATGAAGGTGTTGACCAAAGGGTTAATGAGACTTCTGAGAAAAGGGACCAGTTCCCAACTCCCTGCAGCTCAAAGCAGGAACCAGAGCTGAGAGGATCTGAATGACCAAAGAGCAAGTGGAGGAGGAAACCTGAGAGCAATGGGAAGGCCACATGTCCGGATAGTCTGCTGGGAAGGTGTCCTTAGACATGTCCATTTGATCAGGAGTGGAGGAAAAACCTTAATGATGAGGGTGATGAAATTATAGACAGAGTACGTGTAATACAAGTACAGCAGGGAGATCAAGATTTCTACTCTTGCCATTAATACACTGCCTGGAATTTCTCATTCTGTTATGGTGGGAAAATATTGCCAGGTCTTGAATGTACACAAGTGATTGAGCTGATGGAAATATGCTTGTATATTTGTGTGCGTATTTCATTTACACAGACATCAACTGATGACTGACAGGCCTTCAGGCATTAAAACAAGATCATTTGTGTCCTGCACAGAGAAAGCTGTGTGCCCTGAAAACCTTGCCCAGGACTCCTCCCTTTGCAGAGAGCGGGTTGCTGAAGTGTCAGAGTCTCTTTGCTGGTGAGGATGTCAGTTGAGATGGTCACCTACTAGAGGATTCATGTCCCATCAACATCTGCTCTGCTCCAGTTAGCAATAGGGCCCAACATCATCACAGGATCTTAAGAGAAGAGAGGTTGGAAGGGAGGTCGCATGTCCAACCCATCAGGAACAGGGCCAGAGCAAGTGGTTCAAGGCTTGATTCAGTCTGAGTTGGAAATCCCCAAGGCCAGAGACTGCACAGCCTCTCTGGGTGCCCTGATGCAGCGCTTGCCTGAGCCCGTGGGAACAAGGTTTCCTTCTGTCCTGGCTGAACCTCCCCTCTGTCACTATCCCCATTGCCTTCTGTCCTCCCACCAGGCACCATGGTGAGGAGCCAGGCACTGTGTTCTCCACATCCTCCTTGTCTGTACAGGCAGCCAGTCCCCCACAGCCTTCCCTTCCCAAGATCTCAGGTGCACATCAGCCTTCCCTTCTCCGGGCTGGACAAGCCCAGCTCCCCCAGCCTCTCCCCACACGCGATGGTAGTTTGGTTTTGGTTGTCTGGACTTTGGTATGCGGTGGAGGTCAGGATCCTCCAAAGAGGGGATCCTGAAAAGGGCCCCATTGGGTTGCATTTTGCAACCGTCTGGGTGGAGGTCAGGACCACTGCCTCCACAGGGGGGTTTGAAGAAACCCCCATTGGGTTGCATTTCACAACACTGGAAACAAATCGCTGAACCCCCAGGTGGTTCGGTCACTCAGGAGACTTTGGAACAAAGTGGTGGACCCCTGAGGGGTTTGGTTACTCAGGAGACTCTGCTAAAATACTGTCATCAAAGCTGGATGTTATTCTTGAGACGAGAAGGAAATTGGGATGAAGTAGCTTATGCAGAAATGTTTTTCACTTTGAGATATCACCTGGTATGGCAAAAGGATTGTGGATTTAATTTTGCACTCCAGGACCTGTTAGCATTGTCCTTGGAGAAAGACAGTAAAATTTGCTTAAACGCTGTTGCTCTTTGTGCACCATAGGGCACTAAACATCTAAGGAATGTGGAGAAGGATATGGATTTGATGGCAGCCCCCTGGAGAAGAGGTATTGTGAATAATGGGGTTGAAGGTGCTGAAAATGAGAATCAAGCACAAGCACCAGCACAGGCCCCAGAGATACTGGGGGGGCAGGCTGAAGGATTTAGCCCTACAGCAGGGCAAACTAGGGAAAAACAAGGGGAAAACGAGGGGAAACTGTGATTGCAACTTTAAGTCAAGCTGTGTGTAATGATGGTCTGCTCATGATGGAGATCCCCTTTACCGTTATAGATCTGAATAGTTGGAAACAAGTGGCTGGTGATTACGCACCATGCTTTTGAGAGTGTTCACAGAAATATAATTATTCATATGGCTGGGACCGCATTAAAGCGACAAATAACAGCAGGCACAGCAGCAGGTACAGGGAATCTTCACGTACCTATCCCCAATCCTAACTGGGGCCCTAATTGGGACAGGCAAGCTTTGAAACAATATCGGAGGTGGATTTTATTCGGTATTAGGAATGCGGTCCCCAAGACAGTGAACTGGTCTAAGCTATATATGAAATAAAGCCAGATGTAAATGAATCACCTTCTGGATTCATGGGAAGATTAAAAGAGGTGATGCATAAATATACTCATATTGATCCTGAATAAGAGGAAGGAAGAGAAGAGTTAGGCCAGTTAACAAGAAGTCAATCCATGGAAGACATAAGAAAAAACGTACAAAAACTTAAGGGGGAGGACCAATGTGATTTGGTAAAAATAATGGATGTGGCCTTGGAGACCTACCACCATCGGACCAATATTGCTCTGCGGCAAGTTCTCGGAAATGGTTCAAATGGTTTAATGATACTGGGAAGTGTTTTGAGTCCCTAATTATTAATATATATATTATTAATAGAATATAATTATTAATATAATACAATATTGTGTTTTGTGGGTTATAGTGTGTCAGGTTTCAACTAGGAATTTGTTCATGTATACGTGGGGACATAAGATAAGCTCCAGAGTAAAACTGGACTCTTGAGGGGGAAAAAAAAATACACCAAAAATAATTGCTGCCTGTAGCTTTCCCACAAGAAACCAGGAGAGGGGGGTGTGGCCCAGGAGGAGAGGAAACAAGGATTACACGGAAAGGTTTGTGAACAGACTCCACAGGCTGAACCCCAACGGAAAACGCCCTCAGAATCAAAATAAACACAGGAGGTTTAGTGGAACGTCAGGACAGGCAGAGAGAATTCTTACTTCAGATGAAGACTGAGGAGGCGCGGGGGAAGATTTGAATCCCTCCCCAGCAGAGCCCCTGGCTACAGCTAGGTTGGGGAATGAGAAGGTAAAATTTCTTGTAGAAACAGAAGCTACTTATTCTGTTATAAATACTTGTAAAGGGCAATTAAGCAAACAAACAGCTTCGGGCGTTGGTGCCACAGAGTGGACAGGAACCCGGCCTTCCTTTACATTTGAGAAATTGGCAAACAGATGCTGACCCATCAATTTCTCTGCATGCTCGAGTGCCCCATGCTGTTATTGGATAGAGATATACTGAGTAAATGACATGCATCAATTAGGGTTAAAGAAAGAAAATTCAGGTACATGTTCCTGATGAAAAGGCTGTGAAGGCCCGAGTTTTTATGTTACAGAAACCAGGCACTGAGCCGGATCTCCCAGAGGAAGTGGGTACAGCCGCAAGTATGGGCTGCCGGACCACTGGGAGGATCACGAGATGCAGAAGCAGTAACTATTCCTCTGAAACCAAATATCACACCACTAAGACAGAAAGAGCATCCTGTAAAACTGGAAGCAAGAAAAGGACTAGAGCTTCTAATAGAAAAATTTATCAAATACTTTGGGCCAAAAATGGACTGTATTTGTACTTCATGTGGAAATAACCATTCTGGAACAGAAAAGCAGCCACTGGCTTTCCCCAAGCAGGCTACGCTTCCATGGCAAGAAGACATAGGCTTGAAAGTGCTGTGCCACGGCATGGGGTGATGGCAAATGGGCTCCCCAAATCCCACCTCCCCATTGGTGCGACCGTGGCTGGGAGCAGCAGCATCTCCCTATGGAATACCAGGAACTCTGGAGCCTGGTGCCACTCACCCACAGCTGTCCCAGGAGCCTTGCACCAGCCAGGCCGAGGCGAGCAGGATGATGACACGGAGCAAAGCCATCACTGCCACCACCGCTAAGAGTGACACCAAGGAGCTGCAAGCAAGGAGCTGCAAGCAAGGAGCTGCAAGCACCACTGCACCCAAAGCGCAACTGCCCCGGGGATACGGGTGCTGGATGCAGGTCCCTTGGAGCTGGGGCTGATGTCATAGAGAGGCAGGTTCCATGGGGGGAAGCTCCATGGGGAGGGGGGTGGCTCAGGGGTGTCGATGGGGGCTTCCATGGGGAGATGGGGGGGTTCTGATGCGCTTGGGGTGCTCTGAATCCCCATGGGATGCTCTGGAGCTCAGTCTGATGCTGTGGTTGTGGGATGCTGTGAATCTCTGTGGCGTGCTCTGCTTTGTGGGATGCTCTGGAGCCCTGTGGGATGCTCTGAATCCCTCTGGGATGCTCTGGATCTCGATGGGATGCTCTGAATCCTTGTGGGATGCTCTGATTCCTTATGGGATGCTCTGACTGCGGGATGCTCTGATTCCTTATGGGATACTCTGCCTGTGGAATGCTCTGAATCCCTATGGGATGCTCTGCTTGTGGGATGCTGTGAATCCTTGTGGGATGCCCTGCTTGGGGGATGCTCTGAACACCTATGGGATGCTCTGCCTGTGGGATGATCTGAATCCCTATGGGGATTTAAGGTCCCTTCCACCCCACACCACGCTGTCTGACTGTAAAGTACGATTTGCATTTGGCTGCAGAAGAGCTCTCAGCACTGCTCAGGCCCAGGAGCAGGTGCAGACATTTGTGCAGAACATCCTGTCTCTGCTGCTGGCCTGGCCAGAGGCCACTGGAGACCGCTGAGGGCAGGTCAGGCCTGGAGAACAGCCAGGATCAAGGGCAGCACCGCCACCTCCTCTGAAGGAAGCCCAAAGGCTGAGGCTCTGCAGTCTCTCCTTTCCCCTGCACCACCCTTGGCTTTCAGCCCCACAGCAGAGCCCTTCTGCAGCCGCTTCTCAGCTCTTGTTGTTCGCTGGCAGCTTCCAAAGGCACTTGTGCCTCTGCCGGAGCCAGAGTAAAGGCCCAGCCCGTGCTGCGCTGTGTGGGGCGCTCTGATGGCACCAAGGGAGTGCAGGACTCGGCAGCGCTGGCGGGAGCAGAGCTGTGGGGCCTGACCCTGCTCCTGGGGCAGAGGTGGGTGAGCTCCAGCACTTGGAGTTTTTGGGCAGGAACCTTGGGCAGTTAACGCCTAGGGTTAACTCCAGTTAGAGGTAAACCTAAACCTAACCCTAACCCTAGTTAACTCCGGTTAGGTTTAACCTAACCCTAACCTTAAGTCTAACACTAAACCTAAGCCTAAGCCTAACCCTAACCCTAAGACTGGGATTAAACCCGCCCCTAGGGTTAATTCCGATTAGGGTTAATGCTAAACCTAAGGCTAAACCTAACCCTAACCCTGGGGTTAACTCCACCCCTAGGGTTAAATCCGGTTAGAGGTAACCCTAACCTTAACCCTAATCCTAACCGTAACCCTAATCCCAACCCTAACCCCTAACCGTAACCCGGACATTAACCCTAAAACCTAACACTAACCCTAATCCTAACCCAGCCTAACCATAACCCTAACTTAATCCTGACAGTAACCCTAATCCTAACCCTAAACCTTGGGGTTAACTCCGCCCCTAGGGTTAACTCTGGTGAAGGTTAACCCTAAACCTAACCCTAAACCTAACCCTAATCCTAACTGGAACCCTAACCCTAACGCTAAGGCTCAACCTGGTGTTAACTCCGCCCCTAGGGTTAACTCCGGTTACGGTTAACCCTAACCCTAACCCAAACCCTATGCCTAACCCTAACACGTAACCCTAAACATAACCCTATCCCTAAACCTAACACCTAACCCTAAACCTAACCCTGTACCTAACCCTGACCCTGACTCTAACCCTAAACCTAACCCTAATTCGGAACCTAACCCTAACCGTGATCCTAAGCCGTATAATATTCCTGGACCACGACCTGCCATATCCAACACTTGTGGGTCTCGGCATTGGCCCAAGCCACGTCCATGATTCTGACCATCAGGAAGCAATCCGTGGTGAAGCTGGGAGGGAGTGGAAGAGCAGGGATTGGAGCCATAGGACAAGGGCTGATGGGTTCCGAGAGGGAATTGCAGGCTGGAGATAAGGAAGGGATTCCCTAAGAGGGTGCTGGGGCACTGGGATGGCATGGATGGAGAAGGTTTGGATGCTCCATCCCTGGCTGCAGTGCTGCAGGCCAGCTTGGAGCAAGCTGCTCTATGGAAGGCATCCCTGCCCATGGCAAGGGGTTGGAAGTGGATGATCTCAAGCTCCTTTCCAAGCCACCCCACTCCATGATCCATAAGCATTGCATTCCATTCCATACCATTCCATTTTAATCTCTTCTAATCCATTCTATGGAGAAGAGGGATGGGAAGGAGCCACATTGCGGCTGCTTCCCAAAGGAAAGCAGTGTGCCTTAGGCTCAAGGGCGGTCAAGCTGGAAGCAGCCTTCTCCTGAGCGCTCTTCCCAGTGCATCCAGGATGGGGAAGGGGACGGGATGGGAGCTGCTCCTTGCCTATTCCCTATGGCTGGAATCCCTTCTCCCCCTTACTTTTGCGCGACGAAGCAGTGAGCGGCTGTGAGGACCCATTGAGGGGTGATCATAGAATCATAGAATAGTTAGGGTTGGAAAGGACCTTAAGATCATCTAGTTCCAACCCCCCTGCCATGGACAGGGACACCTCTCACTAAACCATCCCACGCAAGGCTTCATCTAACCTGGCCTTGAGCACTGCCAGGGATGGAGCACTCACAACCTCCCTGGGCAACCGATTCCAGTGTCTCAGCACCCTAACAGGAAAGAATTTCCTCCTTGTATCCAATTTAAACTTGCCCTGTTTAAGTGTTAACCCATTACCCCTTGTCCTGTCACTACAGTCCCTGACAAAGAGTCCCTCCCCAGCATCCCTATAGGCCCCCTTCAGGTACTGGAAGGCTGCTATTAGGTCTCCACGCAGCCATCTCTTCTCCAGGCTGAAAAGCCCCAACTTCCTCAGCCTGTCTTCATACGGGATGAGGGACCCCCCGCAGATGTGCGAGAATGCGGTGGCTGTGGGGAACTGGATGCTGAGCATCCGTGGCCAGGCGCCCTGGTGCGCATCCATGCCTCCGACGATGCGCGACATCCCGTAAGAATCAGCCATGGGACGGGTACCGCAGGTCCCTCTTGAAGCAGAAGCCCAACACTTGATGCTTAGGGATGAAGGGCGAGCATTGTCCCGCCCCACTGGGTGCTGCAGGGAAAAGGGACCCTACGCAGTGTCCCAGAGATGAGCATCATCCTGCCTCCTAGGGTGCTGCAGGACAAAGGAACCTACGGGGTGCCCCATAGCTGTGCTGTGCCACCGCATGGGCTGATGGCAAGCAAGTGGGGCTCCTCAAATCCCACCTCCCCATTGGTGTGACCGTGGCTGGGAGCAGCAGCATCTCCCTATGGAATACCAGGAACCTTGGAGCCTGGAGCCACTCACCCACAGCTGTCCCAGGAGCCTTGCACCAGCCAGGCCGAGGCCAGCAGGATGATGACACGGAGCAAAGCCATCGCTGCCACCACCGCTAAGAGTGACACCAAGGAGGTGACACCAAGGAGGTGACACCAAGGAGCTGCAAGCACCACTGCACCCAAAGCGCAACTGCCCCGGGGATACGGGTGCTGGATGCAGGTCCCTTGGAGCTGGGGCTGATGTCATAGAGAGGCAGGTTCCATGGGGGGAGCTCCATGGGGAGGGGGGTGGCTCAGGGGTGTCGATGGGGGCTTCCATGGGGAGATGGGGGGGTTCTGATGCGCTTGGGGTGCTCTGAATCCCTATGGGATGCTCTGGAGCTCTGTATGATGTATGGGGTTTTGGGCAGGAACCTTGGGCAGTTAACCCCTAGGGTTAACTCCGGTTAGAGGTAACCCTAACCTTAACCTTAAACCTAACCGTAACCCTAGCACCAACCCTAACCCCTAACCGTAACCCTGACCCTAACTCTAAAACCTACCACTAACCCTAATCCTAAACCAGCCTAACCATAACCCTAACTTAATCCTGACCGTAATCCTAACCCTAACCCTGAGGTTAACTCCGCCCCTAGGGTTAACTCTGGTAAAGGTTAACCCTAAACCTAACCCTAATCCTATCCCTAAGCCTAATCCTAACTGTAACCCTAACCCGAACCCTAAGGCTCAACCTGGTGTTAACTCCACCCCTGGGGTTAACTCCGGTTACGGTTAACCCTAACCCTAACCCTATCCCTTACCCTAACACGTAACCCTAAACCTAACCCTGTACCTAACCCTGACCCTGACCCTAACCCTAAACCTACCCCTAATTCGGAACCTAACCCTAACCGTGATCCTAAGCCGTATAATATTCCTGGACCACGACCTGCCGTATCCAACACTTGTGGGTGTCGGCATTGGCCCAAGCCACGTCCATGATTCTGACCATCATGAAGCAATGCGTGGTGAAGCTGGGAGGGAGTGGAAGAGCAGGGATTGGAGCCATAGGACAAGGGCTGATGGGTTCCGAGAGGGAATTGCAGGCTGGAGATAAGGAAGGGATTCCCTAAGAGGGCGCTGGGGCACTGGGATGGCATGGACGGAGAAGGTTTGGATGCTCCATCCCTGGCAGTGCTGCAGGCCAGCTTGGAGCAAGCTGCTGTATGGAAGGCATCCCTGCCCATGGCAAGGGGTTGGAAGTGGATGATCTCAAGCTCCTTTCCAAGCCACCCCACTCCATGATCCATAACCACTGCATTCCATTCCATTCCATACCATTCCATTTTAATCTCTTCTAATCCATTCTATGGAGAAGAGGGATGGGAGGGAGCCACATTGCGGCTGCTTCCCAAAGGAAAGCAGCGTGCCTTAGGCTCAAGGGCGGTCAAGCTGGAAGCAGCCTTCTCCTGAGCGCTCTTCCCAGTGCATCCAGGATGGGAAGGGGACGGGATGGGAGCTGCTCCTTGCCTATTCCCTATGGCTGGAATCCCTTCTCCCCCTTACTTTTGCGCGACGAAGCAGTGAGCGGCTGTGAGGACCCATTGAGGGGTGATCATAGAATCATAGAATCATAGAATAGTTAGGGTTGGAAAGGACCTTAAGATCATCTAGTTCCAACCCCCCTGCAAGAGCAGGGTAACCTACAGTACATCACACAGGAACTTGTCCAGGCTGGCCTTGAATATCTCCAGTGTAGGAGACTCCACAACCCCCCTGGGCAACCTGTTCCAGTGCTCTGTCACTCTTACAGTAAAGAAGTTCTTCCTGATGTTAACGTGGAACTTCCTATGTTCCAGTTTACACCCATTGCCCCTTGTCCTATCACTGGATATCACTGAAAAAAGCCTAGCTCCATCATCCTGACACCTACGCTTTATATATTTGTAAACATTGATGAGGTCACCCCTCAGTCTCCTCTTCTCCAAGCTAAAGAGACCCAGCTCCCTCAGCCTCTCCTCATAAGGGAGATGTTCCACTCCCTTAATCATCTTTGTGGCTCTGCGCTGGACTCCTTCAAGCAATTCCCTGTCCTTCTTGAACAGAGGGGCCCAGAACTGGACGCAATATTCCAGATGCGGCCTCACCAAGGCTGAGTAGAGGGGGAGGAGAACCTCTCTTGACCTACTAACCACTCCCTTTCTAATGCACCCTAAGATGCCATTTGCCTTCTTGGCCACAAGAGCACATTGCTGGCTCATGGTCATCCTCCTATCCACCAGGACCCCCAGGTCCCTTTCCCCTTCACTACTTTCCAGCAGGTCAACCCCCAACCTGTACTGGTACATGGGGTTGTTCTTCCCCAGATGCAAGACTCTACACTTGCCCTTGTTAAATTTCATCAAGTTTCTCCCCGCCCAACTCTCCAGCCTGTCCAGGTCTCGCTGAAGGGCAGCACAGCCTTCTGGTGTGTCAGCCACTCCTCCCAGTTTTGTGTCATCAGCGAACTTGCTGAGGGTGCACTCAGTTCCCTCATCCAGGTCATTGATGAAAATATTAAACAGCACCGGTCCCAGCACCGACCCCTGAGGAACTCCACTAGTCACAGACCTCCAGCTAGATTCTGCGCCATTGACCACAACTCTCTGCCTTCTTCCTTTCAACCAGTTCTCGATCCACCTCACCACTTGATCGTCAAGCCCACACTTCTTTAGCTTATCTATGAGGATGCTGTGGGAGACAGTATCAAATGCCTTACTGAAATCAAGAAAAACTACATCTACCGCTCTACCATCATCCCTCCACCTAGTCACTTCCTCATAGAAGGCTATAAGGTTGGTCATACATGACTTCCCCCTCATAAAACCATGTTGGCTGTTCTTAATGACGCCCTCATCCTTGATATGCCTAGTGATGGAGTCAAGAATAAGTTGTTCCATCATCTTTCCAGGGATGGAGGTAAGGCTGACCGGTCTATAATTACCCGGGTCCTCCTTCTTGCCCTTCTTATAGATTGGTGTGACCTTTGCCATCCGCCAATCCTCAGTCACCTCGCCCGTTTCCCACGACTTACCAAAGATGATGGAAAGGACCCTACGGGGTGCCCCATAGCTGTGCTGTGCCACCGCATGGGGTGATGGCAAGCAAGTGGGGCTCCTCAAATCCCACCTCCCCATTGGTGTGACCGTGGCTGGGAGCAGCAGCATCTCCCTATGGAATACCAGGAACCTTGGAGCCTGGAGCCACTCACCCACAGCTGTCCCAGGAGCCTTGCACCAGCCAGGCCGAGGCCAGCAGGATGATGACACGGAGCAAAGCCATCGCTGCCACCACCGCTAAGAGTGACACCAAGGAGGTGACACCAAGGAGGTGACACCAAGGAGCTGCAAGCACCACTGCACCCAAAGCGCAACTGCCCCGGGGATACGGGTGCTGGATGCAGGTCCCTTGGAGCTGGGGCTGATGTCATAGAGAGGCAGGTTCCATGGGGGGAGCTCCATGGGGAGGGGGGTGGGTCAGGGGTGTTGATGGGGGCTTCCATGGGGAGATGGGGGGGTTCTGATGCGCTTGGGGCGCTCTGAATCCCTATGGGATGCTCTGGAGCTCTGTATGATGTATGGGGTTTTGGGCAGGAACCTTGGGCAGTTAACCCCTAGGGTTAACTCCGGTTAGAGGTAACCCTAACCTTAACCCTAAACCTAACCCTAACCCTAACCCTCAGCCTGGGATTAAACCCGCCCCTAGGGTTAATTCCGATTAGGGTTAATGCTAAGCCTAAGCCTAACCCTAACCCTGGGGTTAACTCCACCCCTAGGGTTAACTCCGGTTAGAGGAAACCCTAACCTTAACCCTAACCCTAACCCTAACCCTCAGCCTGGGATTAAACCCACCCCTATGGTTAATTCTGATTAGGGTTAATGCTAACCCTAAGCCTAACCCTAACCCTGGGGTTAACTCCACCCCTAGGGTTAACTCCGGTTAGAGGTAACCCTAACCTTAACCTTAAACCTAACCGTAACCCTAGCACCAACCCTAACCCCTAACCGTAACACTGACCCTAACTCTAAAACCTACCACTAACCCTAATCCTAAACCAGCCTAACCATAACCCTAACTTAATCCTGACCGTAATCCTAACCCTAACCCTGGGGTTAACTCCGCCTCTAGGCTTAACTCTGGTGAAGGTTAACCCTAAACCAAACCCTAATCCTATCCCTAAACCTAATCCTAACTGTAACCCTAACCCGAACCCTAAGGCTCAACCTGGTGTTAACTCCACCCCTGGAGTTAACTCCGGTTACGGTTAACCCTAACCCTAACCCTAACCCTATCCCTAACCCTAACACGTAACCCTAAACCTAACCCTGTACCTAACCCTGACCCTGACCCTAACCCTAAACCTACCCCTAATTCGGAACCTAACCCTAACCGTGATCCTAAGCCGTATAATATTCCTGGACCACGACCTGCCGTATCCAACACTTGTGGGTGTCGGCATTGGCCCAAGCCATGTCCATGATTCTGACAATCATGAAGCAATCCGTGGTGAAGCTGGGAGGGAGTGGAAGAGCAGGGATTGGAGCCATAGGACAAGGGCTGATGGGTTCCGAGAGGGAATTGCAGGCTGGAGATAAGGAAGGGATTCCCTAAGAGGGTGCTGGGGCACTGGGATGGCATGGATGGAGAAGGTTTGGATGCTCCATCCCTGGCAGTGCTGCAGGCCAGCTTGGAGCAAGCTGCTCTATGGAAGGCATCCCTGCCCATGGCAAGGGGTTGGAAGTGGATGATCTCAAGCTCCTTTCCAAGCCACCCCACTCCATGATCCATAACCACTGCATTCCATTCCATAACATACCATTCCATTTTAATCTCTTCTAATCCATTCTATGGAGAAGAGGGATGGGAAGGAGCCACATTGCGGCTGCTTCCCAAAGGAAAGCAGCGTGCCTTAGGCTCAAGGGCGGTCAAGCTGGAAGCAGCCTTCTCCTGAGCGCTCTTCCCAGTGCATCCAGGATGGGAAGGGGACAGGATGGGAGCTGCTCCTGGCCTATTCCCTATGGCTGGAATCCCTTCTCCCCCTTACTTCTGCGCGACGAAGCAGTGAGCGGATGTGAGGACCCATTGAGGGGTGATCATAGAATCATAGAATCATAGAATAGTTAGGGTTGGAAAGGACCTTAAGATCATCTAGTTCCAACCCCCCTGCCATGGACAGGAACACCTCTCACTAAACCATCCCACGAAGGCTTCATCCAACCTGGCCTTGAGCACTGCCAGGGATGGAGCACTCACAACCTCCCTGGGCAACCGGTTCTAGTTTGTCACCACCCTAACAGGAAAGAATTTCCTCCTTGTATCCAATTTAAACTTCCCCTGTTTAAGTTTTAACCCATTACCCCTTGTCCTGTCACTACAGTTCCTGACAAAGAGTCCCTCCCCAGCATCCCTATAGGCCCCCTTCAGGTACTGGAAGGCTGCTCTTAGGTCTCCACGCAGCCATCTCTTCTCCAGGCTGAAAAGCCCCAACTTCCTCAGCCTGTCTTCATACGGGATGAGGGACCCCCCGCAGATGTGCGAGAATGCGGTGGCTGTGGGGAACTGGATGCTGAGCATCCGTGGCCAGGCGCCCTGGTGCGCATCCATGCCTCCGACGATGCGCGACATCCCGTAAGAATCAGCCATGGGACGGGTACCGCAGGTCCCTCTTGAAGCAGAAGCCCAACACTTGATGCTTAGGGATGAAGGGCGAGCATTGTCCCGCCCCACTAGGTGCTGCAGGGAAAAGGGACCCTACGCAGTGTCCCAGAGATGAGCATCATCCTGCCTCCTAGGGTGCTGCAGGACAAAGGAAACTACGGGGTGCCCCATAGCTCTGCTGTGCCACCGCATGGGCTGATGGCAAGCAAGTGGGGCTCCTCAAATCCCACCTCCCCATTGGTGTGACCGTGGCTGGGAGCAGCAGCATCTCCCTATGGAATACCAGGAACCTTGGAGCCTGGAGCCACTCACCCACAGCTGTCCCAGGAGCCTTGCACCAGCCAGGCCGAGGCCAGCAGGATGATGACACGGAGCAAAGCCATCGCTGCCACCACCGCTAACAGTGACACCAAGGAGGTGACACCAAGGAGGTGACACCAAGGAGCTGCAAGCACCACTGCACCCAAAGCGCAACTGCCCCGGGGATACGGGTGCTGGATGCAGGTCCCTTGGAGCTGGGGCTGATGTCATAGAGAGGCAGGTTCCATGGGGGGAGCTCCATGGGGAGGGGGGTGGGTCAGGGGTGTTGATGGGGGCTTCCATGGGGAGATGGGGGGGTTCTGATGCGCTTGGGGCGCTCTGAATCCCTATGGGATGCTCTGGAGCTCTGTATGATGTATGGGGTTTTGGGCAGGAACCTTGGGCAGTTAACCCCTAGGGTTAACTCCGGTTAGAGGTAACCCTAACCTTAACCCTAAACCTAACCCTAACCCTAACCCTCAGCCTGGGATTAAACCCGCCCCTAGGGTTAATTCCGATTAGGGTTAATGCTAAGCCTAAGCCTAACCCTAACCCTGGGGTTAACTCCACCCCTAGGGTTAACTCCGGTTAGAGGAAACCCTAACCTTAACCCTAACCCTAACCCTAACCCTCAGCCTGGGATTAAACCCACCCCTATGGTTAATTCTGATTAGGGTTAATGCTAACCCTAAGCCTAACCCTAACCCTGGGGTTAACTCCACCCCTAGGGTTAACTCCGGTTAGAGGTAACCCTAACCTTAACCTTAAACCTAACCGTAACCCTAGCACCAACCCTAACCCCTAACCGTAACACTGACCCTAACTCTAAAACCTACCACTAACCCTAATCCTAAACCAGCCTAACCATAACCCTAACTTAATCCTGACCGTAATCCTAACCCTAACCCTGGGGTTAACTCCGCCTCTAGGCTTAACTCTGGTGAAGGTTAACCCTAAACCAAACCCTAATCCTATCCCTAAACCTAATCCTAACTGTAACCCTAACCCGAACCCTAAGGCTCAACCTGGTGTTAACTCCACCCCTGGAGTTAACTCCGGTTACGGTTAACCCTAACCCTAACCCTAACCCTATCCCTAACCCTAACACGTAACCCTAAACCTAACCCTGTACCTAACCCTGACCCTGACCCTAACCCTAAACCTACCCCTAATTCGGAACCTAACCCTAACCGTGATCCTAAGCCGTATAATATTCCTGGACCACGACCTGCCGTATCCAACACTTGTGGGTGTCGGCATTGGCCCAAGCCATGTCCATGATTCTGACAATCATGAAGCAATCCGTGGTGAAGCTGGGAGGGAGTGGAAGAGCAGGGATTGGAGCCATAGGACAAGGGCTGATGGGTTCCGAGAGGGAATTGCAGGCTGGAGATAAGGAAGGGATTCCCTAAGAGGGTGCTGGGGCACTGGGATGGCATGGATGGAGAAGGTTTGGATGCTCCATCCCTGGCAGTGCTGCAGGCCAGCTTGGAGCAAGCTGCTCTATGGAAGGCATCCCTGCCCATGGCAAGGGGTTGGAAGTGGATGATCTCAAGCTCCTTTCCAAGCCACCCCACTCCATGATCCATAACCACTGCATTCCATTCCATAACATACCATTCCATTTTAATCTCTTCTAATCCATTCTATGGAGAAGAGGGATGGGAAGGAGCCACATTGCGGCTGCTTCCCAAAGGAAAGCAGCGTGCCTTAGGCTCAAGGGCGGTCAAGCTGGAAGCAGCCTTCTCCTGAGCGCTCTTCCCAGTGCATCCAGGATGGGAAGGGGACAGGATGGGAGCTGCTCCTGGCCTATTCCCTATGGCTGGAATCCCTTCTCCCCCTTACTTCTGCGCGACGAAGCAGTGAGCGGATGTGAGGACCCATTGAGGGGTGATCATAGAATCATAGAATCATAGAATAGTTAGGGTTGGAAAGGACCTTAAGATCATCTAGTTCCAACCCCCCTGCCATGGACAGGAACACCTCTCACTAAACCATCCCACGAAGGCTTCATCCAACCTGGCCTTGAGCACTGCCAGGGATGGAGCACTCACAACCTCCCTGGGCAACCGGTTCTAGTTTGTCACCACCCTAACAGGAAAGAATTTCCTCCTTGTATCCAATTTAAACTTCCCCTGTTTAAGTTTTAACCCATTACCCCTTGTCCTGTCACTACAGTTCCTGACAAAGAGTCCCTCCCCAGCATCCCTATAGGCCCCCTTCAGGTACTGGAAGGCTGCTCTTAGGTCTCCACGCAGCCATCTCTTCTCCAGGCTGAAAAGCCCCAACTTCCTCAGCCTGTCTTCATACGGGATGAGGGACCCCCCGCAGATGTGCGAGAATGCGGTGGCTGTGGGGAACTGGATGCTGAGCATCCGTGGCCAGGCGCCCTGGTGCGCATCCATGCCTCCGACGATGCGCGACATCCCGTAAGAATCAGCCATGGGACGGGTACCGCAGGTCCCTCTTGAAGCAGAAGCCCAACACTTGATGCTTAGGGATGAAGGGCGAGCATTGTCCCGCCCCACTAGGTGCTGCAGGGAAAAGGGACCCTACGCAGTGTCCCAGAGATGAGCATCATCCTGCCTCCTAGGGTGCTGCAGGACAAAGGAAACTACGGGGTGCCCCATAGCTCTGCTGTGCCACCGCATGGGCTGATGGCAAGCAAGTGGGGCTCCTCAAATCCCACCTCCCCATTGGTGTGACCGTGGCTGGGAGCAGCAGCATCTCCCTATGGAATACCAGGAACCTTGGAGCCTGGAGCCACTCACCCACAGCTGTCCCAGGAGCCTTGCACCAGCCAGGCCGAGGCCAGCAGGATGATGACACGGAGCAAAGCCATCGCTGCCACCACCGCTAACAGTGACACCAAGGAGGTGACACCAAGGAGGTGACACCAAGGAGCTGCAAGCACCACTGCACCCAAAGCGCAACTGCCCCGGGGATACGGGTGCTGGATGCAGGTCCCTTGGAGCTGGGGCTGATGTCATAGAGAGGCAGGTTCCATGGGGGGAGCTCCATGGGGAGGGGGGTGGCTCAGGGGTGTCGATGGGGGCTTCCATGGGGAGATGGGGGGATTCTGATGCGCTTGGGGTGCTCTGAATCCCTATGGGATGCTCTGGAGCTCTGTATGATGTATGGGGTTTTGGGCAGGAACCTTGGGCAGTTAACCCCTAGGGTTAACTCCGGTTAGAGGTAACCCTAACCTTAACCCTAACCCTAACCCACAGCCTGGGATAAAACCAGCCCCTAGGGTTAATTCCGATTAGGGTTAATGCTAAGCCTAAACCTAACCCTAACCCTGGGGTTAACTCCACCCCTAGGGTTAACTCCGGTTAGAGGTAACCCTAACCTTAACCTTAACCCTAACCGTAACCCTAACACCAACCCTAACCCCTAACCGTAACCCGGACCCTAACCCTAAAACCTACCACTAACCCTAATCCTAACCCAGCCTAACCATAACCCTAACTTAATCCTGACCAGAATCCTAACCCTAACCCTGGGGTTAACTCCGCCTCTAGGCTTAACTCTGGTGAAGGTTAACCCTAAACCAAACCCTAATCCTATCCCTAAACCTAATCCTAACTGTAACCCTAACCCGAACCCTAAGGCTCAACCTGGTGTTAACTCCACCCCTGGTGTTAACTCCACCCCTGGAGTTAACTCCGGTTACGGTTAACCCTAAACCTAACCCTAACCCTATCCCTAACCCTAAGACGTAACCCTAAACCTAACCCTGTACCTAACCCTGACCCTGACCCTAACCCTAAACCTAACCCTAACCGTGATCCTAAGCCGTATAATATTCCTGGACCACGACCTGCCGTATCCAACGCTTGTGGGTCTCGGCATTAGCCCAAGCCACGTCCATGATTCTGACCATCATGAAGCAATGCGTGGTGAAGCTGGGAGGGAGTGGAAGAGCAGGGATTGGAGCCATAGGACAAGGGCTGATGGGTTCTGAGAGGGAATTGCAGGCCGGAGATAAGGAAGGGATTCTCTAAGAGGGTGCTGGGGCACTGGGATGGCATGGATGGAGAAGGTTTGGATGCTCCATCCCTGGCAGTGCTGCAGGCCAGCTTGGAGCAAGCTGCTCTATGGAAGGCATCCCTGCCCATGGCAAGGTGTTGGAAGTGGATGATCTCAAGCTCCTTTCCAAGCCACCCCACTCCATGATCCATAACCATTGCATTGCATTCCATTCCATTCCATTTTAATCTCTTCTAATCCATTCTATGGAGAAGAGGGATGGGAAGGAGCCACATTGCGGCTGCTTCGCAAAGGAAAGCAGTGTGCCTTAGGCTCAAGGGCGGTCAAGCTGGAAGCAGCCTTCTCCTGAGCGCTCTTCCCAGTGCATCCAGGATGGGGAAGGGGACGGGATGGGAGCTGCTCCTGGCCTATTCCCTATGGCTGGAATCCCTTCTCCCCCTTACTTTTGCGCGACGAAGCAGTGAGCGGCTGTGAGGACCCATTGAGGGGTGATCATAGAATCATAGAATAGTTAGGGTTGGAAAGGACCTTAAGATCATCTAGTTCCAACCCCCCTGCCATGGACAGGGACACCTCTCACTAAACCATCCCACGCAAGGCTTCATCTAACCTGGCCTTGAACACCGCCAGAGATGGAGCACTCACAACCTCCCTGGGCAACCGATTCCAGTGTCTCAGCACCCTAACAGGAAAGAATTTCCTCCTTGTATCCAATTTAAACTTGCCCTGTTTAAGTTTTAACCCATTACCCCTTGTCCTGTCACTACAGTCCCTGACAAAGAGTCCCTCCCCAGCATCCCTATAGGCCCCCTTCAGGTACTGGAAGGCTGCTCTTAGGTCTCCACGCAGCCATCTCTTCTCCAGGCTGAAAAGCCCCAACTTCCTCAGCCTGTCTTCATACGGGATGAGGGACCCCCCGCAGATGTGCGAGAATGCGGTGGCTGTGGGGAACTGGATGCTGAGCATCCGTGGCCAGGCGCCCTGGTGCGCATCCATGCCTCCGACGATGCGCGACATCCCGTAAGAATCAGCCATGGGACGGGTACCGCAGGTCCCTCTTGAAGCAGAAGCCCAACACTTGATGCTTAGGGATGAAGGGCGAGCATCGTCCCGCCCCATTGGGTGCTGCAGGGAAAAGGGACCCTACGCAGTGTCCCAGAGATGAGCATCATCCTGCCTCCTAGGGTGCTGCAGGACAAAGGACCCTACGGGGTGTTCCATAGCTGTGCTGTGCCACCGCATGGGCTGATGGAAAGCAAGTGGAGCTCCTCAAATCCCACCTCCCCATTGGTGTAACCGTGGCTGGGAGCAGCAGCATCTCCCTATGGAATACCAGGAACCTTGGAGCCTGGAGCCACTCACCCACAGCTGTCCCAGGAGCCTTGCACCAGCCAGGCCGAGGCCAGCAGGATGATGACACGGAGCAAAGCCATCGCTGCCACCACCGCTAAGAGTGACACCAAGGAGGTGACACCAAGGAGGTGACACCAAGGAGCTGCAAGCACCACTGCACCCAAAGCGCAACTGCCCCGGGGATACGGGTGCTGGATGCAGGTCCCTTGGAGCTGGGGCTGATGTCATAGAGAGGCAGGTTCCATGGGGGGAGCTCCATGGGGAGGGGGGTGGCTCAGGGGTGTCGATGGGGGCTTCCATGGGGAGATGGGGGGATTCTGATGCGCTTGGGGTGCTCTGAATCCCTATGGGATGCTCTGGAGCTCTGTATGATGTATGGGGTTTTGGGCAGGAACCTTGGGCAGTCAACCCCTAGGGTTAACTCCGGTTAGAGGTAACCCTAAACTTAACCTTAACCCTAACCGTAACCCTAACACCAACCCTAACCCCTAACCGTAACCCGGACCCTAACCCTAAAACCTACCACTAACCCTAATCCTAACCCAGCCTAACCATAACCCTAACTTAATCCTGACCGGAATCCTAACCCTAACCCTGGGGTTAACTCCGCCTCTAGGCTTAACTCTGGTGAAGGTTAACCCTAAACCAAACCCTAATCCTATCCCTAAACCTAATCCTAACTGTAACCCTAACCCGAACCCTAAGGCTCAACCTGGAGTTAACTCCACCCCTGGAGTTAACTCCACCCCTGGTGTTAACTCCACCCCTGGAGTTAACTCCGGTTACGGTTAACCCTAAACCTAACCCTAACCCTATCCCTAACCCTAAGACGTAACCCTAAACCTAACCCTGTACCTAACCCTGACCCTGACCCTAACCCTAAACCTAACCCTAACCGTGATCCTAAGCCGTATAATATTCCTGGACCACGACCTTCCGTATCCAACGCTTGTGGGTCTCGGCATTGGCCCAAGCCACGTCCATGATTCTGACCATCATGAACCAATGCGTGGTGAAGCTGGGAGGGAGTGGAAGAGCAGGGATTGGAGCCATAGGACAAGGGCTGATGGGTTCTGAGAGGGAATTGCAGGATGGAGATAAGGAAGGGATTCCCTAAGAGGGTGCTGGGGCACTGGGATGGCATGGATGGAGAAGGTTTGGATGCTCCATCCCTGGCAGTGCTGCAGGCCAGCTTGGAGCAAGCTGCTCTATGGAAGGCATCCCTGCCCATGGCAAGGGGTTGGAAGTGGATGATCTCAAGCTCCTTTCCAAGCCACCCCACTCCATGATCCATAACCATTGCATTGCATTCCATTCCATTCCATTTTAATCTCTTCTAATCCATTCTATGGAGAAGAGGGATGGGAAGGAGCCACATTGCGGCTGCTTCCCAAAGGAAAGCAGTGTGCCTTAGGCTCAAGGGCGGTCAAGCTGGAAGCAGCCTTCTCCTGAGCGCTCTTCCCAGTGCATCCAGGATGGGGAAGGGGACGGGATGGGAGCTGCTCCTTGCCTATTCCCTATGGCTGGAATCCCTTCTCCCCCTTACTTTTGCGCGACGAAGCAGTGAGCGGCTGTGAGGACCCATTGAGGGGTGATCATAGAATCATAGAATAGTTAGGGTTGGAAAGGACCTTAAGATCATCTAGTTCCAACCCCCCTGCCATGGACAGGGACACCTCTCACTAAACCATCCCACGCAAGGCTTCATCTAACCTGGCCTTGAACACCGCCAGAGATGGAGCACTCACAACCTCCCTGGGCAACCGATTCCAGTGTCTCAGCACCCTAACAGGAAAGAATTTCCTCCTTGTATCCAATTTAAACTTGCCCTGTTTAAGTTTTAACCCATTACCCCTTGTCCTGTCACTACAGTCCCTGACAAAGAGTCCCTCCCCAGCATCCCTATAGGCCCCCTTCAGGTACTGGAAGGCTGCTCTTAGGTCTCCACGCAGCCATCTCTTCTCCAGGCTGAAAAGCCCCAACTTCCTCAGCCTGTCTTCATACGGGATGAGGGACCCCCCGCAGATGTGCGAGAATGCGGTGGCTGTGGGGAACTGGATGCTGAGCATCCGTGGCCAGGCGCCCTGGTGCGCATCCATGCCTCCGACGATGCGCGACATCCCGTAAGAATCAGCCATGGGACGGGTACCGCAGGTCCCTCTTGAAGCAGAAGCCCAACACTTGATGCTTAGGGATGAAGGGCGAGCATCGTCCCGCCCCATTGGGTGCTGCAGGGAAAAGGGACCCTACGCAGTGTCCCAGAGATGAGCATCATCCTGCCTCCTAGGGTGCTGCAGGACAAAGGACCCTACGGGGTGTTCCATAGCTGTGCTGTGCCACCGCATGGGCTGATGGCAAGCAAGTGGAGCTCCTCAAATCCCACCTCCCCATTGGTGTAACCGTGGCTGGGAGCAGCAGCATCTCCCTAAGGAATACCAGGAACCTTGGAGCCTGGAGCCACTCACCCACAGCTGTCCCAGGAGCCTTGCACCAGCCAGGCCGAGGCCAGCAGGATGATGACACGGAGCAAAGCCATCGCTGCCACCACCGCTAAGAGTGACACCAAGGAGGTGACACCAAGGAGGTGACACCAAGGAGCTGCAAGCACCACTGCACCCAAAGCGCAACTGCCCCGGGGATACAGGTGCTGGATGCAGGTCCCTTGGAGCTGGGGCTGATGTCATAGAGAGGCAGGTTCCATGGGGGGAGCTCCATGGGGAGGGGGGTGGCTCAGGGGTGTCGATGGGGGCTTCCATGGGGAGATGGGGGGATTCTGATGCGCTTAGGGTGCTCTGAATCCCTATGGGATGCTCTGGAGCTCTGTATGATGTATGGGGTTTTGGGCAGGAAGCTTGGGCAGTCAACCCCTAGGGTTAACTCCGGTTAGAGGTAACCCTAACCTTAACCTTAACCCTAACCGTAACCCTAACACCAACCCTAACCCCTAACCGTAACCCGGACCCTAACCCTAAAACCTACCACTAACCCTAATCCTAACCCAGCCTAACCATAACCCTAACTTAATCCTGACCGGAATCCTAACCCTAACCCTGGGGTTAACTCCGCCTCTAGGCTTAACTCTGGTGAAGGTTAACCCTAAACCAAACCCTAATCCTATCCCTAAACCTAATCCTAACTGTAACCCTAACCCGAATCCTAAGGCTCAACCTGGTGTTAACTCCACCCCTGGAGTTAACTCCACCCCTGGAGTTAACTCCACCCCTGGTGTTAACTCCACCCCTGGAGTTAACTCCGGTTACGGTTAACCCTAAACCTAACCCTAACCCTATCCCTAACCCTAAGACGTAACCCTAAACCTAACCCTGTACCTAACCCTGACCCTGACCCTAACCCTAAACCTAACCCTAACCGTGATCCTAAGCCGTATAATATTCCTGGACCACGACCTTCCGTATCCAACTCTTGTGGGTCTCGGCAATGGCCCAAGCCACGTCCATGATTCTGACCATCATGAACCAATGCGTGGTGAAGCTGGGAGGGAGTGGAAGAGCAGGGATTGGAGCCATAGGACAAGGGCTGATGGGTTCTGAGAGGGAATTGCAGGCTGGAGATAAGGAAGGGATTCCCTAAGAGGGTGCTGGGGCACTGGGATGGCATGGATGGAGAAGGTTTGGATGCTCCATCCCTGGCAGTGCTGCAGGCCAGCTTGGAGCAAGCTGCTCTATGGAAGGCATCCCTGCCCATGGCAAGGGGTTGGAAGTGGATGATCTCAAGCTCCTTTCCAAGCCACCCCACTCCATGATCCATAACCATTGCATTGCATTCCATTCCATTCCATTTTAATCTCTTCTAATCCATTCTATGGAGAAGAGGGATGGGAAGGAGCCACATTGCGGCTGCTTCCCAAAGGAAAGCAGTGTGCCTTAGGCTCAAGGGCGGTCAAGCTGGAAGCAGCCTTCTCCTGAGCGCTCTTCCCAGTGCATCCAGGATGGGGAAGGGGACGGGATGGGAGCTGCTCCTTGCCTATTCCCTATGGCTGGAATCCCTTCTCCCCCTTACTTTTGCGCGACGAAGCAGTGAGCGGCTGTGAGGACCCATTGAGGGGTGATCATAGAATCATAGAATAGTTAGGGTTGGAAAGGACCTTAAGATCATCTAGTTCCAACCCCCCTGCCATGGACAGGGACACCTCTCACTAAACCATCCCACGCAAGGCTTCATCTAACCTGGCCTTGAACACCGCCAGAGATGGAGCACTCACAACCTCCCTGGGCAACCGATTCCAGTGTCTCAGCACCCTAACAGGAAAGAATTTCCTCCTTGTATCCAATTTAAACTTGCCCTGTTTAAGTTTTAACCCATTACCCCTTGTCCTGTCACTACAGTCCCTGACAAAGAGTCCCTCCCCAGCATCCCTATAGGCCCCCTTCAGGTACTGGAAGGCTGCTCTTAGGTCTCCACGCAGCCATCTCTTCTCCAGGCTGAAAAGCCCCAACTTCCTCAGCCTGTCTTCATACGGGATGAGGGACCCCCCGCAGATGTGCGAGAATGCGGTGGCTGTGGGGAACTGGATGCTGAGCATCCGTGGCCAGGCGCCCTGGTGCGCATCCATGCCTCCGACGATGCGCGACATCCCGTAAGAATCAGCCATGGGACGGGTACCGCAGGTCCCTCTTGAAGCAGAAGCCCAACACTTGATGCTTAGGGATGAAGGGCGAGCATCGTCCCGCCCCATTGGGTGCTGCAGGGAAAAGGGACCCTACGCAGTGTCCCAGAGATGAGCATCATCCTGCCTCCTAGGGTGCTGCAGGACAAAGGACCCTACGGGGTGTTCCATAGCTGTGCTGTGCCACCGCATGGGCTGATGGCAAGCAAGTGGAGCTCCTCAAATCCCACCTCCCCATTGGTGTAACCGTGGCTGGGAGCAGCAGCATCTCCCTAAGGAATACCAGGAACCTTGGAGCCTGGAGCCACTCACCCACAGCTGTCCCAGGAGCCTTGCACCAGCCAGGCCGAGGCCAGCAGGATGATGACACGGAGCAAAGCCATCGCTGCCACCACCGCTAAGAGTGACACCAAGGAGGTGACACCAAGGAGGTGACACCAAGGAGCTGCAAGCACCACTGCACCCAAAGCGCAACTGCCCCGGGGATACAGGTGCTGGATGCAGGTCCCTTGGAGCTGGGGCTGATGTCATAGAGAGGCAGGTTCCATGGGGGGAGCTCCATGGGGAGGGGGGTGGCTCAGGGGTGTCGATGGGGGCTTCCATGGGGAGATGGGGGGATTCTGATGCGCTTAGGGTGCTCTGAATCCCTATGGGATGCTCTGGAGCTCTGTATGATGTATGGGGTTTTGGGCAGGAAGCTTGGGCAGTCAACCCCTAGGGTTAACTCCGGTTAGAGGTAACCCTAACCTTAACCTTAACCCTAACCGTAACCCTAACACCAACCCTAACCCCTAACCGTAACCCGGACCCTAACCCTAAAACCTACCACTAACCCTAATCCTAACCCAGCCTAACCATAACCCTAACTTAATCCTGACCGGAATCCTAACCCTAACCCTGGGGTTAACTCCGCCTCTAGGCTTAACTCTGGTGAAGGTTAACCCTAAACCAAACCCTAATCCTATCCCTAAACCTAATCCTAACTGTAACCCTAACCCGAACCCTAAGGCTCAACCTGGAGTTAACTCCACCCCTGGAGTTAACTCCACCCCTGGTGTTAACTCCACCCCTGGAGTTAACTCCGGTTACGGTTAACCCTAAACCTAACCCTAACCCTATCCCTAACCCTAAGACGTAACCCTAAACCTAACCCTGTACCTAACCCTGACCCTGACCCTAACCCTAAACCTAACCCTAACCGTGATCCTAAGCCGTATAATATTCCTGGACCACGACCTTCCGTATCCAACGCTTGTGGGTCTCGGCATTGGCCCAAGCCACGTCCATGATTCTGACCATCATGAAGCAATGCGTGGTGAAGCTGGGAGGGAGTGGAAGAGCAGGGATTGGAGCCATAGGACAAGGGCTGATGGGTTCTGAGAGGGAATTGCAGGCTGGAGATAAGGAAGGGATTCCCTAAGAGGGTGCTGGGGCACTGGGATGGCATGGATGGAGAAGGTTTGGATGCTCCATCCCTGGCAGTGCTGCAGGCCAGCTTGGAGCAAGCTGCTCTATGGAAGGCATCCCTGCCCATGGCAAGGGGTTGGAAGTGGATGATCTCAAGCTCCTTTCCAAGCCACCCCACTCCATGATCCATAACCATTGCATTGCATTCCATTCCATTCCATTTTAATCTCTTCTAATCCATTCTATGGAGAAGAGGGATGGGAAGGAGCCACATTGCGGCTGCTTCCCAAAGGAAAGCAGTGTGCCTTAGGCTCAAGGGCGGTCAAGCTGGAAGCAGCCTTCTCCTGAGCGCTCTTCCCAGTGCATCCAGGATGGGGAAGGGGACGGGATGGGAGCTGCTCCTTGCCTATTCCCTATGGCTGGAATCCCTTCTCCCCCTTACTTTTGCGCGACGAAGCAGTGAGTGGCTGTGAGGACCCATTGAGGGGTGATCATAGAATCATAGAATAGTTAGGGTTGGAAAGGACCTTAAGATCATCTAGTTCCAACCCCCCTGCCATGGACAGGGACACCTCTCACTAAACCATCCCACGCAAGGCTTCATCTAACCTGGCCTTGAACACCGCCAGAGATGGAGCACTCACAACCTCCCTGGGCAACCGATTCCAGTGTCTCAGCACCCTAACAGGAAAGAATTTCCTCCTTGTATCCAATTTAAACTTGCCCTGTTGTCGTGGTTTAAACCCAAACACAAACCTCGTCCACTCACTCCCCCCCCGACCCTCCCCACTCCCGGAGGGATGGGGAGGAAAATCAGGAGAATGTAACTCCCACGGGTTGAGATAAGAACAGCCCAGTAACTAAGGTATAACACAAACCACTGCTGCTACCACAAATGATAATATTGATAAGAGAAAATAACAAGAGAATACGATACCACCGCTGAACGAGTTCGACCCCCCCGAAGAGCCAGAGCCTGCCCCTTCCGGCTAACTTTCAGTTCCCCCTCCAGGCATGACGTGCTATGGTATGGAATACCTCCTTGGCTAGTTCGGGTCAGGTGTCCTGTCTCTGCTTCCTCCCGGCCTCCCTCGTCCCCAGCAGAGCATGAGACTCACAGAGTCCTTGGCCAGAATAAACATTACCTAGCAACAATTAAAAACAATCGGTATTATCAGCTCTCTGCCCAGGCTGGAAGTCAAAACACAGAGCTTGCACCAGTTACTAAGAAGGAGCAAAACGGCTCCTGGTAAACCCAGGACAGTGAGTGCCCATGGGCAGAGCCGCTGCCCGCCGCTGCCTACGGCCACACCACCCTGAAAACGCCCGATCTCGTCTGATCTCGGAAGCTAAGCAGGGTCGGGCTCGGTTAGTACTTGGATGGGAGACCGCCTGGGAATCCCGGGTGCTGTAGGCTTTTGTACTGGGCTGGAGTAGCTGCACTGACTGTTGCTTTGCCCTCAGATGCAGGGGCATTTTTTTCCTTTTGAAGGTGCTGGATAGTGTTGAACAAAGCCCTGTAAGCATAGGCCAAGCCCCAGCACGTTGCCGTGATTTGTCCATCTCTGGTATGGCCAGACTGACCACACACCTCATTTAAGTGTTTTACTAATTCTTCCGGATTTTGCACTTGTTCGGTGGTGAAATTCCAAAGTACTGGAGGAGCCCACTGACCTAGATACTTGCCCATGCTATCCCACACACCCTGCCACTCATGGCTGTCCAGCCCCGGGGAAAATCTCTTGGTCCTCCTATATCGTCGTTTAACCCCAGACAAGGCCCAAACCTGACTCTGCTTAACTCTTGAAATCAGACGAGATGGTTGTGGGCAAAACACACTCCGTATGCGGGCCAACATGGAAATCCCCATCACAATCAGGAAACAGGTCTCAACAATATTAAAAGGCCATTCAAGAACTTCAAAACTCTCAAATGATGCTGTAGCTGGTCTAAGAGGGGGACTAAGAGGGTAAAAGAGTGTTTCCTTCGCAGGTTGACCACCCGAGAAGGAGGAAAAAGATGTGAAATTGCTAAGCACCTGTATTATATACCTCCCAAAGTATAAAGGTGGTGACCACACTGGGAGCATAAGACCGATCAGTTTCATGATCAATGATTCTATTGTATTGCAAGTCATTATAAAAAAATACAATGAGATAAAAACCTTAGCCCACGCCCCACACTTGAAAAACATTACCACAGCAAATACCGGCTCTATGTAATGTACAGAGTTCTGAACCTGTGAGACCCAGAGGAACAGCTTTGAGAGCCAATAAATCAGCATTGTGATGAGTGACTATTAATCTGGTCAGATCTGTCGTTATCTCAACCCTTCGTGCCCCACGTTGGGCGCCAAAAAGAACTGTCGTGGTTTAAACCCAAACACAAACCTCGTCCACTCACTCCCCCCCCGACCCTCCCCACTCCCGGAGGGATGGGGAGGAAAATCAGGAGAATGTAACTCCCACGGGTTGAGATAAGAACAGCCCAGTAACTAAGGTATAACACAAACCACTGCTGCTACCACAAATGATAATATTGATAAGAGAAAATAACAAGAGAATACGATACCACCGCTGAATGAGTTCGACCCCCCCGAAGAGCCAGAGCCTGCCCCTTCCGGCTAACTTCCAGTTCCCCCTCCAGGCATGACGTGCTATGGTATGGAATACCTCCTTGGCTAGTTCGGGTCAGGTGTCCTGTCTCTGCTTCCTCCCGGCCTCCCTCGTCCCCAGCAGAGCATGAGACTCACAGAGTCCTTGGCCAGAATAAACATTACCTAGCAACAATTAAAAACAATCGGTATTATCAGCTCTCTGCCCAGGCTGGAAGTCAAAACACAGAGCTTGCACCAGTTACTAAGAAGGAGCAAAACGGCTCCTGGTAAACCCAGGACACCTGTTTAAGTTTTAACCCATTACCCCTTGTCCTGTCACTACAGGCCCTGACAAAGAGTCCCTCCCCAGCATCCCTATAGGCCCCCTTCAGGTACTGGAAGGCTGCTCTTAGGTCTCCACGCAGCCATCTCTTCTCCAGGCTGAAAAGCCCCAACTTCCTCAGCCTGTCTTCATACGGGATGAGGGACCCCCCGCAGATGTGCGAGAATGCGGTGGCTGTGGAGAACTGGATGCTGAGCATCCGTGGCCAGGTGCCCTGGTGCGCATCCATGCCTCCGACGATGCGCGACATCCCGTAAGAATCAGCCATGGGACGGGTACCGCAGGTCCCTCTTGAAGCAGAAGCCCAACACTTGATGCTTAGGGATGAAGGGCGAGCATTGTCCCGCCCCACTGGGTGCTGCAGGGAAAAGGGACCCTACGCAGTGTCCCAGAGATGAGCATCATCCTGCCTCCTAGGGTGCTGCAGGACAAAGGACCCTACGGGGTGTTCCATAGCTGTGCTGTGCCACCGCATGGGCTGATGGCAAGCAAGTGGGGCTCCTCAAATCCCACCTCCCCATTGGTGTGACCGTGGCTGGGAGCAGCAGCATCTCCCTATGGAATACCAGGAACCTTGGAGCCTGGAGCCACTCACCCACAGCTGTCCCAGGAGCCTTGCACCAGCCAGGCCGAGGCCAGCAGGATGATGACACGGAGCAAAGCCATCGCTGCCACCACCGCTAAGAGTGACACCAAGGAGGTGACACCAAGGAGGTGACACCAAGGAGCTGCAAGCACCACTGCACCCAAAGCGCAACTGCCCCGGGGATACAGGTGCTGGATGCAGGTCCCTTGGAGCTGGGGCTAATGTCATAGAGAGGCAGGTTCCATGGGGGGAGCTCCATGGGGAGGGGGGTGGCTCAGGGGTGTCGATGGGGGCTTCCATGGGGAGATGGGGGGATTCTGATGCGCTTGGGGTGCTCTGAATCCCTATGGGATGCTCTGGAGCTCTGTATGATGTATGGGGTTTTGGGCAGGAACCTTGGGCAGTTAACCCCTAGGGTTAACTCCGGTTAGAGGTAACCCTAACCTTAACCTTAACCCTAACCGTAACCCTAACACCAACCCTAACCCCTAACCGTAACCCGGACCCTAACCCTAAAACCTACCACTAACCCTAATCCTAACCCAGCCTAACCATAACCCTAACTTAATCCTGACCGGAATCCTAACCCTAACCCTGGGGTTAACTCCGCCTCTAGGCTTAACTCTGGTGAAGGTTAACCCTAAACCAAACCCTAATCCTATCCCTAAACCTAATCCTAACTGTAACCCTAACCCGAACCCTAAGGCTCAACCTGGTGTTAACTCCACCCCTGGAGTTAACTCCACCCCTGGTGTTAACTCCACCCCTGGAGTTAACTCCGGTTACGGTTAACCCTAAACCTAACCCTAACCCTATCCCTAACCCTAAGACGTAACCCTAAACCTAACCCTGTACCTAACCCTGACCCTGACCCTAACCCTAAACCTAACCCTAACCGTGATCCTAAGCCGTATAATATTCCTGGACCACGACCTTCCGTATCCAACGCTTGTGGGTCTCGGCATTGGCCCAAGCCACGTCCATGATTCTGACCATCATGAAGCAATGCGTGGTGAAGCTGGGAGGGAGTGGAAGAGCAGGGATTGGAGCCATAGGACAAGGGCTGATGGGTTCTGAGAGGGAATTGCAGGCTGGAGATAAGGAAGGGATTCCCTAAGAGGGTGCTGGGGCACTGGGATGGCATGGATGGAGAAGGTTTGGATGCTCCATCCCTGGCAGTGCTGCAGGCCAGCTTGGAGCAAGCTGCTCTATGGAAGGCATCCCTGCCCATGGCAAGGGGTTGGAAGTGGATGATCTCAAGCTCCTTTCCAAGCCACGCCACTCCATGATCCATAACCATTGCATTGCATTCCATTCCATTCCATTTTAATCTCTTCTAATCCATTCTATGGAGAAGAGGGATGGGAAGGAGCCACATTGCGGCTGCTTCCCAAAGGAAAGCAGTGTGCCTTAGGCTCAAGGGCGGTCAAGCTGGAAGCAGCCTTCTCCTGAGCGCTCTTCCCAGTGCATCCAGGATGGGGAAGGGGACGGGATGGGAGCTGCTCCTTGCCTATTCCCTATGGCTGGAATCCCTTCTCCCCCTTACTTTTGCGCGACGAAGCAGTGAGCGGCTGTGAGGACCCATTGAGGGGTGATCATAGAATCATAGAATAGTTAGGGTTGGAAAGGACCTTAAGATCATCTAGTTCCAACCCCCCTGCCATGGACAGGGACACCTCTCACTAAACCATCCCACGCAAGGCTTCATCTAACCTGGCCTTGAACACCGCCAGAGATGGAGCACTCACAACCTCCCTGGGCAACCAATTCCAGTGTCTCAGCACCCTAACAGGAAAGAATTTCCTCCTTGTATCCAATTTAAACTTGCCCTGTTTAAGTTTTAACCCATTACCCCTTGTCCTGTCACTACAGGCCCTGACAAAGAGTCCCTCCCCAGCATCCCTATAGGCCCCCTTCAGGTACTGGAAGGCTGCTCTTAGGTCTCCACGCAGCCATCTCTTCTCCAGGCTGAAAAGCCCCAACTTCCTCAGCCTGTCTTCATACGGGATGAGGGACCCCCCGCAGATGTGCGAGAATGCGGTGGCTGTGGGGAACTGGATGCTGAGCATCCGTGGCCAGGCGCCCTGGTGCGCATCCATGCCTCCGACGATGCGCGACATCCCGTAAGAATCAGCCATGGGACGGGTACCGCAGGTCCCTCTTGAAGCAGAAGCCCAACACTTGATGCTTAGGGATGAAGGGCGAGCATTGTCCCGCCCCACTGGGTGCTGCAGGGAAAAGGGACCCTACGCAGTGTCCCAGAGATGAGCATCATCCTGCCTCCTAGGGTGCTGCAGGACAAAGGACCCTACGGGGTGTTCCATAGCTGTGCTGTGCCACCGCATGGGCTGATGGCAAGCAAGTGGAGCTCCTCAAATCCCACCTCCCCATTGGTGTGACCGTGGCTGGGAGCAGCAGCATCTCCCTATGGAATACCAGGAACCTTGGAGCCTGGAGCCACTCACCCACAGCTGTCCCAGGAGCCTTGCACCAGCCAGGCCGAGGCCAGCAGGATGATGACACGGAGCAAAGCCATCGCTGCCACCACCGCTAAGAGTGACACCAAGGAGGTGACACCAAGGAGGTGACACCAAGGAGCTGCAAGCACCACTGCACCCAAAGCGCAACTGCCCCGGGGATACGGGTGCTGGATGCAGGTCCCTTGGAGCTGGGGCTGATGTCATAGAGAGGCAGGTTCCATGGGGGGAGCTCCATGGGGAGGGGGGTGGGTCAGGGGTGTCGATGGGGGCTTCCATGGGGAGATGGGGGGATTCTGATGCGCTTGGGGTGCTCTGAATCCCTATGGGATGCTCTGGAGCTCTGTATGATGTATGGGGTTTTGGGCAGGAACCTTGGGCAGTTAACCCCTAGGGTTAACTCCGGTTAGAGGTAACCCTAACCTTAACCCTAACCCTAACCGTAACCCTAACACCAACCCTAACCCCTAACCGTAACCCGGACCCTAACCCTAAAACCTACCACTAACCCTAATCCTAACCCAGCCTAACCATAACCCTAACTTAATCCTGACCGGAATCCTAACCCTAACCCTGGGGTTAACTCCGCCTCTAGGCTTAACTCTGGTGAAGGTTAACCCTAAACCAAACCCTAATCCTATCCCTAAACCTAATCCTAACTGTAACCCTAACCCGAACCATAAGGCTCAACCTGGTGTTAACTCCACCCCTGGAGTTAACTCCACCCCTGGAGTTAACTCCACCCCTGGTGTTAACTCCACCCCTGGAGTTAACTCCGGTTACGGTTAACCCTAAACCTAACCCTAACCCTATCCCTAACCCTAAGACGTAACCCTAAACCTAACCCTGTACCTAACCCTGACCCTGACCCTAACCCTAAACCTAACCCTAACCGTGATCCTAAGCCGTATAATATTCCTGGACCACGACCTTCCGTATCCAACTCTTGTGGGTCTCGGCATTGGCCCAAGCCACGTCCATGATTCTGACCATCATGAAGCAATGCGTGGTGAAGCTGGGAGGGAGTGGAAGAGCAGGGATTGGAGCCATAGGACAAGGGCTGATGGGTTCTGAGAGGGAATTGCAGGCTGGAGATAAGGAAGGGATTCCCTAAGAGGGTGCTGGGGCACTGGGATGGCATGGATGGAGAAGGTTTGGATGCTCCATCCCTGGCAGTGCTGCAGGCCAGCTTGGAGCAAGCTGCTCTATGGAAGGCATCCCTGCCCATGGCAAGGGGTTGGAAGTGGATGATCTCAAGCTCCTTTCCAAGCCACCCCACTCCATGATCCATAACCATTGCATTGCATTCCATTCCATTTTAATCTCTTCTAATCCATTCTATGGAGAAGAGGGATGGGAAGGAGCCACATTGCGGCTGCTTCGCAAAGGAAAGCAGTGTGCCTTAGGCTCAAGGGCGGTCAAGCTGGAAGCAGCCTTCTCCTGAGCGCTCTTCCCAGTGCATCCAGGATGGGGAAGGGGACGGGATGGGAGCTGCTCCTTGCCTATTCCCTATGGCTGGAATCCCTTCTCCCCCTTACTTTTGCGCGACGAAGCAGTGAGCGGCTGTGAGGACCCATTGAGGGGTGATCATAGAATCATAGAATAGTTAGGGTTGGAAAGGACCTTAAGATCATCTAGTTCCAACCCCCCTGCCATGGACAGGGACACCTCTCACTAAACCATCCCACGCAAGGCTTCATCTAACCTGGCCTTGAACACCGCCAGAGATGGAGCACTCACAACCTCCCTGGGCAACCAATTCCAGTGTCTCAGCACCCTAACAGGAAAGAATTTCCTCCTTGTATCCAATTTAAACTTGCCCTGTTTAAGTTTTAACCCATTACCCCTTGTCCTGTCACTACAGGCCCTGACAAAGAGTCCCTCCCCAGCATCCCTATAGGCCCCCTTCAGGTACTGGAAGGCTGCTCTTAGGTCTCCACGCAGCCATCTCTTCTCCAGGCTGAAAAGCCCCAACTTCCTCAGCCTGTCTTCATACGGGATGAGGGACCCCCCGCAGATGTGCGAGAATGCGGTGGCTGTGGGGAACTGGATGCTGAGCATCCGTGGCCAGGCGCCCTGGTGCGCATCCATGCCTCCGACGATGCGCGACATCCCGTAAGAATCAGCCATGGGACGGGTACCGCAGGTCCCTCTTGAAGCAGAAGCCCAACACTTGATGCTTAGGGATGAAGGGCGAGCATTGTCCCACCCCACTGGGTGCTGCAGGGAAAAGGGACCCTACGCAGTGTCCCAGAGATGAGCATCATCCTGCCTCCTAGGGTGCTGCAGGACAAAGGACCCTACGGGGTGTTCCATAGCTGTGCTGTGCCACCGCATGGGCTGATGGCAAGCAAGTGGAGCTCCTCAAATCCCACCTCCCCATTGGTGTGACCGTGGCTGGGAGCAGCAGCATCTCCCTATGGAATACCAGGAACCTTGGAGCCTGGAGCCACTCACCCACAGCTGTCCCAGGAGCCTTGCACCAGCCAGGCCGAGGCCAGCAGGATGATGACACGGAGCAAAGCCATCGCTGCCACCACCGCTAAGAGTGACACCAAGGAGGTGACACCAAGGAGGTGACACCAAGGAGCTGCAAGCACCACTGTACCCAAAGCGCAACTGCCCCGGGGATACGGGTGCTGGATGCAGGTCCCTTGGAGCTGGGGCTGATGTCATAGAGAGGCAGGTTCCATGGGGGGAGCTCCATGGGGAGGGGGGTGGGTCAGGGGTGTCGATGGGGGCTTCCATGGGGAGATGGGGGGATTCTGATGCGCTTGGGGTGCTCTGAATCCCTATGGGATGCTCTGGAGCTCTGTATGATGTATGGGGTTTTGGGCAGGAACCTTGGGCAGTTAACCCCTAGGGTTAACTCCGGTTAGAGGTAACCCTAACCTTAACCCTAACCCTAACCGTAACCCTAACACCAACCCTAACCCCTAACCGTAACCCGGACCCTAACCCTAAAACCTACCACTAACCCTAATCCTAACCCAGCCTAACCATAACCCTAACTTAATCCTGACCGGAATCCTAACCCTAACCCTGGGGTTAACTCCGCCTCTAGGCTTAACTCTGGTGAAGGTTAACCCTAAACCAAACCCTAATCCTATCCCTAAACCTAATCCTAACTGTAACCCTAACCCGAACCATAAGGCTCAACCTGGTGTTAACTCCACCCCTGGAGTTAACTCCACCCCTGGAGTTAACTCCACCCCTGGTGTTAACTCCACCCCTGGAGTTAACTCCGGTTACGGTTAACCCTAAACCTAACCCTAACCCTATCCCTAACCCTAAGACGTAACCCTAAACCTAACCCTGTACCTAACCCTGACCCTGACCCTAACCCTAAACCTAACCCTAACCGTGATCCTAAGCCGTATAATATTCCTGGACCACGACCTTCCGTATCCAACGCTTGTGGGTCTCGGCATTGGCCCAAGCCACGTCCATGATTCTGACCATCATGAAGCAATGCGTGGTGAAGCTGGGAGGGAGTGGAAGAGCAGGGATTGGAGCCATAGGACAAGGGCTGATGGGTTCTGAGAGGGAATTGCAGGCTGGAGATAAGGAAGGGATTCCCTAAGAGGGTGCTGGGGCACTGGGATGGCATGGATGGAGAAGGTTTGGATGCTCCATCCCTGGCAGTGCTGCAGGCCAGCTTGGAGCAAGCTGCTCTATGGAAGGCATCCCTGCCCATGGCAAGGGGTTGGAAGTGGATGATCTCAAGCTCCTTTCCAAGCCACCCCACTCCATGATCCATAACCATTGCATTGCATTCCATTCCATTCCATTTTAATCTCTTCTAATCCATTCTATGGAGAAGAGGGATGGGAAGGAGCCACATTGCGGCTGCTTCCCAAAGGAAAGCAGTGTGCCTTAGGCTCAAGGGCGGTCAAGCTGGAAGCAGCCTTCTCCTGAGCGCTCTTCCCAGTGCATCCAGGATGGGGAAGGGGACGGGATGGGAGCTGCTCCTTGCCTATTCCCTATGGCTGGAATCCCTTCTCCCCCTTACTTTTGCACGACGAAGCAGTGAGCGGCTGTGAGGACCCATTGAGGGGTGATCATAGAATCATAGAATAGTTAGGGTTGGAAAGGACCTTAAGATCATCTAGTTCCAACCCCCCTGCCATGGACAGGGACACCTCTCACTAAACCATCCCACGCAAGGCTTCATCTAACCTGGCCTTGAACACCGCCAGAGATGGAGCACTCACAACCTCCCTGGGCAACCGATTCCAGTGTCTCAGCACCCTAACAGGAAAGAATTTCCTCCTTGTATCCAATTTAAACTTGCCCTGTTTAAGTTTTAACCCATTACCCCTTGTCCTGTCACTACAGGCCCTGACAAAGAGTCCCTCCCCAGCATCCCTATAGGCCCCCTTCAGGTACTGGAAGGCTGCTCTTAGGTCTCCACGCAGCCATCTCTTCTCCAGGCTGAAAAGCCCCAACTTCCTCAGCCTGTCTTCATACGGGATGAGGGACCCCCCGCAGATGTGCGAGAATGCGGTGGCTGTGGGGAACTGGATGCTGAGCATCCGTGGCCAGGCGCCCTGGTGCGCATCCATGCCTCCGACGATGCGCGACATCCCGTAAGAATCAGCCATGGGACGGGTACCGCAGGTCCCTCTTGAAGCAGAAGCCCAACACTTGATGCTTAGGGATGAAGGGCGAGCATCGTCCCACCCCATTGGGTGCTGCAGGGAAAAGGGACCCTACGCAGTGTCCCAGAGATGAGCATCATCCTGCCTCCTAGGGTGCTGCAGGACAAAGGACCCTACGGGGTGTTCCATAGCTGTGCTGTGCCACCGCATGGGCTGATGGCAAGCAAGTGGAGCTCCTCAAATCCCACCTCCCCATTGGTGTAACCGTGGCTGGGAGCAGCAGCATCTCCCTATGGAATACCAGGAACCTTGGAGCCTGGAGCCACTCACCCACAGCTGTCCCAGGAGCCTTGCACCAGCCAGGCCGAGGCCAGCAGGATGATGACACGGAGCAAAGCCATCGCTGCCACCACCGCTAAGAGTGACACCAAGGAGGTGACACCAAGGAGGTGACACCAAGGAGCTGCAAGCACCACTGCACCCAAAGCGCAACTGCCCCGGGGATACAGGTGCTGGATGCAGGTCCCTTGGAGCTGGGGCTGATGTCATAGAGAGGCAGGTTCCATGGGGGGAACTCCATGGGGAGGGGGGTGGCTCAGGGGTGTCGATGGGGGCTTCCATGGGGAGATGGGGGGATTCTGATGCGCTTGGGGTGCTCTGAATCCCTATGGGATGCTCTGGAGCTCTGTATGATGTATGGGGTTTTGGGCAGGAAGCTTGGGCAGTCAACCCCTAGGGTTAACTCCGGTTAGAGGTAACCCTAACCTTAACCTTAACCCTAACCGTAACCCTAACACCAACCCTAACCCCTAACCGTAACCCGGACCCTAACCCTAAAACCTACCACTAACCCTAATCCTAACCCAGCCTAACCATAACCCTAACTTAATCCTGACCGGAATCCTAACCCTAACCCTGGGGTTAACTCCGCCTCTAGGCTTAACTCTGGTGAAGGTTAACCCTAAACCAAACCCTAATCCTATCCCTAAACCTAATCCTAACTGTAACCATAACCCGAACCCTAAGGCTCAACCTGGTGTTAACTCCACCCCTGGAGTTAACTCCACCCCTGGTGTTAACTCCACCCCTGGAGTTAACTCCGGTTACGGTTAACCCTAAACCTAACCCTAACCCTATCCCTAACCCTAAGACGTAACCCTAAACCTAACCCTGTACCTAACCCTGACCCTGACCCTAACCCTAAACCTAACCCTAACCGTGATCCTAAGCCGTATAATATTCCTGGACCACGACCTTCCGTATCCAACGCTTGTGGGTCTCGGCATTGGCCCAAGCCACGTCCATGATTCTGACCATCATGAAGCAATGCGTGGTGAAGCTGGGAGGGAGTGGAAGAGCAGGGATTGGAGCCATAGGACAAGGGCTGATGGGTTCTGAGAGGGAATTGCAGGCTGGAGATAAGGAAGGGATTCCCTAAGAGGGTGCTGGGGCACTGGGATGGCATGGATGGAGAAGGTTTGGATGCTCCATCCCTGGCAGTGCTGCAGGCCAGCTTGGAGCAAGCTGCTCTATGGAAGGCATCCCTGCCCATGGCAAGGGGTTGGAAGTGGATGATCTCAAGCTCCTTTCCAAGCCACCCCACTCCATGATCCATAACCATTGCATTGCATTCCATTCCATTCCATTTTAATCTCTTCTAATCCATTCTATGGAGAAGAGGGATGGGAAGGAGCCACATTGCGGCTGCTTCCCAAAGGAAAGCAGCGTGCCTTAGGCTCAAGGGCGGTCAAGCTGGAAGCAGCCTTCTCCTGAGCGCTCTTCCCAGTGCATCCAGGATGGGGAAGGGGACGGGATGGGAGCTGCTCCTGGCCTATTCCCTATGGCTGGAATCCCTTCTCCCCCTTACTTTTGCGCGACGAAGCAGTGAGCGGCTGTGAGGACCCATTGAGGGGTGATCATAGAATCATAGAATAGTTAGGGTTGGAAAGGACCTTAAGATCATCTAGTTCCAACCCCCCTGCCATGGACAGGGACACCTCTCACTAAACCATCCCACGCAAGGCTTCATCTAACCTGGCCTTGAACACCGCCAGAGATGGAGCACTCACAACCTCCCTGGGCAACCGATTCCAGTGTCTCAGCACCCTAACAGGAAAGAATTTCCTCCTTGTATCCAATTTAAACTTGCCCTGTTTAAGTTTTAACCCATTACCCCTTGTCCTGTCACTACAGGCCCTGACAAAGAGTCCCTCCCCAGCATCCCTATAGGCCCCCTTCAGGTACTGGAAGGCTGCTCTTAGGTCTCCACGCAGCCATCTCTTCTCCAGGCTGAAAAGCCCCAACTTCCTCAGCCTGTCTTCATACGGGATGAGGGACCCCCCGCAGATGTGCGAGAATGCGGTGGCTGTGGGGAACTGGATGCTGAGCATCCGTGGCCAGGCGCCCTGGTGCGCATCCATGCCTCCGACGATGCGCGACATCCCGTAAGAATCAGCCATGGGACGGGTACCGCAGGTCCCTCTTGAAGCAGAAGCCCAACACTTGATGCTTAGGGATGAAGGGCGAGCATTGTCCCGCCCCACTGGGTGCTGCAGGGAAAAGGGACCCTACGCAGTGTCCCAGAGATGAGCATCATCCTGCCTCCTAGGGTGCTGCAGGACAAAGGACCCTACGGGGTGTTCCATAGCTGTGCTGTGCCACCGCATGGGCTGATGGCAAGCAAGTGGAGCTCCTCAAATCCCACCTCCCCATTGGTGTAACCGTGGCTGGGAGCAGCAGCATCTCCCTATGGAATACCAGGAACCTTGGAGCCTGGAGCCACTCACCCACAGCTGTCCCAGGAGCCTTGCACCAGCCAGGCCGAGGCCAGCAGGATGATGACACGGAGCAAAGCCATCGCTGCCACCACCGCTAAGAGTGACACCAAGGAGGTGACACCAAGGAGGTGACACCAAGGAGCTGCAAGCACCACTGCACCCAAAGCGCAACTGCCCCGGGGATACAGGTGCTGGATGCAGGTCCCTTGGAGCTGGGGCTGATGTCATAGAGAGGCAGGTTCCATGGGGGGAACTCCATGGGGAGGGGGGTGGCTCAGGGGTGTCGATGGGGGCTTCCATGGGGAGATGGGGGGATTCTGATGCGCTTGGGGTGCTCTGAATCCCTATGGGATGCTCTGGAGCTCTGTATGATGTATGGGGTTTTGGGCAGGAACCTTGGGCAGTCAACCCCTAGGGTTAACTCCGGTTAGAGGTAACCCTAACCTTAACCTTAACCCTAACCGTAACCCTAACACCAACCCTAACCCCTAACCGTAACCCGGACCCTAACCCTAAAACCTACCACTAACCCTAATCCTAACCCAGCCTAACCATAACCCTAACTTAATCCTGACCGGAATCCTAACCCTAACCCTGGGGTTAACTCCGCCTCTAGGCTTAACTCTGGTGAAGGTTAACCCTAAACCAAACCCTAATCCTATCCCTAAACCTAATCCTAACTGTAACCCTAACCCGAACCCTAAGGCTCAACCTGGTGTTAACTCCACCCCTGGAGTTAACTCCACCCCTGGTGTTAACTCCACCCCTGGAGTTAACTCCGGTTACGGTTAACCCTAAACCTAACCCTAACCCTATCCCTAACCCTAAGACGTAACCCTAAACCTAACCCTGTACCTAACCCTGACCCTGACCCTAACCCTAAACCTAACCCTAACCGTGATCCTAAGCCGTATAATATTCCTGGACCACGACCTTCCGTATCCAACGCTTGTGGGTCTCGGCATTGGCCCAAGCCACGTCCATGATTCTGACCATCATGAAGCAATGCGTGGTGAAGCTGGGAGGGAGTGGAAGAGCAGGGATTGGAGCCATAGGACAAGGGCTGATGGGTTCTGAGAGGGAATTGCAGGCTGGAGATAAGGAAGGGATTCCCTAAGAGGGTGCTGGGGCACTGGGATGGCATGGATGGAGAAGGTTTGGATGCTCCATCCCTGGCAGTGCTGCAGGCCAGCTTGGAGCAAGCTGCTCTATGGAAGGCATCCCTGCCCATGGCAAGGGGTTGGAAGTGGATGATCTCAAGCTCCTTTCCAAGCCACCCCACTCCATGATCCATAACCATTGCATTGCATTCCATTCCATTCCATTTTAATCTCTTCTAATCCATTCTATGGAGAAGAGGGATGGGAAGGAGCCACATTGCGGCTGCTTCCCAAAGGAAAGCAGTGTGCCTTAGGCTCAAGGGCGGTCAAGCTGGAAGCAGCCTTCTCCTGAGCGCTCTTCCCAGTGCATCCAGGATGGGGAAGGGGACGGGATGGGAGCTGCTCCTGGCCTATTCCCTATGGCTGCAATCCCTTCTCCCCCTTACTTTTGCGTGACGAAGCAGTGAGCGGCTGTGAGGACCCATTGAGTGGTGATCATAGAATCATAGAATAGTTAGGGTTGGAAAGGACCTTAAGATCATCTAGTTCCAACCCCCCTGCCATGGACAGGGACACCTCTCACTAAACCATCCCACGCAAGGCTTCATCTAACCTGGCCTTGAACACCGCCAGAGATGGAGCACTCACAACCTCCCTGGGCAACCGATTCCAGTGTCTCAGCACCCTAACAGGAAAGAATTTCCTCCTTGTATCCAATTTAAACTTGCCCTGTTTAAGTTTTAACCCATTACCCCTTGTCCTGTCACTACAGGCCCTGACAAAGAGTCCCTCCCCAGCATCCCTATAGGCCCCCTTCAGGTACTGGAAGGCTGCTCTTAGGTCTCCACGCAGCCATCTCTTCTCCAGGCTGAAAAGCCCCAACTTCCTCAGCCTGTCTTCATACGGGATGAGGGACCCCCCGCAGATGTGCGAGAATGCGGTGGCTGTGGGGAACTGGATGCTGAGCATCCGTGGCCAGGCGCCCTGGTGCGCATCCATGCCTCCGACGATGCGCGACATCCCGTAAGAATCAGCCATGGGACGGGTACCGCAGGTCCCTCTTGAAGCAGAAGCCCAACACTTGATGCTTAGGGATGAAGGGCGAGCATCGTCCCGCCCCATTGGGTGCTGCAGGGAAAAGGGACCCTACGCAGTGTCCCAGAGATGAGCATCATCCTGCCTCCTAGGGTGCTGCAGGACAAAGGACCCTACGGGGTGTTCCATAGCTGTGCTGTGCCACCGCATGGGCTGATGGCAAGCAAGTGGAGCTCCTCAAATCCCACCTCCCCATTGGTGTGACCGTGGCTGGGAGCAGCAGCATCTCCCTATGGAATACCAGGAACCTTGGAGCCTGGAGCCACTCACCCACAGCTGTCCCAGGAGCCTTGCACCAGCCAGGCCGAGGCCAGCAGGATGATGACACGGAGCAAAGCCATCGCTGCCACCACCGCTAAGAGTGACACCAAGGAGGTGACACCAAGGAGGTGACACCAAGGAGCTGCAAGCACCACTGCACCCAAAGCGCAACTGCCCCGGGGATACGGGTGCTGGATGCAGGTCCCTTGGAGCTGGGGCTGATGTCATAGAGAGGCAGGTTCCATGGGGGGAGCTCCATGGGGAGGGGGGTGGCTCAGGGGTGTCGATGGGGGCTTCCATGGGGAGATGGGGGGATTCTGATGCGCTTGGGGTGCTCTGAATCCCTATGGGATGCTCTGGAGCTCTGTATGATGTATGGGGTTTTGGGCAGGAACCTTGGGCAGTTAACCCCTAGGGTTAACTCCGGTTAGAGGTAACCCTAACCTTAACCTTAACCCTAACCGTAACCCTAACACCAACCCTAACCCCTAACCGTAACCCGGACCCTAACCCTAAAACCTACCACTAACCCTAATCCTAACCCAGCCTAACCATAACCCTAACTTAATCCTGACCGGAATCCTAACCCTAACCCTGGGGTTAACTCCGCCTCTAGGCTTAACTCTGGTGAAGGTTAACCCTAAACCAAACCCTAATCCTATCCCTAAACCTAATCCTAACTGTAACCCTAACCCGAACCCTAAGGCTCAACCTGGTGTTAACTCCACCCCTGGAGTTAACTCCACCCCTGGTGTTAACTCCACCCCTGGAGTTAACTCCGGTTACGGTTAACCCTAAACCTAACCCTAACCCTATCCCTAACCCTAAGACGTAACCCTAAACCTAACCCTGTACCTAACCCTGACCCTGACCCTAACCCTAAACCTAACCCTAACCGTGATCCTAAGCCGTATAATATTCCTGGACCACGACCTTCCGTATCCAACGCTTGTGGGTCTCGGCATTGGCCCAAGCCACGTCCATGATTCTGACCATCATGAAGCAATGCGTGGTGAAGCTGGGAGGGAGTGGAAGAGCAGGGATTGGAGCCATAGGACAAGGGCTGATGGGTTCTGAGAGGGAATTGCAGGCTGGAGATAAGGAAGGGATTCCCTAAGAGGGTGCTGGGGCACTGGGATGGCATGGATGGAGAAGGTTTGGATGCTCCATCCCTGGCAGTGCTGCAGGCCAGCTTGGAGCAAGCTGCTCTATGGAAGGCATCCCTGCCCATGGCAAGGGGTTGGAAGTGGATGATCTCAAGCTCCTTTCCAAGCCACCCCACTCCATGATCCATAACCATTGCATTGCATTCCATTCCATTCCATTTTAATCTCTTCTAATCCATTCTATGGAGAAGAGGGATGGGAAGGAGCCACATTGCGGCTGCTTCGCAAAGGAAAGCAGTGTGCCTTAGGCTCAAGGGCGGTCAAGCTGGAAGCAGCCTTCTCCTGAGCGCTCTTCCCAGTGCATCCAGGATGGGGAAGGGGACGGGATGGGAGCTGCTCCTGGCCTATTCCCTATGGCTGCAATCCCTTCTCCCCCTTACTTTTGCGTGACGAAGCAGTGAGCGGCTGTGAGGACCCATTGAGTGGTGATCATAGAATCATAGAATAGTTAGGGTTGGAAAGGACCTTAAGATCATCTAGTTCCAACCCCCCTGCCATGGACAGGGACACCTCTCACTAAACCATCCCACGCAAGGCTTCATCTAACCTGGCCTTGAACACCGCCAGAGATGGAGCACTCACAACCTCCCTGGGCAACCGATTCCAGTGTCTCAGCACCCTAACAGGAAAGAATTTCCTCCTTGTATCCAATTTAAACTTGCCCTGTTTAAGTTTTAACCCATTACCCCTTGTCCTGTCACTACAGGCCCTGACAAAGAGTCCCTCCCCAGCATCCCTATAGGCCCCCTTCAGGTACTGGAAGGCTGCTCTTAGGTCTCCACGCAGCCATCTCTTCTCCAGGCTGAAAAGCCCCAACTTCCTCAGCCTGTCTTCATACGGGATGAGGGACCCCCCGCAGATGTGCGAGAATGCGGTGGCTGTGGGGAACTGGATGCTGAGCATCCGTGGCCAGGCGCCCTGGTGCGCATCCATGCCTCCGACGATGCGCGACATCCCGTAAGAATCAGCCATGGGACGGGTACCGCAGGTCCCTCTTGAAGCAGAAGCCCAACACTTGATGCTTAGGGATGAAGGGCGAGCATCGTCCCGCCCCATTGGGTGCTGCAGGGAAAAGGGACCCTACGCAGTGTCCCAGAGATGAGCATCATCCTGCCTCCTAGGGTGCTGCAGGACAAAGGACCCTACGGGGTGTTCCATAGCTGTGCTGTGCCACCGCATGGGCTGATGGCAAGCAAGTGGAGCTCCTCAAATCCCACCTCCCCATTGGTGTGACCGTGGCTGGGAGCAGCAGCATCTCCCTATGGAATACCAGGAACCTTGGAGCCTGGAGCCACTCACCCACAGCTGTCCCAGGAGCCTTGCACCAGCCAGGCCGAGGCCAGCAGGATGATGACACGGAGCAAAGCCATCGCTGCCACCACCGCTAAGAGTGACACCAAGGAGGTGACACCAAGGAGGTGACACCAAGGAGCTGCAAGCACCACTGCACCCAAAGCGCAACTGCCCCGGGGATACGGGTGCTGGATGCAGGTCCCTTGGAGCTGGGGCTGATGTCATAGAGAGGCAGGTTCCATGGGGGGAGCTCCATGGGGAGGGGGGTGGCTCAGGGGTGTCGATGGGGGCTTCCATGGGGAGATGGGGGGATTCTGATGCGCTTGGGGTGCTCTGAATCCCTATGGGATGCTCTGGAGCTCTGTATGATGTATGGGGTTTTGGGCAGGAACCTTGGGCAGTTAACCCCTAGGGTTAACTCCGGTTAGAGGTAACCCTAACCTTAACCTTAACCCTAACCCTAACCGTAACCCTAACACCAACCCTAACCCCTAACCGTAACCCGGACCCTAACCCTAAAACCTACCACTAACCCTAATCCTAACCCAGCCTAACCATAACCCTAACTTAATCCTGACCGGAATCCTAACCCTAACCCTGGGGTTAACTCCGCCTCTAGGCTTAACTCTGGTGAAGGTTAACCCTAAACCAAACCCTAATCCTATCCCTAAACCTAATCCTAACTGTAACCCTAACCCGAACCCTAAGGCTCAACCTGGTGTTAACTCCACCCCTGGAGTTAACTCCACCCCTGGTGTTAACTCCACCCCTGGAGTTAACTCCGGTTACGGTTAACCCTAAACCTAACCCTAACCCTATCCCTAACCCTAAGACGTAACCCTAAACCTAACCCTGTACCTAACCCTGACCCTGACCCTAACCCTAAACCTAACCCTAACCGTGATCCTAAGCCGTATAATATTCCTGGACCACGACCTTCCGTATCCAACGCTTGTGGGTCTCGGCATTGGCCCAAGCCACGTCCATGATTCTGACCATCATGAAGCAATGCGTGGTGAAGCTGGGAGGGAGTGGAAGAGCAGGGATTGGAGCCATAGGACAAGGGCTGATGGGTTCTGAGAGGGAATTGCAGGCTGGAGATAAGGAAGGGATTCCCTAAGAGGGTGCTGGGGCACTGGGATGGCATGGATGGAGAAGGTTTGGATGCTCCATCCCTGGCAGTGCTGCAGGCCAGCTTGGAGCAAGCTGCTCTATGGAAGGCATCCCTGCCCATGGCAAGGGGTTGGAAGTGGATGATCTCAAGCTCCTTTCCAAGCCACCCCACTCCATGATCCATAACCATTGCATTGCATTCCATACCATTCCATTTTAATCTCTTCTAATCCATTCTATGGAGAAGAGGGATGGGAAGGAGCCACATTGCGGCTGCTTCCCAAAGGAAAGCAGTGTGCCTTAGGCTCAAGGGCGGTCAAGCTGGAAGCAGCCTTCTCCTGAGCGCTCTTCCCAGTGCATCCAGGATGGGGAAGGGGACGGGATGGGAGCTGCTCCTGGCCTATTCCCTATGGCTGCAATCCCTTCTCCCCCTTACTTTTGCGTGACGAAGCAGTGAGCGGCTGTGAGGACCCATTGAGTGGTGATCATAGAATCATAGAATAGTTAGGGTTGGAAAGGACCTTAAGATCATCTAGTTCCAACCCCCCTGCCATGGACAGGGACACCTCTCACTAAACCATCCCACGCAAGGCTTCATCTAACCTGGCCTTGAACACCGCCAGAGATGGAGCACTCACAACCTCCCTGGGCAACCGATTCCAGTGTCTCAGCACCCTAACAGGAAAGAATTTCCTCCTTGTATCCAATTTAAACTTGCCCTGTTTAAGTTTTAACCCATTACCCCTTGTCCTGTCACTACAGGCCCTGACAAAGAGTCCCTCCCCAGCATCCCTATAGGCCCCCTTCAGGTACTGGAAGGCTGCTCTTAGGTCTCCACGCAGCCATCTCTTCTCCAGGCTGAAAAGCCCCAACTTCCTCAGCCTGTCTTCATACGGGATGAGGGACCCCCCGCAGATGTGCGAGAATGCGGTGGCTGTGGGGAACTGGATGCTGAGCATCCGTGGCCAGGCGCCCTGGTGCGCATCCATGCCTCCGACGATGCGCGACATCCCGTAAGAATCAGCCATGGGACGGGTACCGCAGGTCCCTCTTGAAGCAGAAGCCCAACACTTGATGCTTAGGGATGAAGGGCGAGCATTGTCCCGCCCCATTGGGTGCTGCAGGGAAAAGGGACCCTACGCAGTGTCCCAGAGATGAGCATCATCCTGCCTCCTAGGGTGCTGCAGGACAAAGGACCCTACGGGGTGTTCCATAGCTGTGCTGTGCCACCGCATGGGCTGATGGCAAGCAAGTGGAGCTCCTCAAATCCCACCTCCCCATTGGTGTGACCGTGGCTGGGAGCAGCAGCATCTCCCTATGGAATACCAGGAACCTTGGAGCCTGGAGCCACTCACCCACAGCTGTCCCAGGAGCCTTGCACCAGCCAGGCCGAGGCCAGCAGGATGATGACACGGAGCAAAGCCATCGCTGCCACCACCGCTAAGAGTGACACCAAGGAGGTGACACCAAGGAGGTGACACCAAGGAGCTGCAAGCACCACTGCACCCAAAGCGCAACTGCCCCGGGGATACGGGTGCTGGATGCAGGTCCCTTGGAGCTGGGGCTGATGTCATAGAGAGGCAGGTTCCATGGGGGGAGCTCCATGGGGAGGGGGGTGGGTCAGGGGTGTCGATGGGGGCTTCCATGGGGAGATGGGGGGATTCTGATGCGCTTGGGGTGCTCTGAATCCCTATGGGATTCTCTGGAGCTCTGTATGATGTATGGGGTTTTGGGCAGGAACCTTGGGCAGTTAACCCCTAGGGTTAACTCCGGTTAGAGGTAACCCTAACCTTAACCTTAACCCTAACCGTAACCCTAACACCAACCCTAACCCCTAACCGTAACCCGGACCCTAACCCTAAAACCTACCACTAACCCTAATCCTAACCCAGCCTAACCATAACCCTAACTTAATCCTGACCGGAATCCTAACCCTAACCCTGGGGTTAACTCCGCCTCTAGGCTTAACTCTGGTGAAGGTTAACCCTAAACCAAACCCTAATCCTATCCCTAAACCTAATCCTAACTGTAACCCTAACCCGAACCCTAAGGCTCAACCTGGTGTTAACTCCACCCCTGGAGTTAACTCCACCCCTGGAGTTAACTCCACCCCTGGTGTTAACTCCACCCCTGGAGTTAACTCCGGTTACGGTTAACCCTAAACCTAACCCTAACCCTATCCCTAACCCTAAGACGTAACCCTAAACCTAACCCTGTACCTAACCCTGACCCTGACCCTAACCCTAAACCTAACCCTAACCGTGATCCTAAGCCGTATATTATTCCTGGACCATGACCTGTCGTATTCAACACTTGTGGGTCTCGGCATTGGCCCAAGCCACGTCCATGATTCTGACCATCATGAAGCAATGCGTGGTGAAGCTGGGAGGGAGTGGAAGAGCAGGGATTGGAGCCATAGGACAAGGGCTGATGGGTTCCGAGAGGGAATTGCAGGCTGGAGATAAGGAAGGGATTCCCTAAGAGGGTGCTGGGGCACTGGGATGGCATGGATGGAGAAGGTTTGGATGCTCCATCCCTGGCAGTGCTGCAGGCCAGCTTGGAGCAAGCTGCTCTATGGAAGGCATCCCTGCCCATGGCAAGGGGTTGGAAGTGGATGATCTCAAGCTCCTTTCCAAGCCACCCCACTCCATGATCCATAACCACTGCATTCCATTCCATTCCATTCCATTTTAATCTCTTCTAATCCATTCTATGGAGAAGAGGGATGGGAAGGAGCCACATTGCGGCTGCTTCGCAAAGGAAAGCAGTGTGCCTTAGGCTCAAGGGCGGTCAAGCTGGAAGCAGCCTTCTCCTGAGCGCTCTTCCCAGTGCATCCAGGATGGGGAAGGGGACGGGATGGGAGCTGCTCCTTGCCTATTCCCTATGGCTGGAATCCCTTCTCCCCCTTACTTTTGCGCGACGAAGCAGTGAGCGGCTGTGAGGACCCATTGAGGGGTGATCATAGAATCATAGAATAGTTACGGTTGGAAAGGACCTTAAGATCATCTAGTTCCAACCCCCCTGCCATGGACAGGGACACCTCTCACTAAACCATCCCACACAAGGCTTCATCTAACCTGGCCTTGAACACCGCCAGGGATGGAGCACTCACAACCTCCCTGGGCAACCGATTCCAGTGTCTCAGCACCCTAACAGGAAAGAATTTCCTCCTTGTATCCAATTTAAACTTGCCCTGTTTAAGTTTTAACCCATTACCCCTTGTCCTGTCACTACAGGCCCTGACAAAGAGTCCCTCCCCAGCATCCCTATAGGCCCCCTTCAGGTACTGGAAGGCTGCTCTTAGGTCTCCACGCAGCCATCTCTTCTCCAGGCTGAAAAGCCCCAACTTCCTCAGCCTGTCTTCGTACGGGATGAGGGACCCCCCGCAGATGTGCGAGAATGCGGTGGCTGTGGGGAACTGGATGCTGAGCATCCGTGGCCAGGCGCCCTGGTGCGCATCCATGCCTCCGACGATGCGCGACATCCCGTAAGAATCAGCCATGGGACGGGTACCGCAGGTCCCTCTTGAAGCAGAAGCCCAACACTTGATGCTTAGGGATGAAGGGCGAGCATTGTCCCGCCCCACTGGGTGCTGCAGGGAAAAGGGACCCTACGCAGTGTCCCAGAGATGAGCATCATCCTGCCTCCTAGGGTGCTGCAGGACAAAGGACCCTACGGGGTGTTCCATAGCTGTGCTGTGCCACCGCATGGGCTGATGGCAAGCAAGTGGAGCTCCTCAAATCCCACCTCCCCATTGGTGTGACCGTGGCTGGGAGCAGCAGCATCTCCCTATGGAATACCAGGAACCTTGGAGCCTGGAGCCACTCACCCACAGCTGTCCTAGGAGCCTTGCACCAGCCAGGCCGAGGCCAGCAGGATGATGACACGGAGCAAAGCCATCGCTGCCACCACCGCTAAGAGTGACACCAAGGAGGTGACACCAAGGAGGTGACACCAAGGAGCTGCAAGCACCACTGTACCCAAAGCGCAACTGCCCCGGGGATACGGGTGCTGGATGCAGGTCCCTTGGAGCTGGGGCTGATGTCATAGAGAGGCAGGTTCCATGGGGGGAGCTCCATGGGGAGGGGGGTGGCTCAGGGGTGTCGATGGGGGCTTCCATGGGGAGATGGGGGGATTCTGATGCGCTTGGGGTGCTCTGAATCCCTATGGGATGCTCTGGAGCTCTGTATGATGTATGGGGTTTTGGGCAGGAACCTTGGGCAGTTAACCCCTAGGGTTAACTCCGGTTAGAGGTAACCCTAACCTTAACCTTAACCCTAACCGTAACCCTAACACCAACCCTAACCCCTAACCGTAACCCGGACCCTAACCCTAAAACCTACCACTAACCCTAATCCTAACCCAGCCTAACCATAACCCTAACTTAATCCTGACCGGAATCCTAACCCTAACCCTGGGGTTAACTCCGCCTCTAGGCTTAACTCTGGTGAAGGTTAACCCTAAACCAAACCCTAATCCTATCCCTAAACCTAATCCTAACTGTAACCCTAACCCGAACCCTAAGGCTCAACCTGGTGTTAACTCCACCCCTGGAGTTAACTCCACCCCTGGAGTTAACTCCACCCCTGGTGTTAACTCCACCCCTGGAGTTAACTCCGGTTACGGTTAACCCTAAACCTAACCCTAACCCTATCCCTAACCCTAAGACGTAACCCTAAACCTAACCCTGTACCTAACCCTGACCCTGACCCTAACCCTAAACCTAACCCTAACCGTGATCCTAAGCCGTATAATATTCCTGGACCACGACCTGCCGTATTCAACACTTGTGGGTCTCGGCATTGGCCCAAGCCACGTCCATGATTCTGACCATCATGAAGCAATGCGTGGTGAAGCTGGGAGGGAGTGGAAGAGCAGGGATTGGAGCCATAGGACAAGGGCTGATGGGTTCTGAGAGGGAATTGCAGGCTGGAGATAAGGAAGGGATTCCCTAAGAGGGTGCTGGGGCACTGGGATGGCATGGATGGAGAAGGTTTGGATGCTCCATCCCTGGCAGTGCTGCAGGCCAGCTTGGAGCAAGCTGCTCTATGGAAGGCATCCCTGCCCATGGCAAGGGGTTGGAAGTGGATGATCTCAAGCTCCTTTCCAAGCCACCCCACTCCATGATCCATAACCATTGCATTGCATTCCATTCCATTCCATTTTAATCTCTTCTAATCCATTCTATGGAGAAGAGGGATGGGAAGGAGCCACATTGCGGCTGCTTCGCAAAGGAAAGCAGTGTGCCTTAGGCTCAAGGGCGGTCAAGCTGGAAGCAGCCTTCTCCTGAGCGCTCTTCCCAGTGCATCCAGGATGGGGAAGGGGACGGGATGGGAGCTGCTCCTTGCCTATTCCCTATGGCTGGAATCCCTTCTCCCCCTTACTTTTGCGCGACAAAGCAGTGAGCGGCTGTGAGGACCCATTGAGGGGTGATCATAGAATCATAGAATAGTTAGGGTTGGAAAGGACCTTAAGATCATCTAGTTCCAACCCCCCTGCCATGGACAGGGACACCTCTCACTAAACCATCCCACGCAAGGCTTCATCTAACCTGGCCTTGAACACCGCCAGAGATGGAGCACTCACAACCTCCCTGGGCAACCGATTCCAGTGTCTCAGCACCCTAACAGGAAAGAATTTCCTCCTTGTATCCAATTTAAACTTGCCCTGTTTAAGTTTTAACCCATTACCCCTTGTCCTGTCACTACAGGCCCTGACAAAGAGTCCCTCCCCAGCATCCCTATAGGCCCCCTTCAGGTACTGGAAGGCTGCTCTTAGGTCTCCACGCAGCCATCTCTTCTCCAGGCTGAAAAGCCCCAACTTCCTCAGCCTGTCTTCGTACGGGATGAGGGACCCCCCGCAGATGTGCGAGAATGCGGTGGCTGTGGGGAACTGGATGCTGAGCATCCGTGGCCAGGCGCCCTGGTGCGCATCCATGCCTCCGACGATGCGCGACATCCCGTAAGAATCAGCCATGGGACGGGTACCGCAGGTCCCTCTTGAAGCAGAAGCCCAACACTTGATGCTTAGGGATGAAGGGCGAGCATTGTCCCGCCCCACTGGGTGCTGCAGGGAAAAGGGACCCTACGCAGTGTCCCAGAGATGAGCATCATCCTGCCTCCTAGGGTGCTGCAGGACAAAGGACCCTACGGGGTGTTCCATAGCTGTGCTGTGCCACCGCATGGGCTGATGGCAAGCAAGTGGAGCTCCTCAAATCCCACCTCCCCATTGGTGTGACCGTGGCTGGGAGCAGCAGCATCTCCCTATGGAATACCAGGAACCTTGGAGCCTGGAGCCACTCACCCACAGCTGTCCTAGGAGCCTTGCACCAGCCAGGCCGAGGCCAGCAGGATGATGACACGGAGCAAAGCCATCGCTGCCACCACCGCTAAGAGTGACACCAAGGAGGTGACACCAAGGAGGTGACACCAAGGAGCTGCAAGCACCACTGTACCCAAAGCGCAACTGCCCCGGGGATACGGGTGCTGGATGCAGGTCCCTTGGAGCTGGGGCTGATGTCATAGAGAGGCAGGTTCCATGGGGGGAGCTCCATGGGGAGGGGGGTGGCTCAGGGGTGTCGATGGGGGCTTCCATGGGGAGATGGGGGGATTCTGATGCGCTTGGGGTGCTCTGAATCCCTATGGGATGCTCTGGAGCTCTGTATGATGTATGGGGTTTTGGGCAGGAACCTTGGGCAGTTAACCCCTAGGGTTAACTCCGGTTAGAGGTAACCCTAACCTTAACCTTAACCCTAACCGTAACCCTAACACCAACCCTAACCCCTAACCGTAACCCGGACCCTAACCCTAAAACCTACCACTAACCCTAATCCTAACCCAGCCTAACCATAACCCTAACTTAATCCTGACCGGAATCCTAACCCTAACCCTGGGGTTAACTCCGCCTCTAGGCTTAACTCTGGTGAAGGTTAACCCTAAACCAAACCCTAATCCTATCCCTAAACCTAATCCTAACTGTAACCCTAACCCGAACCCTAAGGCTCAACCTGGTGTTAACTCCACCCCTGGAGTTAACTCCACCCCTGGAGTTAACTCCACCCCTGGTGTTAACTCCACCCCTGGAGTTAACTCCGGTTACGGTTAACCCTAAACCTAACCCTAACCCTATCCCTAACCCTAAGACGTAACCCTAAACCTAACCCTGTACCTAACCCTGACCCTGACCCTAACCCTAAACCTAACCCTAACCGTGATCCTAAGCCGTATAATATTCCTGGACCACGACCTGCCGTATTCAACACTTGTGGGTCTCGGCATTGGCCCAAGCCACGTCCATGATTCTGACCATCATGAAGCAATGCGTGGTGAAGCTGGGAGGGAGTGGAAGAGCAGGGATTGGAGCCATAGGACAAGGGCTGATGGGTTCTGAGAGGGAATTGCAGGCTGGAGATAAGGAAGGGATTCCCTAAGAGGGTGCTGGGGCACTGGGATGGCATGGATGGAGAAGGTTTGGATGCTCCATCCCTGGCAGTGCTGCAGGCCAGCTTGGAGCAAGCTGCTCTATGGAAGGCATCCCTGCCCATGGCAAGGGGTTGGAAGTGGATGATCTCAAGCTCCTTTCCAAGCCACCCCACTCCATGATCCATAACCATTGCATTGCATTCCATTCCATTCCATTTTAATCTCTTCTAATCCATTCTATGGAGAAGAGGGATGGGAAGGAGCCACATTGCGGCTGCTTCGCAAAGGAAAGCAGTGTGCCTTAGGCTCAAGGGCGGTCAAGCTGGAAGCAGCCTTCTCCTGAGCGCTCTTCCCAGTGCATCCAGGATGGGGAAGGGGACGGGATGGGAGCTGCTCCTTGCCTATTCCCTATGGCTGGAATCCCTTCTCCCCCTTACTTTTGCGCGACAAAGCAGTGAGCGGCTGTGAGGACCCATTGAGGGGTGATCATAGAATCATAGAATAGTTAGGGTTGGAAAGGACCTTAAGATCATCTAGTTCCAACCCCCCTGCCATGGACAGGGACACCTCTCACTAAACCATCCCACGCAAGGCTTCATCTAACCTGGCCTTGAACACCGCCAGAGATGGAGCACTCACAACCTCCCTGGGCAACCGATTCCAGTGTCTCAGCACCCTAACAGGAAAGAATTTCCTCCTTGTATCCAATTTAAACTTGCCCTGTTTAAGTTTTAACCCATTACCCCTTGTCCTGTCACTACAGGCCCTGACAAAGAGTCCCTCCCCAGCATCCCTATAGGCCCCCTTCAGGTACTGGAAGGCTGCTCTTAGGTCTCCACGCAGCCATCTCTTCTCCAGGCTGAAAAGCCCCAACTTCCTCAGCCTGTCTTCATACGGGATGAGGGACCCCCCGCAGATGTGCGAGAATGCGGTGGCTGTGGGGAACTGGATGCTGAGCATCCGTGGCCAGGCGCCCTGGTGCGCATCCATGCCTCCGACGATGCGCGACATCCCGTAAGAATCAGCCATGGGACGGGTACCGCAGGTCCCTCTTGAAGCAGAAGCCCAACACTTGATGCTTAGGGATGAAGGACGAGCATTGTCCCGCCCCATTGGGTGCTGCAGGGAAAAGGGACCCTACGCAGTGTCCCAGAGATGAGCATCATCCTGCCTCCTAGGGTGCTGCAGGACAAAGGACCCTACGGGGTGTTCCATAGCTGTGCTGTGCCACCGCATGGGCTGATGGCAAGCAAGTGGAGCTCCTCAAATCCCACCTCCCCATTGGTGTGACCGTGGCTGGGAGCAGCAGCATCTCCCTATGGAATACCAGGAACCTTGGAGCCTGGAGCCACTCACCCACAGCTGTCCCAGGAGCCTTGCACCAGCCAGGCCGAGGCCAGCAGGATGATGACACGGAGCAAAGCCATCGCTGCCACCACCGCTAACAGTGACACCAAGGAGGTGACACCAAGGAGGTGACACCAAGGAGCTGCAAGCACCACTGCACCCAAAGCGCAACTGCCCCGGGGATACGGGTGCTGGATGCAGGTCCCTTGGAGCTGGGGCTGATGTCATAGAGAGGCAGGTTCCATGGGGGGAGCTCCATGGGGAGGGGGGTGGCTCAGGGGTGTCGATGGGGGCTTCCATGGGGAGATGGGGGGATTCTGATGCGCTTGGGGTGCTCTGAATCCCTATGGGATGCTCTGGAGCTCTGTATGATGTATGGGGTTTTGGGCAGGAACCTTGGGCAGTTAACCCCTAGGGTTAACTCCGGTTAGAGGTAACCCTAACCTTAACCTTAACCCTAACCGTAACCCTAACACCAACCCTAACCCCTAACCGTAACCCGGACCCTAACCCTAAAACCTACCACTAACCCTAATCCTAACCCAGCCTAACCATAACCCTAACTTAATCCTGACCGGAATCCTAACCCTAACCCTGGGGTTAACTCCGCCTCTAGGCTTAACTCTGGTGAAGGTTAACCCTAAACCAAACCCTAATCCTATCCCTAAACCTAATCCTAACTGTAACCCTAACCCGAACCCTAAGGCTCAACCTGGTGTTAACTCCACCCCTGGAGTTAACTCCACCCCTGGAGTTAACTCCACCCCTGGTGTTAACTCCACCCCTGGAGTTAACTCCGGTTACGGTTAACCCTAAACCTAACCCTAACCCTATCCCTAACCCTAAGACGTAACCCTAAACCTAACCCTGTACCTAACCCTGACCCTGACCCTAACCCTAAACCTAACCCTAACCGTGATCCTAAGCCGTATAATATTCCTGGACCACGACCTGCCGTATTCAACACTTGTGGGTCTCGGCATTGGCCCAAGCCACGTCCATGATTCTGACCATCATGAAGCAATGCGTGGTGAAGCTGGGAGGGAGTGGAAGAGCAGGGATTGGAGCCATAGGACAAGGGCTGATGGGTTCTGAGAGGGAATTGCAGGCTGGAGATAAGGAAGGGATTCCCTAAGAGGGTGCTGGGGCACTGGGATGGCATGGATGGAGAAGGTTTGGATGCTCCATCCCTGGCAGTGCTGCAGGCCAGCTTGGAGCAAGCTGCTCTATGGAAGGCATCCCTGCCCATGGCAAGGGGTTGGAAGTGGATGATCTCAAGCTCCTTTCCAAGCCACCCCACTCCATGATCCATAACCATTGCATTGCATTCCATTCCATTCCATTTTAATCTCTTCTAATCCATTCTATGGAGAAGAGGGATGGGAAGGAGCCACATTGCGGCTGCTTCGCAAAGGAAAGCAGTGTGCCTTAGGCTCAAGGGCGGTCAAGCTGGAAGCAGCCTTCTCCTGAGCGCTCTTCCCAGTGCATCCAGGATGGGGAAGGGGACGGGATGGGAGCTGCTCCTTGCCTATTCCCTATGGCTGGAATCCCTTCTCCCCCTTACTTTTGCGCGACGAAGCAGTGAGCGGCTGTGAGGACCCATTGAGGGGTGATCATAGAATCATAGAATAGTTAGGGTTGGAAAGGACCTTAAGATCATCTAGTTCCAACCCCCCTGCCATGGACAGGGACACCTCTCACTAAACCATCCCACGCAAGGCTTCATCTAACCTGGCCTTGAACACCGCCAGAGATGGAGCACTCACAACCTCCCTGGGCAACCGATTCCAGTGTCTCAGCACCCTAACAGGAAAGAATTTCCTCCTTGTATCCAATTTAAACTTGCCCTGTTTAAGTTTTAACCCATTACCCCTTGTCCTGTCACTACAGGCCCTGACAAAGAGTCCCTCCCCAGCATCCCTATAGGCCCCCTTCAGGTACTGGAAGGCTGCTCTTAGGTCTCCACGCAGCCATCTCTTCTCCAGGCTGAAAAGCCCCAACTTCCTCAGCCTGTCTTCATACGGGATGAGGGACCCCCCGCAGATGTGCGAGAATGCGGTGGCTGTGGGGAACTGGATGCTGAGCATCCGTGGCCAGGCGCCCTGGTGCGCATCCATGCCTCCGACGATGCGCGACATCCCGTAAGAATCAGCCATGGGACGGGTACCGCAGGTCCCTCTTGAAGCAGAAGCCCAACACTTGATGCTTAGGGATGAAGGGCGAGCATTGTCCCGCCCCATTGGGTGCTGCAGGGAAAAGGGACCCTACGCAGTGTCCCAGAGATGAGCATCATCCTGCCTCCTAGGGTGCTGCAGGACAAAGGACCCTACGGGGTGTTCCATAGCTGTGCTGTGCCACCGCATGGGCTGATGGCAAGCAAGTGGAGCTCCTCAAATCCCACCTCCCCATTGGTGTGACCGTGGCTGGGAGCAGCAGCATCTCCCTATGGAATACCAGGAACCTTGGAGCCTGGAGCCACTCACCCACAGCTGTCCCAGGAGCCTTGCACCAGCCAGGCCGAGGCCAGCAGGATGATGACACGGAGCAAAGCCATCGCTGCCACCACCGCTAACAGTGACACCAAGGAGGTGACACCAAGGAGGTGACACCAAGGAGCTGCAAGCACCACTGCACCCAAAGCGCAACTGCCCCGGGGATACGGGTGCTGGATGCAGGTCCCTTGGAGCTGGGGCTGATGTCATAGAGAGGCAGGTTCCATGGGGGGAGCTCCATGGGGAGGGGGGTGGCTCAGGGGTGTCGATGGGGGCTTCCATGGGGAGATGGGGGGATTCTGATGCGCTTGGGGTGCTCTGAATCCCTATGGGATGCTCTGGAGCTCTGTATGATGTATGGGGTTTTGGGCAGGAACCTTGGGCAGTTAACCCCTAGGGTTAACTCCGGTTAGAGGTAACCCTAACCTTAACCTTAACCCTAACCGTAACCCTAACACCAACCCTAACCCCTAACCGTAACCCGGACCCTAACCCTAAAACCTACCACTAACCCTAATCCTAACCCAGCCTAACCATAACCCTAACTTAATCCTGACCGGAATCCTAACCCTAACCCTGGGGTTAACTCCGCCTCTAGGCTTAACTCTGGTGAAGGTTAACCCTAAACCAAACCCTAATCCTATCCCTAAACCTAATCCTAACTGTAACCCTAACCCGAACCCTAAGGCTCAACCTGGTGTTAACTCCACCCCTGGAGTTAACTCCACCCCTGGAGTTAACTCCACCCCTGGTGTTAACTCCACCCCTGGAGTTAACTCCGGTTACGGTTAACCCTAAACCTAACCCTAACCCTATCCCTAACCCTAAGACGTAACCCTAAACCTAACCCTGTACCTAACCCTGACCCTGACCCTAACCCTAAACCTAACCCTAACCGTGATCCTAAGCCGTATAATATTCCTGGACCACGACCTTCCGTATCCAACTCTTGTGGGTCTCGGCATTGGCCCAAGCCACGTCCATGATTCTGACCATCATGAAGCAATGCGTGGTGAAGCTGGGAGGGAGTGGAAGAGCAGGGATTGGAGCCATAGGACAAGGGCTGATGGGTTCTGAGAGGGAATTGCAGGCTGGAGATAAGGAAGGGATTCCCTAAGAGGGTGCTGGGGCACTGGGATGGCATGGATGGAGAAGGTTTGGATGCTCCATCCCTGGCAGTGCTGCAGGCCAGCTTGGAGCAAGCTGCTCTATGGAAGGCATCCCTGCCCATGGCAAGGGGTTGGAAGTGGATGATCTCAAGCTCCTTTCCAAGCCACCCCACTCCATGATCCATAACCATTGCATTGCATTCCATTCCATTCCATTTTAATCTCTTCTAATCCATTCTATGGAGAAGAGGGATGGGAAGGAGCCACATTGCGGCTGCTTCGCAAAGGAAAGCAGTGTGCCTTAGGCTCAAGGGCGGTCAAGCTGGAAGCAGCCTTCTCCTGAGCGCTCTTCCCAGTGCATCCAGGATGGGGAAGGGGACGGGATGGGAGCTGCTCCTTGCCTATTCCCTATGGCTGGAATCCCTTCTCCCCCTTACTTTTGCGCGACGAAGCAGTGAGCGGCTGTGAGGACCCATTGAGGGGTGATCATAGAATCATAGAATAGTTAGGGTTGGAAAGGACCTTAAGATCATCTAGTTCCAACCCCCCTGCCATGGACAGGGACACCTCTCACTAAACCATCCCACGCAAGGCTTCATCTAACCTGGCCTTGAACACCGCCAGAGATGGAGCACTCACAACCTCCCTGGGCAACCGATTCCAGTGTCTCAGCACCCTAACAGGAAAGAATTTCCTCCTTGTATCCAATTTAAACTTGCCCTGTTTAAGTTTTAACCCATTACCCCTTGTCCTGTCACTACAGGCCCTGACAAAGAGTCCCTCCCCAGCATCCCTATAGGCCCCCTTCAGGTACTGGAAGGCTGCTCTTAGGTCTCCACGCAGCCATCTCTTCTCCAGGCTGAAAAGCCCCAACTTCCTCAGCCTGTCTTCATACGGGATGAGGGACCCCCCGCAGATGTGCGAGAATGCGGTGGCTGTGGGGAACTGGATGCTGAGCATCCGTGGCCAGGCGCCCTGGTGCGCATCCATGCCTCCGACGATGCGCGACATCCCGTAAGAATCAGCCATGGGACGGGTACCGCAGGTCCCTCTTGAAGCAGAAGCCCAACACTTGATGCTTAGGGATGAAGGGCGAGCATTGTCCCGCCCCACTGGGTGCTGCAGGGAAAAGGGACCCTACGCAGTGTCCCAGAGATGAGCATCATCCTGCCTCCTAGGGTGCTGCAGGACAAAGGACCCTACGGGGTGTTCCATAGCTGTGCTGTGCCACCGCATGGGCTGATGGCAAGCAAGTGGAGCTCCTCAAATCCCACCTCCCCATTGGTGTGACCGTGGCTGGGAGCAGCAGCATCTCCCTATGGAATACCAGGAACCTTGGAGCCTGGAGCCACTCACCCACAGCTGTCCCAGGAGCCTTGCACCAGCCAGGCCGAGGCCAGCAGGATGATGACACGGAGCAAAGCCATCGCTGCCACCACCGCTAACAGTGACACCAAGGAGGTGACACCAAGGAGGTGACACCAAGGAGCTGCAAGCACCACTGCAGCCAAAGCGCAACTGCCCCGGGGATACGGGTGCTGGATGCAGGTCCCTTGGAGCTGGGGCTGATGTCATAGAGAGGCAGGTTCCATGGGGGGAGCTCCATGGGGAGGGGGGTGGGTCAGGGGTGTCGATGGGGGCTTCCATGGGGAGATGGGGGGATTCTGATGCGCTTGGGGTGCTCTGAATCCCTATGGGATGCTCTGGAGCTCTGTATGATGTATGGGGTTTTGGGCAGGAACCTTGGGCAGTTAACCCCTAGGGTTAACTCCGGTTAGAGGTAACCCTAACCTTAACCTTAACCCTAACCGTAACCCTAACACCAACCCTAACCCCTAACCGTAACCCGGACCCTAACCCTAAAACCTACCACTAACCCTAATCCTAACCCAGCCTAACCATAACCCTAACTTAATCCTGACCGGAATCCTAACCCTAACCCTGGGGTTAACTCCGCCTCTAGGCTTAACTCTGGTGAAGGTTAACCTTAAACCAAACCCTAATCCTATCCCTAAACCTAATCCTAACTGTAACCCTAACCCGAACCCTAAGGCTCAACCTGGTGTTAACTCCACCCCTGGAGTTAACTCCACCCCTGGTGTTAACTCCACCCCTGGAGTTAACTCCGGTTACGGTTAACCCTAAACCTAACCCTAACCCTATCCCTAACCCTAAGACGTAACCCTAAACCTAACCCTGTACCTAACCCTGACCCTGACCCTAACCCTAAACCTAACCCTAACCGTGATCCTAAGCCGTATAATATTCCTGGACCACGACCTTCCGTATCCAACTCTTGTGGGTCTCGGCATTGGCCCAAGCCACGTCCATGATTCTGACCATCATGAAGCAATGCGTGGTGAAGCTGGGAGGGAGTGGAAGAGCAGGGATTGGAGCCATAGGACAAGGGCTGATGGGTTCTGAGAGGGAATTGCAGGCTGGAGATAAGGAAGGGATTCCCTAAGAGGGTGCTGGGGCACTGGGATGGCATGGATGGAGAAGGTTTGGATGCTCCATCCCTGGCAGTGCTGCAGGCCAGCTTGGAGCAAGCTGCTCTAGGGAAGGCATCCCTGCCCATGGCAAGGGGTTGGAAGTGGATGATCTCAAGCTCCTTTCCAAGCCACCCCACTCCATGATCCATAACCATTGCATTGCATTCCATCCCATTCCATTTTAATCTCTTCTAATCCATTCTATGGAGAAGAGGGATGGGAAGGAGCCACATTGCGGCTGCTTCGCAAAGGAAAGCAGTGTGCCTTAGGCTCAAGGGCGGTCAAGCTGGAAGCAGCCTTCTCCTGAGCGCTCTTCCCAGTGCATCCAGGATGGGGAAGGGGACGGGATGGGAGCTGCTCCTTGCCTATTCCCTATGGCTGGAATCCCTTCTCCCCCTTACTTTTGCGCGACGAAGCAGTGAGCGGCTGTGAGGACCCATTGAGGGGTGATCATAGAATCATAGAATAGTTAGGGTTGAAAAGGACCTTAAGATCATCTAGTTCCAAACCACCTGCCATGGACAGGGACACCTCTCACTAAACCATCCCACGCAAGGCTTCATCTAACCTGGCCTTGAACACCGCCAGAGATGGAGCACTCACAACCTCCCTGGGCAACCGATTCCAGTGTCTCAGCACCCTAACAGGAAAGAATTTCCTCCTTGTATCCAATTTAAACTTGCCCTGTTTAAGTTTTAACCCATTACCCCTTGTCCTGTCACTACAGGCCCTGACAAAGAGTCCCTCCCCAGCATCCCTATAGGCCCCCTTCAGGTACTGGAAGGCTGCTCTTAGGTCTCCACGCAGCCATCTCTTCTCCAGGCTGAAAAGCCCCAACTTCCTCAGCCTGTCTTCATACGGGATGAGGGACCCCCCGCAGATGTGCGAGAATGCGGTGGCTGTGGGGAACTGGATGCTGAGCATCCGTGGCCAGGTGCCCTGGTGCGCATCCATGCCTCCGACGATGCGCGACATCCCGTAAGAATCAGCCATGGGACGGGTACCGCAGGTCCCTCTTGAAGCAGAAGCCCAACACTTGATGCTTAGGGATGAAGGGCGAGCATTGTCCCGCCCCACTGGGTGCTGCAGGGAAAAGGGACCCTACGCAGTGTCCCAGAGATGAGCATCATCCTGCCTCCTAGGGTGCTGCAGGACAAAGGACCCTACGGGGTGTTCCATAGCTGTGCTGTGCCACCGCATGGGCTGATGGCAAGCAAGTGGAGCTCCTCAAATCCCACCTCCCCATTGGTGTGACCGTGGCTGGGAGCAGCAGCATCTCCCTATGGAATACCAGGAACCCTGGAGCCTGGAGCCACTCACCCACAGCTGTCCCAGGAGCCTTGCACCAGCCAGGCCGAGGCCAGCAGGATGATGACACGGAGCAAAGCCATCGCTGCCACCACCGCTAAGAGTGACACCAAGGAGGTGACACCAAGGAGGTGACACCAAGGAGCTGCAAGCACCACTGCAGCCAAAGCGCAACTGCCCCGGGGATATGGGTGCTGGATGCAGGTCCCTTGGAGCTGGGGCTGATGTCATAGAGAGGCAGGTTCCATGGGGGGAGCTCCATGGGGAGGGGGGTGGGTCAGGGGTGTCGATGGGGGCTTCCATGGGGAGATGGGGGGATTCTGATGCGCTTGGGGTGCTCTGAATCCCTATGGGATGCTCTGGAGCTCTGTATGATGTATGGGGTTTTGGGCAGGAACCTTGGGCAGTTAACCCCTAGGGTTAACTCCGGTTAGAGGTAACCCTAACCTTAACCTTAACCCTAACCGTAACCCTAACACCAACCCTAACCCCTAACCGTAACCCGGACCCTAACCCTAAAACCTACCACTAACCCTAATCCTAACCCAGCCTAACCATAACCCTAACTTAATCCTGACCGGAATCCTAACCCTAACCCTGGGGTTAACTCCGCCTCTAGGCTTAACTCTGGTGAAGGTTAACCCTAAACCAAACCCTAATCCTATCCCTAAACCTAATCCTAACTGTAACCCTAACCCGAACCCTAAGGCTCAACCTGGTGTTAACTCCACCCCTGGAGTTAACTCCACCCCTGGAGTTAACTCCACCCCTGGTGTTAACTCCACCCCTGGAGTTAACTCCGGTTACGGTTAACCCTAAACCTAACCCTAACCCTATCCCTAACCCTAAGACGTAACCCTAAACCTAACCCTGTACCTAACCCTGACCCTGACCCTAACCCTAAACCTAACCCTAACCGTGATCCTAAGCCGTATAATATTCCTGGACCACGACCTTCCGTATCCAACTCTTGTGGGTCTCGGCATTGGCCCAAGCCACGTCCATGATTCTGACCATCATGAAGCAATGCGTGGTGAAGCTGGGAGGGAGTGGAAGAGCAGGGATTGGAGCCATAGGACAAGGGCTGATGGGTTCTGAGAGGGAATTGCAGGCTGGAGATAAGGAAGGGATTCCCTAAGAGGGTGCTGGGGCACTGGGATGGCATGGATGGAGAAGGTTTGGATGCTCCATCCCTGGCAGTGCTGCAGGCCAGCTTGGAGCAAGCTGCTCTAGGGAAGGCATCCCTGCCCATGGCAAGGGGTTGGAAGTGGATGATCTCAAGCTCCTTTCCAAGCCACCCCACTCCATGATCCATAACCATTGCATTGCATTCCATTCCATTCCATTTTAATCTCTTCTAATCCATTCTATGGAGAAGAGGGATGGGAAGGAGCCACATTGCGGCTGCTTCGCAAAGGAAAGCAGTGTGCCTTAGGCTCAAGGGCGGTCAAGCTGGAAGCAGCCTTCTCCTGAGCGCTCTTCCCAGTGCATCCAGGATGGGGAAGGGGACGGGATGGGAGCTGCTCCTGGCCTATTCCCTATGGCTGGAATCCCTTCTCCCCCTTACTTTTGCGCGACGAAGCAGTGAGCGGCTGTGAGGACCCATTGAGGGGTGATCATAGAATCATAGAATAGTTAGGGTTGAAAAGGACCTTAAGATCATCTAGTTCCAAACCACCTGCCATGGACAGGGACACCTCTCACTAAACCATCCCACGCAAGGCTTCATCTAACCTGGCCTTGAACACCGCCAGAGATGGAGCACTCACAACCTCCCTGGGCAACCGATTCCAGTGTCTCAGCACCCTAACAGGAAAGAATTTCCTCCTTGTATCCAATTTAAACTTGCCCTGTTTAAGTTTTAACCCATTACCCCTTGTCCTGTCACTACAGTCCCTGACAAAGAGTCCCTCCCCAGCATCCCTATAGGCCCCCTTCAGGTACTGGAAGGCTGCTCTTAGGTCTCCACGCAGCCATCTCTTCTCCAGGCTGAAAAGCCCCAACTTCCTCAGCCTGTCTTCATACGGGATGAGGGACCCCCCGCAGATGTGCGAGAATGCGGTGGCTGTGGGGAACTGGATGCTGAGCATCCGTGGCCAGGCGCCCTGGTGCGCATCCATGCCTCCGACGATGCGCGACATCCCGTAAGAATCAGCCATGGGACGGGTACCGCAGGTCCCTCTTGAAGCAGAAGCCCAACACTTGATGCTTAGGGATGAAGGGCGAGCATTGTCCCGCCCCACTGGGTGCTGCAGGGAAAAGGGACCCTACGCAGTGTCCCAGAGATGAGCATCATCCTGCCTCCTAGGGTGCTGCAGGACAAAGGACCCTACGGGGTGTTCCATAGCTGTGCTGTGCCACCGCATGGGCTGATGGCAAGCAAGTGGAGCTCCTCAAATCCCACCTCCCCATTGGTGTGACCGTGGCTGGGAGCAGCAGCATCTCCCTATGGAATACCAGGAACCTTGGAGCCTGGAGCCACTCACCCACAGCTGTCCCAGGAGCCTTGCACCAGCCAGGCCGAGGCCAGCAGGATGATGACACGGAGCAAAGCCATCGCTGCCACCACCGCTAACAGTGACACCAAGGAGGTGACACCAAGGAGGTGACACCAAGGAGCTGCAAGCACCACTGCACCCAAAGTGCAACTGCCCCGGGGATACGGGTGCTGGATGCAGGTCCCTTGGAGCTGGGGCTGATGTCATAGAGAGGCAGGTTCCATGGGGGGAGCTCCATGGGGAGGGGGGTGGGTCAGGGGTGTCGATGGGGGCTTCCATGGGGAGATGGGGGGATTCTGATGCGCTTGGGGTGCTCTGAATCCCTATGGGATGCTCTGGAGCTCTGTATGATGTATGGGGTTTTGGGCAGGAACCTTGGGCAGTTAACCCCTAGGGTTAACTCCGGTTAGAGGTAACCCTAACCTTAACCTTAACCCTAACCGTAACCCTAACACCAACCCTAACCCCTAACCGTATCCCGGACCCTAACCCTAAAACCTACCACTAACCCTAATCCTAACCCAGCCTAACCATAACCCTAACTTAATCCTGACCGGAATCCTAACCCTAACCCTGGGGTTAACTCCGCCTCTAGGCTTAACTCTGGTGAAGGTTAACCCTAAACCAAACCCTAATCCTATCCCTAAACCTAATCCTAACTGTAACCCTAACCCGAACCCTAAGGCTCAACCTGGTGTTAACTCCACCCCTGGAGTTAACTCCACCCCTGGAGTTAACTCCACCCCTGGTGTTAACTCCACCCCTGGAGTTAACTCCGGTTACGGTTAACCCTAAACCTAACCCTAACCCTATCCCTAACCCTAAGACGTAACCCTAAACCTAACCCTGTACCTAACCCTGACCCTGACCCTAACCCTAAACCTAACCCTAACCGTGATCCTAAGCCGTATAATATTCCTGGACCACGACCTGCCGTATCCAACACTTGTGGGTGTCGGCATTGGCCCAAGCCACGTCCATGATTCTGACCATCATGAAGCAATCCGTGGTGAAGCTGGGAGGGAGTGGAAGAGCAGGGATTGGAGCCATAGGACAAGGGCTGATGGGTTCCGAGAGGGAATTGCAGGCTGGAGATAAGGAAGGGATTCCCTAAGAGGGTGCTGGGGCACTGGGATGGCATGGATGGAGAAGGTTTGGATGCTCCATCCCTGGCAGTGCTGCAGGCCAGCTTGGAGCAAGCTGCTCTATGGAAGGCATCCCTGCCCATGGCAAGGGGTTGGAAGTGGATGATCTCAAGCTCCTTTCCAAGCCACCACACTCCATGATCCATAACCACTGCATTCCATTCCATTCCAACCCATTCCATTTTAATCTCTTCTAATCCATGCTATGGAGAAGAGGGATGGGAAGGAGCCACATTGCAGCTGCTTCCCAAAGGAAAGCAGCGTGCCTTAGGCTCAAGGGCGGTTAAGCTGGAAGCAGCCTTCTCCTGAGCGCTCTTCCCAGTGCATCCAGGATGGGGAAGGGGACGGGATGGGAGCTGCTCCTTGCCTATTCCCTATGGCTGGAATCCCTTCTCCCCCTTACTTTTGCGCGACGAAGCAGTGAGCGGCTGTGAGGACCCATTGAGGGGTGATCATAGAATCATAGAATAGTTAGGGTTGGAAAGGACCTTAAGATCATCTAGTTCCAACCCCCCTGGCATGGACAGGGACACCTCTCACTAAACCATCCCACGCAAGGCTTCATCCAACCTGGCCTTGAGCACTGCCAGGGATGGAGCACTCACAACCAAGCTGGAAAGCCCTGCTGCTGCCTTCCTCCCACCCACCTACCCCTCCTCCTTTACCCCTCTCCTTTCCCCACTCCCTTTCCCTCCCCTCAGAAAAAAGAAAAAAAAAGGAAAAAAAAAAAAAGATGAAACTTTAAAAAAAAAAAAAAAAAAAAAAAAGAGAAAAGATGAATGGCAGAAATCCTATGGAATAATGGTTGTTAAGGTAAATACTAATGAACAATGTAAGGGATGTGTTACTAAGGAAAGAGGTATAGGGTGTCTTGCTTTAAAGAATAATTTACAACATCAGAAAGATATTGAAAGCTTGGATTTGACAGTTGCCCCATCAGCCCCACCGGCATTAAATGAAGAAAGGGGGGAGGAAGAGGATTTTGTAATTAAAAAAAAAAAAAAAAAAAGAGAATGAATGTAGACAGAATGTGATATAATCAATGTGCCCTTTGCAAGCAGAAAGGACATTGGAAAAATGAATGTCCATCAAAAGGGGGGCAGTTCATGACAACAAGAAATCCTTTTGCAGGATCCGACATGGCTAAAACAATGTTGTTGGGGGATTTTGTTAATCAAAGCTGACTAAGCCAAGCAGAAAATAAAGAACCCCTTGTAAAGATCCAACTAGGAGAGGAGGAAGTAAAATTTTTAATACACACAGGGGCTACATATTCAGTTTTAAATGATTTACACGGGGGGTTAGGGGAAAGAACTATGACAATTGTGAGAGCCACAGGGAAGGAGGAAATACGGCCATTCTTGCAGCCCCTAGATCTGCAATTTGGAGGGAAGGAATTAACACACGAATTTCTATATGTACCTGAATGCCCCATTCCCCCTTTAGGACGGGACTTATTGGCCAAATTGGATGCAATGATCATTTTGAAGATGGTGAAGTAATAATGCAAATCCCCGAATCAAAAGCAGGACAGATTTTGGTTCTTAAAAAAAAAAAAAAAACAAAACCATTGCTCAAATTCCAAAAGAGGTAAAAGAGGCTGTGATACCGACAGTTTGGGAGACAGAAATCCCGGGAAAATCAAAAGCAGCTCAACCAGTAACAGTGGAATTGAAAGATGAGGTTAGGCCAGTAAGAGTTAAACAATATCTTCCGAAGCTAGAGGCAAAGTTTGGGATTATAAAAACAATTGAGAAATTTTTGAAATATCGAATTTTGGAAGAATGTGAATCAGAATATAACACACTAATTTTTCCAGTAAGAAAACGAAACAGTGAATATAGGTTAGTACAGGATCTGAGGACAATAAATAAAATAACAAAAGATACCCCCCCCAGTAGTAGCAAATCCTTATACACTGTTAACATCTGTAAAGGAAAAATATAAATGGTTAACAGTGATTGATTTAAAAGATGCCTTCTTCTGCATTCCTCTTAATAAAAATAGCAGGAAACTGTTTGCATTTGAATGGGAAGAATCCACAGAGTGGACGAAAAACACAATTAACATGGACCAGACTTCCACAAGGATTCAAAAATAGTCCGACCCTATTCGGAAACCAACTGGAGACATGGACTACTCAAGGAAAGGTACAGGTACCGAGATCACAATATCTCCGATTGCAATACGTAGATGGTATCTTTATTGTGGCAGAACAGAAATCATTATGCATAAAAGTGACTATTGAAATCCTGAACCAGCTAGGAATAAAAACTGCATAGAGACAATTTGTGCCGTTCCAGAACCACGGAATTTACATGAGTTAAGAACATTTTTGGGCATGGCAGGATGGTGCACGTTGTGGATAATGAATTACGGACTTATTGCTAAACCCCTGTATGAAGCCCAAAAATCACATGCTTTTGTTTGGGACAAACCACAGAAAGAGGCCTTTAAAAACTGAAGAAGACGTTAATAAAATCACCAGCATTGGGACTCCCAGATTTGACAAAGGACTTTCAGTTATTTGTCCATGAGAGGCAGAGATTGACGTTGGGAGTATTAACCCAGAAAATTGGAAGCTGGAAAAGACCAGTAGGATATTTTTCAAAACAACTAGATCCGGTAAGTGCGGGATGGCCTTCATGTTTAAGAGCGGTAGCGGCAACTATTGTTCTAATACAGGAGGCCAGAAAACTGACTCTGGGAAAACATATTGAAGTGTTTGCACCACATATGGTAAAAACTGTCTTGGAACAAAAGGGGGGGGTATCGGTTATCCCCTAGCCGAATGATGAAATATCAAACAATCTTAACAGAACAAGATGATGTGAATCTAAAGACTACTAATTTGTTAAATCCAGCAGCTTTTCTAGGAACTGACCTAGAGGAAGGAACTCTTGAACATAACTGTACAGAGGTCATCGAGCATATATATATGCAACCAGAACAGACTTAAAAGAGGTACCTCTTGAGCAACCGGACTGGGAACTTTTCACAGATGGAAGCAGCTTTGTGGAGAACAGAACACGGTACGCAGGATATGCTGTAACAATGCAACAAAAGGTAATTGAGGCAAAAACATTACCTCCTGAGACGTCAGCTCAATGGGCAGAGCTGATAGCTCTTACAAGAACGTTGGAACTGAGCGACGATAAAAGGTGGATGTATGAACTGATTCAAAGTATGCGTTTGCTATAATACATATACACAGAACATTGTAAAAAGAACGAGGACTGTTGTCTTCACCAGGGACTAATATAAAATATCAAGAAGAAATTTTGAAACTGATAATTGCTGTACAAAAACCCAAACAGATAGCCAGTATGCATTGTAAAGCACACCAAGGAGGAACTTTGAAGATGTCCGAAAAATACACTGGCAGATTGGACAACTCGACAAGTTGCCCAAAAGGTATGGAACATGATGGCCCTGATACCTCTCAAGGTAAGCCCACTCCATACCTATCTTTCACAAGATCCTAATTATTCAAAAGAAGATGAAAAGCTGGCCGGACTGTTGGAGGCTCAAAAGAATTCTGAAGGGTGGTATACAACAACAACTGGACGAATAATAGCACCACCAGCAATAATGCGAAAAATCCTACAAACTGAACACCAAAAATGTCATTGGGGTGCAGAAGTATTGGTAACTTATTTAAGGCTAGGAATAATTTCCACACAGATGTTAACGATGGCAAAAGCAGTAGGATCAAAATGTGAAATTTGTTTAAAAAAACAATCCAATAGTAAGGAGACAAATTGAAATAGGAAAAATTAAAATAGGAATGGAGCCAGGAGATTATTGGCAGGTTGATTTTGCGGAATTACCAAAAGTACAAAGATACAAATATCTGTTAGTAGGGGTTGACACCTTTTCTGGATGGCCAGAAGCCTTTCCCTGTCGCACCAATCAAGCAAAAGAAGTGGTGAAATGGTTACTTAGAGAAATCATCCCACGGTTTGGAGTTCCTTTAGGAATATCATCAGATAGGGGTCCACATTTTATTGCCAACGCAGTACAAGAAGTTAGTAAACTATTAGGAATATCATGGAACTTACACACTCCTTGGAGGCCCCAATCTAGTGGACAGGTAGAAAAGATGAACCAAACAATAAAAAGACAAATCAGTAAAATATGTCAGGAAGCCAAAATAAAATGGCCACAAGCATTGCCTATAGCTCTGCTACGAATTAGAATAAAACCCAGAAGTAAAATGTCAGTAAGCCCCTATGAAATCCTCTATGGAAAACCATATGAGGCACCGGAACCCAACCCTAATATCCATATTAAAGGGAATCAGGATGTTTATAATTATGTGCTATCTCTCGGTAGAACCTTAACTCGACTGCGAAGCACTCTGGTGTAGAATAGGCCACTATCTCTGGAAAATCCAGCACATGATATCCAACCAGGAGGCCAAGTATACATCCGGAACTGGAATGAAGAACCATTAAAAGAACGGTGGGACGGACCATATCAAGTATTGCTAACCACATTCACAGCAGTGAAGGTAAAAGGAATAGATTCTTGGATACATTATACACGAATAAAGAAAGTTTCAAAAATCTGGGAAACACAGGTACTAGGCCCTACAAAACTAAAACTGGAATGTAAATAAGATGCCTGGGTTCTATTATAAAACTTTGATTTTCATATGGTCGTTAACAGAGCTGACAGCTGTTTTTATCCTAGCAATCCCTCAGAAAGATGTTTTAAAACGACCTAAAACAAGATGCCATTCTGACTTGCAAGTTCACAAAAACCACTCCAATAGGACCAACACCAACAAGGGTAGTTGGGAAAAAGATAATTGGTCCTATAGGACTGGATATACAATTAGCCATAACGAAACTAAGGTTACAAGAAAAAGGACTGAAAGATCAGTAAATTCAACACAAATAATCCAATTGTATCATCGAAATCCTGAGGAAAATTTAATGATAGGACTGATTGAAGATTTTGCAAAGATGAAAAACACAAGTAGAATAACAGCTTGTTTACCAATACCCAAAGCGGCAGGAGAACCAACTGAATGGGGAATAATAACATTCTCACTTTCAGAAATTAACAGAGCAATCACTTGTCAGGAAAAGGAGGTAACGGAAAACATGACAATGACAGAATATCGAGAAGAAGGTGTTTTTGGAGATCCTGCAGTTTTAGTACTAAGGTCAGTCTGTAAGAGATACCAAAATGCTCAATTTACCTTTGTAAGAGATGAACGGGGAAAATGCATTTATAAGAAAGAAATCAAGATAAACAGGCAAAAAAGGGTGTGGGAATGTGGAAAAACAAATAGTGCAAAACAAGACTGGAATACAATTTGGTCAGTGAGCATTTTACAGAAATTCCAATATATTGGGAACATCTCTTGGTGTCTTAGATGGACAGGAAAACAAAACTTAACAGAAAATATAAACATCAGTAACTTACTGTCCATAAATAGGGTTAGTCAAAATATAATCAAAAACGTTCCTTGTTGGAATTGTACCAGAATCTTAGATTGTGACACTGACCCTGAGGAAATTACAATACCTCCAGTCAAGATTGCTTTAAAGGAAGGATGCGCGTGCCGAGGACTGAAAATTGGAGGAAAAGTAATACAAGTCCCCGCTGACAATATAGATTGTAAATATTCAACAGTGCATAGTATGGGACATTTCGTTTAGGCAGCAAGTGACGGAACCTGGACTACCCACCTACCCATGAAAGGTCCAGCTAAAGAAATTACTTTAGGATTACCGACTCTTTGTCCAATTTGGAAAAATTCACCATTCAAAGGCAAATTAGAAATCTTACAAATTCGAACAAGAAGAGATATAGATAATAACGACAATAATGATGAAGACATTTGGCAGGAGCCCTCAACAGGAGTTAAGATAGGATGGGCTTTTGAATCTCTACTTGCCCCAGTGGCAGCATATCGAAACAGAGAAATGATTGACAACCTGTTTAGTCAAACAAAAGGGTTAGCCAGAATAACAAAAAAAAAAGGGATTCAAAGATATAAATTTGCAATTACAAGCCACAACTAAAATGACCTTGCAGAACAGAATGGCATTGGACATGTTACTGATTAAAGAACATGGTGTTTGTGAATATTTGAAAGATAGAATAGACCATTGTTGTATTCATATTCCCAATGTAACTGCGAACATAGAATATAATATTTCCCAATTGACTAAAGTTGAACAGGAAGCAGAAAAAAAGAGAATATATTTAACAAAATTGGACTGGAGCACTCTTTGGTAGTTTAGGCCTTCACCTCACAGGATGGGTCCATTCCCTCGTACAAACTATAATTGTGATACTGATTGTATTTTTTAATGCTATATTTGATGTATCTTTGTATTCGAAAGGAAATAGCACAAAACAGAGCATGGACCCATCGAATCATAGAGGCAGTAACTAGGAAACATCTGAAATACCCTACACCTCCACTGACTTATCAGGAGACAGCTACCTAAGAGAATGAAAATACTTACTTAAAGTTAAGTGAAATATTTTCAAAGGGGGGAAATGTTAGAGAAAAAGGCAAAATTTTACGATAACTAAACATTAGAAATTATTGTATTTGAAAATTTATAAATCAGTAGTGTGGGTTTGGAAATACTGTAATTTTCCAGTACAGTCTGTAGTTTGTACCAGAGTTATTCAGTAACCAATGTTAACAATGGTAGGCTAGGTGGTAAGAGCTAACATAATTACATACGGTAAAGGGGTACATACGGGTAGATTTAAAAAGTATTGTGAAAGTCTATCGAAGTAGAAACTAATGGACACACCAGGGTAGTCAAGTGAGAACAAGACAATACTGGCGTCCACACAATGGTTGGGATATATCCAAAGAACAGAAAGGTGAAGGAGGACAGAGCGAGGAAGACTTCTTACTTCATCTGAGGAAGACTCCTTACTTCATCAATGCGACCACCAGAAGAGGCTGCGCAAGCGCAGAAGAGGCTGATGTCGTAATAGACTGATGTGGCAATCCTTAATACATATGTAGTAGTTAATGATGCAATCCGTGTTACATATGTATTAGTAACCAAATTTTAGTGTACAATTTGCGAACGCGATGTGACGAGGTCGAAGCCAGATTTGGGCGAGTGCCCCTGGTTTCCCAGCGCTGCAATAAAGCACCTCATATAACCATTCCGGTGGTTATGTGTTTATTCTTACGCTAACCCCCCTGGCATGGACAGGGACACCTCTCACTAAACCATCCCACGCAAGGCTTCATCCAACCTGGCCTTGAGCACTGCCAGGGATGGAGCACTCACAACCTCCCTGGGCAACCGATTCCAGTTTCTCACCACCCTAACAGGAAAGAATTTCCTCCTTGTATCCAATTTAAACTTGCCCAGTTTAAGTTTTAACCCATTACCCCTTGTCCTGTCACTACAGTCCCTGACAAAGAGTCCCTCCCCAGCATCCCTATAGGACCCCTTCAGGTACTGGAAGGCTGCTCTTAGGTCTCCACGCAGCCATCTCTTCTCCAGGCTGAAAAGCCCCAACTTCCTCAGCCTGTCTTCATACAGGATGAGGGACCCCCCGCAGATGTGTGAGAATGCGGTGGCTGTGGGGAACTGGATGCTGAGCATCCGTGGCCAGGCGCCCTGGTGCGCATCCATGCCTCCGACGATGCGCGACATCCCGTAAGAATCAGCCATGGGACGGGTACCGCAGGTCCCTCTTGAAGCAGAAGCCCAACACTTGATGCTTAGGGATGAAGGGCGAGCATCGTCCCGCCCCACTGGGTGCTGCAGGGAAAAGGGACCCTACACAGTGTTCCAGAGATGAGCATCATCCTGCCTCCTAGGGTGCTGCAGGACTAAGGACCCTACGGGGTGCCCCATAGCTGTGCTGTGCCAGCGCATGGGGTGATGGCAAGCAAGTGGGGCTCCTCAAATCCCACCTCCCCATTGGTGTGACCGTGGCTGGGAGCAGCAGCATCTCCCTATGGAATACCAGGAACCTTGGAGCCTGGAGCCACTCACCCACAGCTGTCCCAGGAGCCTTGCACCAGCCAGGCCGAGGCCAGCAGGATGATGACACGGAGCAAAGCCATCGCTGCCACCACCGCTAAGAGTGACACCAAGGAGGTGACACCAAGGAGGTGACACCAAGGAGCTGCAAGCACCACTGCACCCAAAGCGCAACTGCCCCGGGGATACAGGTGCTGGATGCAGGTCCCTTGGAGCTGGGGCTGATGTCATAGAGAGGCAGGTTCCATGGGGGGAGCTCCATGAGGAGGGGGGTGGCTCAGGGATGTCGATGGGGGCTTCCATGGGGAGATGGGGGGGGTTCTGATGCGCTTGGGGTGCTCTGAATCCCTATGGGATGCTCTGGAGCTCTGTATGATGTATGGGGTTTTGGGCAGGAACCTTGGGCAGTTAACCCCTAGGGTTAACTCCGGTTAGAGGTAACCCTAACCTTTACCCTAACCCTAACCCTAACCCTAACCCTCAGCTTGGGATTAAACCCGCCCCTAGGGTTAATTCCGATTAGGGTTAATGCTAAGCCTAAGCCTAACCCTAACCCTGGGGTTAACTCCACCCCTAGGGTTAACTCCGGTTAGAGGTAACCCTAACTTTAACCCTAACCCTAACCCTAACCCTCAGCCTGGGATTAAACCCGCCCCTAGGGGTAATTCCGATTAGGGTTAATGCTAACCCTAAGCCTAACCCTAACCCTGGGGTTAACTCTACCCCTAGGGTTAACTCCGGTAAGAGGTAACCCTAACTTTAACCTTGACCCTAACCGTAACCCTAACACCAACCCTAACCCCTAACCGTAACCCTGACCCTAACCCTAAAACCTACCACTAACCCTAATCCTAACCCAGCCTAACCATAACCCTAACTTAATCCTGACCGTAATCCTAAACCTTAACCCTGGGGTTAACTCCGCCCCTAGGCTTAACTCAGGTTAAGGTTAACCCTAAACCTAACCCTAATCTTATCCCTTAACCTAATCCTAACTGTAACCCTAACCCGAACCCTAAGGCTCAACCTGGCGTTAACTCCACCCCTGGAGTTAACTCTGGTTACGGCTAAACCTAACCCTAACCCTATCCCTAACCCTAACACGTAACCCTAAACCTAACCCTGTACCTAACCCTGACCCTGACCCTAACCCTAAACCTAACCCTAACCGTGATCCTAAGCCGTACAATATTCCTCTACCACGACCTGCCGTATCCAGCACTTGTGGGTCTCGGCATTGGCCCAAGCCACGTCCATGATTCTGACCATCATGAAGCAATCCGTGGTGAAGCTGGGAGGGAGTGGAAGAGCAGGGATTGGAGCCATAGGACAAGGGCGGATGGGCTCCGAGAGGGAATTGCAGGCTGGAGATAAGGAAGGGATTCCCTAAGAGGGTGCTGGGGCACTGGGATGGCATGGATGGAGAAGGTTTGGATGCTCCATCCCTGGCAGTGCTGCAGGCCAGCTTGGAGCAAGCTGCTCTATGGAAGGCATCCCTGCCCATGGCAAGGGGTTGGAAGTGGATGATCTCAAGCTCCTTTCCAAGCCACCCCACTCCATGATCCATAACCACTGCATTCCATTCCATTCCAACCCATTCCATTTTAATCTCTTCTAATCCATTCTATGGAGAAGAGGGATGGGAAGGAGCCACATTGCGGCTGCTTCCCAAAGGAAAGCAGCGTGCCTTAGGCTCAAGGGCGGTCAAGCTGGCAGCAGCCTTCTCCTGAGCGCTCTTCCCAGTGCATCCAGGATGGGGAAGGGGACGGGATGGGAGCTGCTCCTTGCCTATTCCCTATGGCTGGAATCCCTTCTCCCCCTTACTTTTGCGCGACGAAGCAGTGAGCGGCTGTGAGGACCCATTGAGGGGTGATCATAGAATCATAGAATCATAGAATAGTTAGGGTTGGAAAGGACCTTAAGATCATCTAGTTCCAACCCCCTGCCATGGACAGGGACACCTCTCACTAAACCATCCCACGCAAGGCTTCATCCAACCTGGCCTTGAGCACTGCCAGGGATGGAGCACTCACAACCTCCCTGGGCAACCGATTCCAGTTTCTCACCACCCTAACAGGAAAGAATTTCCTCCTTGTATCCAATTTAAACTTCCCCTGTTTAAGTTTTAACCCATTACCCCTTGTCCTGTCACTACAGGCCCTGACAAAGAGTCCCTCCCCAGCATCCCTATAGGCCCCCTTCAGGTACTGGAAGGCTGCTCTTAGGTCTCCATGCAGCCATATCTTCTCCAGGCTGAAAAGCCCCAACTTCCTCAGCCTGTCTTCATATGGGATGAGGGACCCCCCGCAGATGTGCGAGAATGCGGTGGCTGTGGGGAATTGGATGCTGAGCATCCGTGGCCAGGCGCCCTGGTGCGCATCCATGCCTCCGACGATGCGCGACATCCCGTAAGAATCAGCCATGGGACGGGTACCGCAGGTCCCTCTTGAAGCAGAAGCCCAACACTTGATGCTTAGGGATGAAGGGTGAGCATTGTCCCGCCCCATTGGGTGCTGCAGGGAAAAGGGACCCTACGCAGTGTTCCAGAGATGAGCATCATCCTGCCTCCTAGGGTGCTGCAGGACTAAGGAACCTACGGGGTGCCCCATAGCTGTGCTGTGCCAGCGCATGGGGTGATGGCAAGCAAGTGGGGCTCCTCAAATCCCACCTCCCCATTGGTGTGACCGTGGCTGGGAGCAGCAGCATCTCCCTATGGAATACCAGGAACCTTGGAGCCTGGAGCCACTCACCCACAGCTGTCCCAGGAGCCTTGCACCAGCCAAGCCAAGGCCAGCAGGATGATGACACGGAGCAAAGCCATCGCTGCCACCACCGCTAAGAGTGACACCAAGGAGGTGACACCAAGGAGGTGACACCAAGGAGCTGCAAGCACCACTGCACCCAAAGCGTAACTGCCCCAGGGATGCGGGTGCTGGATGCAGGTCCCTTGGAGCTGGGGCTGATGTCATAGAGAGGCAGGTTCCATGGGGGGAGCTCCATGGGGAGGGGGGTGGCTCAGGGGTGTCGATGGGGGCTTCCATGGGGTGATGGGGGGGGTCTGATGCGCTTGGGGTGCTCTGAATCCCTATGGGATGCTGTGCAGCTCTGTATGATGTATGGGGTTTTGGGCAGGAACCTTAGGCAGTTAACCCCTAGGGTTAACTCCGGTTAGAGGTAACCCTAACCTTAACCCTAACCCTAACCCTAACCCTAACCCTCAGCCTGGGATTAAACCCGCCCCTAGGGTTAATTCCGATTAGGGTTAATGCTATGCCTAAACCTAACCCTAACCCTGGGGTTAACTCCACCCCTAGGGTTAACTCCGGTTAGAGGTAACCCTAACCTTAACCCTAACCCTAACCCTAACCCTCAGCCTGGGATTAAACCCACCCCTAGGGTTAATTCCGATTAGGGTTAATGCTAACCCTAAGCCTAACCCGAACCCTGGGGTTAACTCCACCCCTATGGTTAACTCCGGTTAGAGGTAACCCTAACCTTAATGTTAACCCTAACCGTAAGCCTAACACCAACCGCAACCCCTAACCGTAACCCTAACCGTAACCTACCGTAACCGTAACCCTGACCCTAACCCTAAAACCTACCACTAACCCTAATCCTAACCCAGCCTAACCATAACTCTAACTTAATCCTGACCGTAATCCTAACCCTAACCCTGGGGTTAACTCCGCCCCTAGGGTTAACTCTGGTGAGGGTTAACTCTGGTGAAGATTAACCCTAAACTTAACCCTAATCCTATCCCTAAACCTAATCCTAACTTGTCCTGAGTTGAGCAGCAGCAGTAATTTTTCTCCTTCTTAGGAGCTAGTACAGTGCTGTGTTTTGATCTTTTGGCCTTGGAACGGTGGTGATAACGCCGATGTTTTCAGTTGCTGCTCGAATGTTTATTCTGGCCAAGGACTCTGTGAGTCTCATGCTCTGCTGGGGACGAGGGAGGCCGGGAGGAAGCAGAGACAGGACACCTGACCCAAACTAGCCAAAGAGGTATTCCATACCATAGCACGTCATGCCCGGAGGGGGAACTGGATGTTACCCGGAAGGGGCAGGCTCTCACTCTTCGTGGGGGGTCGAACTCGTTCGGCGGTGGTATCGTATTCTCTTGTTATTTTCTCTTATCAATATTATCATTTGTGGTAGCAGTAGTGGTTTGTGTTATACCTTAGTCACTGGGCTGTTCTTATCTCAACCCGTGGGAGTTACATTCTCCTGATTTTCCTCCCCATCCCTCCGGGAGTGGGGAGGGTCGGAGGGGGGGGGTGAGTGGACAACCGGTGTGGATTGGCTTAAACTACGACATAACTGTAAACCTAACCCGAACCCTAAGGCTCAACCTGGCGTTAACTCCACCCCTGGGGTTAACTCCGGTTACGGTTAACCCTAACCCTAACACGTAACCCTAAACCTAACCCTGAACCTAACCCTGACCCTGACCCTAACCCTAAACCTAACCCAAATTCGGAACCTAACCCTAACCGTGATCCTAAGCCGTATAATATTCCTGGACCACGACCTGCCATATCCAACACTTGTGGGTCTCGGCATTGGCCCAAGCCACGTCCATGATTCTGACCATCATGAACCAATCCGTGGTGAAGCTGGGAGGGAGTGGAAGAGCAGGGATTGGAGCCATAGGACAAGGGCTGATGGGTTCCGAGAGGGAATTACAGAATCACAGAATCCCAAGGGTTGGAAGGGACCTAAAAAGATCATCTAGTCCAACCCCCCTGCAAGAGCAGGGTAACCTACAGTACATCACACAGGAATTGCAGGCTGGAGATAAGGAAGGGATTCCCTAAGAGGGTGCTGGGGCACTGGGATGGCATGGATGGAGAAGGTTTGGATGCTCCATCCCTGGCAGTGCTGCAGGCCAGCTTGGAGCAAGCTGCTCTATGGAAGGCATCCCTGCCCATGGCAAGGGGTTGGAAGTGGATGATCTCAAGCTCCTTTCCAAGCCACCCCACTCCATGATCCATAACCACTGCATTCCATTCCATTCCATCCCATTCCATTTTAATCTCTTCTAATCCATTCTATGGAGAAGAGGGATGGGAAGGAGCCACATTGCGGCTGCTTCCCAAAGGAAAGCAGCGTGCCTTAGGCTCAAGGGCGGTCAAGCTGGAAGCAGCCTTCTCCTGAGCGCTCCTCCCAGTGCATCCAGGATGGGAAGGGGACGGGATGGGAGCTGCTCCTTGCCTATTCCCTATGGCTGGAATCCCTTCTCCCCCTTACTTTTGCGCGACGAAGCAGTGAGCGGCTGTGAGGACCCATTGAGGGGTGATCATAGAATCATAGAATAGTTAGGGTTGGAAAGGACCTTAAGATCATCTAGTTCCAACCCCCCTGCAAGAGCAGGGTAACCTACAGTACATCACACAGGAACTTGTCCAGGCGGGCCTTGAATATCTCCAGTGTAGGAGACTCCACAACCCCCCTGGGCAACCTGTTCCAGTGCTCTGTCACTCTTACAGTAAAGAAGTTCTTCCTGATGTTAACGTGGAACTTCCTATGTTCCAGTTTACACCCATTGCCCCTTGTCCTATCACTGGATATCACTGAAAAAAGCCTAGCTCCATCATCCTGACACCTACGCTTTACATATTTGTAAACATTGATGAGGTCACCCCTCAGTCTCCTCTTCTCCAAGCTAAAGAGACCCAGCTCCCTCAGCCTCTCCTCATAAGGGAGATGTTCCACTCCCTTAATCATCTTTGTGGCTCTGCGCTGGACTCCTTCAAGCAATTCCCTGTCCTTCTTGAACAGAGGGGCCCAGAACTGGACGCAATATTCCAGATGCGGCCTCACCAAGGCTGAGTAGAGGGGGAGGAGAACCTCTCTTGACCTACTAACCACTCCCTTTCTAATGCACCCTAAGATGCCATTTGCCTTCTTGGCCACAAGAGCCCATTGCTGGCTCATGGTCATCCTCCTATCCACCAGGACCCCCAGGTCCCTTTCCCCTTCACTACTTTCCAGCAGGTCAACCCCCAACCTGTACTGGTACATGGGGTTGTTCTTCCCCAGATGCAAGACTCTACACTTGCCCTTGTTAAATTTCATCAAGTTTCTCCCCGCCCAACTCTCCAGCCTGTCCAGGTCTCGCTGAATGGCTGCACAGTCCTCTGGTGTGTCAGCCACTCCTCCCAGTTTTGTGTCATCAGCAAACTTGCTGAGGGTGCACTCAGTTCCCTCATCCAGGTCATTGATGAAAATATTAAACAGCACCGGTCCCAGCACCGACCCCTGAGGAACTCCACTAGTCACAGACCTCCAGCTAGATTCTGCGCCATTGACCACAACTCTCTGCCATCTTCCTTTCAACCAGTTCTCAATCCACCTCACTACTTGATCATCAAGCCCACACTTCTTTAGCTTATCTATGAGGATGCTGTGGGAGACAGTATCAAATGCCTTACTGAAATCAAGAAAAACTACATCTACCGCTCTACCATCATCCCTCCACCTAGTCACTTCCTCATAGAAGGCTATAAGGTTGGTCATACATGACTTCCCCCTCATAAAACCACGTTGGCTGTTCTTAATGACCCCCTCATCCTTGATATGCCTAGTGATGGAGTCAAGAATAAGTTGTTCCATCATCTTTCCAGGGATGGAGGTAAGGCTGACTGGTCTATAATTACCCGGGTCCTCCTTCTTGCCCTTCTTATAGATTGGTGTGACCTTTGCCATCCGCCAATCCTCAGGCACCTCGCCCATTTCCCACGACTTACCAAAGATGATGGAAAGTGGCCTAGCAATGACCTCCGCCAGCTCCCTCAGCACCCGTGGGTGCATTCCATCCGGACCCATCGATTTACAGATGTCCAGTTTGCATAGCTGATCCCTAACCCAATCCTCATCTACCAAAGCAAACTCCTCCTTTGTTCTGACTCCTTCTGGGGCTATAGAAATCCGGGGCCCTCGGGTAGAGTCTGCAGGAGTAAAGACAGAGGCAAAGAAGGCATTCAGCACCTCTGCCTTCTTTATATCCTCTGTCTCCAGGGTACCCACTTCGTTCAGCAGTGGGCCTATATTGCCTCTTGTGCTAGTTTTATTTGCTATGTATTTGAAGAAGCCCTTTCTATTGTCTTTAACCCGACTAGCAAGATTGAGTTCCAAGGAGGCCTTAGCTGTCCTAATTGCCTCCCTACATCCTCTAACAACTGTCCTATATTCCTCCCAAGTGGCCAGCCCCTCCTTCCATAATCCATAGATTCTCCTTTTCCACTTGAGTTTGCCCAGCAGCTCCTTGTTTAACCACTCCGGTCTCCTAGATCCCTTACTTGACTTCCTACTCATTGGGACGCTCCGATCCTGAGCTTGGAAGAAGCGGTCCTTGAATGCTAACCAACTATCTTGAGCCCCTTTACCGCCTAGTACACTTTCCCATGAGACTTCCCTTAGCAGTTGACTGAAGAGGCCAAAGTTGGCCCTTCGGAAATCTAGAACTGTGGCTTTGCTAGGTATTCTATTCCTCCCACACAGGATCCTAAGCTCCACCATCTCATGGTCACTGCAGCCAAGGCTGCCATTGACCGTCACCACTTCGACCAAACCCTCCTTGTTGGCGAGTACTAAATCTAGCAGCGCTGCTCCCCTAGTTGGTACGTCCACCATTTGCGTTAAGAAATTATCATCAATGCACTCGAGGAACCTCCTAGACTGTGAATGACTGGCTGTGTGAGTCTTCCAGCAAATATCGGGGTAATTAAAGTCCCCCACGACGACTAAGGCATGTAGTCGCGAGGCTACTTCCAGTTGCCTGTAGAAAGCCTCATCAACTCCTTCGTCCTGATCAGGAGGTCTGTAATAGACCCCCACAACTGTATCACCCGTGCCAGTCAGCCCCTTGATTTGTATCCACAGACATTCCACTTGCTCCTCATCCGACCCCGGACAGAACTCAATACATTCTAGTTGCTCTCTCACGTAAAGAGCAACTCCACCACCTCGCTTTGCTGACCTATCTTTCCTAAAAAGGACATAACCATCCATGACCACATTCCAGTCATGTGAACTGTCCCACCATGTCTCTGTAATCGCCACTAGATCATAACCTTTAGCCCGCACACAGACTTCTAACTCCTCCTGTTTATTCCCCATGCTGCGTGCATTGGTGTACAGGCATTTCTGGGAGCCGGTCCTAGTACCCTTTTTCCCCTGCGGGACAGGGTCTAAAGAGCTATCCTTTCCCACAAGTGAAACAAGAGATTGATAGTCCTCCTTAGCCCGCCATCCTTCAATCCCTAGCATGTTCCTCTTGGGCTTGTCCCCAACAGGCCCAGTTAAATCCCCTCCCCCCTTCATAACTAGTTTAAAGCCCTGTCAATAAGCCCTGCTAACTCCTGCCCCAAAACCCTTTTTTTTCTCTGGGACTGGTGTATCCCGCCTGTCACCAGCAAACCAGGTGTCCCATACAGCAGCCCGTGACTGAAAAACCCAAACCCCTGCCTTTGGCACCAGTCACGTAGCCATACATTAACCTGCAGAGTCTTCTTATATATCCCTTCACCCTCGCTTGCAACAGGTATGGAGGCAAACACCACTTGCGCTCCTGACCCTTTAACCAGCCGTCCCAGGGCCCTGTAGTCTCTCTTCATTGCCCTTACGTTCCTCGTAATAATTTCGTCACTGCCAACCTGAAAAACCAGCAGTGGGTAGTAGTCAGACGGCTGCACCAGTTCAGAGAGCTTCTTTTTAACATCTCTAATCCGAGCCCCAGGCAGGCAGCAGACCTCCCTGTGGGGTGGATCCGGTCAACAAATGGGCCCTTCTGTTCCCCTCAGAATGGAGTCACCCACCACAATTACTCTTCTTTTCTTCTTGTTTGGGGAAGTTCTGAGGTATGTGGGTGAGTGACTAGCCCTGGGTGACTCACTAGATAGATTTGCCTCACCATCTCCATTCACCTGGCCCTGAATTTCCAAGACCTCGTACCTGTTATTCAAGGGCAACTGGGAGGGAGGAAGGGATTGTGAGGGTTTTCGCTTACCTCTCCGAGGAGGAACCTCCCTCCATCCATCCTTGTCCATTAAGCTCTCTCCTTCTGTCTGATGGTAGGAGGGAAGGGGATCCATAGCTTGTTGAACCACTTCCCTCTGCCCTTGCCTTAGGGTGTGGTTCCACCAATCTATTTCACTTTCACACTCTCTAATGGCTCTCAACCTTTCTACCTCCTCCCTCAGTTCAGCCACCTGCCTGAGCAGGTCATTTATTTGCTCACAGCGAACACAAGCAGTATCACTGGCTCCCTCCAATACAAGTGCCAGGCTCAGGCATTCGCTGCAGCCAGAGACCTGCACAGCTGCATGTCTGCAGGAAGGCTCAGTCTGGATACCCACATTAGTACTCACTACAGCTTTCGATCGTGTTGTAACCATGATCTATCTGGTCAATCAATCCGTCTACGTCCTTCAGCACTCCTTCCCCCTCCTGTACTCCAGGCGAGTCCTCTCGATGAGGCGGTTGGAACGCTTCCCTGCCCGCTCGCCTGCCCGCGCGAACTGCCGCGCAAACTGCCTCGACCCTCTGCCTCGACGCTCTCTGTTTGCCGGCTCTGTTCGCCGCGCTCCTGGTCGCCGCGCTCCCTGGGAAGGTTTTTTAGCCACTCCCAGCTGGTGCCACTCCTCCTGGCTCCGCCCCCTGTGAGTCAGCCCCTCGCGGGAGCTGAGCTTCCGAGTCCTGGGCAAGTCCTGTTGAGGACTTGAGGCTCCCTCCTCAGTGGCTCTTGTCGCTCTGAGGTGAGGCTCCTGGACGCTGATCTCTCCCCTCTCCGCTCCGGTGTTGCAGGCGTCCTCTCTAAAGCTACTCACCTCAGCAACTGATCGAGAGTGGCCCTTGATGGCCGGTTTGAATCTGACACCGAGCCTCCTGATTTTTGCAGGCTGGAGATAAGGAAGGGATTCCCTAAGAGGGTGCTGGGGCACTGGGATGGCATGGATGGAGAAGGTTTGGATGCTCCATCCCTGGCAGTGCTGCAGGCCAGCTTGGAGCAAGCTGCTCTATGGAAGGCATACCTGCCCATGGCAAGGGGTTGGAAGTGGATGATCTCAAGCTCCTTTCCAAGACACCCCACTCCATGATCCATAACCACTGCATTCCATTCCATTCCATACCATTCCATTTTAATCTCTTCTAATCCATTCTATGGAGAAGAGGGATGGGAAGGAGCCACATTGCGGCTGCTTCCCAAAGGAAAGCAGCGTGCCTTAGGCTCAAGGGCGGTCAAGCTGGCAGCAGCCTTCTCCTGAGCGCTCTTCCCAGTGCATCCAGGATGGGGAAGGGGACGGGATGGGAGCTGCTCCTTGCCTATTCCCTATGACTGGAATCCCTTCTCCCCCTTACTTTTGCGCAACGAAGCAGTGAGCGGCTGTGAGGACCCATTGAGGGGTGATCATAGAATCATAGAATCATAGAATAGTTAGGGTTGGAAAGGACCTTAAGATCATCTAGTTCCAACCCCCCTGCCATGGACAGGGACACCTCTCACTAAACCATCCCACGCAAGGCTTCATCCAACCTGGCCTTGAGCACTGCCAGGGATGGAGCACTCACAACCTCCCTGGGCAACTGATTCCCGTTTCTCAGCACCCTAACAGGAAAGAATTTCCTCCTTGTATCCAATTTAAACTTGCCCTGTTTAAGTTTTAACCCATTACCCCTTGTCCTGTCACTACAGTCCCTGACAAAGAGTCCCTCCCCAGCATCCCTGTAGGCCCCCTTCAGGTACTGGAAGGCTGCTCTTAGGTCTCCACGCAGCCATCTCTTCTCCAGGCTGAAAAGCCCCAACTTCCTCAGCCTGTCTTCATACGGGATGAGGGATCCCCCGCAGATGTGCGAGAATGCGGTGGCTGTGGGGAACTGGATGCTGAGCATCCGTGGCCAGGCGCCCTGGTGCGCATCCATGCCTCCGACGATGCGCAACATCCCGTAAGAATCAGCCATGGGACGGGTACAGCAGGTCCCTCTTGAAGCAGAAGCCCAACACTTGATGCTTAGGGATGAAGGGCGAGCATTGTCCCAGCCCATTGGGTGCTGCAGGGAAAAGGGACCCTACACAGCGTCCCAGAGATGAGCATCATCCAGCCTCCTAGGGTGCTGCATGACAAAGGACCCTATGGGGTGCCCCATAGCTGTGCTGTGCCACCGCATGGGGTAATGGCAAGCAAGTGGGGCTCCTCAAATCCCACCTCCCCATTGGTGTGACCGTGGCTGCGAGCAGCAGCATCTCCCTATGGAACACCAGGAACCTTGGAGCCTGGAGCCACTCACCCACAGCTGTCACAGAATCCCAAGGGTTGGAAGGGACCTAAAAAGATCATCTAGTCCAACCCCCCTGCAAGAGCAGGGTAACCTACAGTACATCACACAGGAACTTGTCCAGGCGGGCCTTGAATATCTCCAGTGTAGGAGACTCCACAACCCCCCTGGGCAACCTGTTCCAGTGCTCTGTCACTCTTACAGTAAAGAAGTTCTTCCTGATGTTAACGTGGAACTTCCTATGTTCCAGTTTACACCCATTGCCCCTTGTCCTATCACTGCATATCACTGAAAAAAGCCTAGCTCCATCATCCTGACACCTACGCTTTACATATTTGTAAACATTGATGAGGTCACCCCTCAGTCTCCTCTTCTCCAAGCTAAAGAGACCCAGCTCCCTCAGCCTCTCCTCATAAGGGAGATGTTCCACTCCCTTAATCATCTTTGTGGCTCTGCGCTGGACTCCTTCAAGCAATTCCCTGTCCTTCTTGAACAGAGGGGCCCAGAACTGGATGCAATATTCCAGATGCGGCCTCACCAAGGCTGAGTAGAGGGGGAGGAGAACCTCTCTTGACCTACTAACCACTCCCTTTCTAATGCACCCTAAGATGCCATTTGCCTTCTTGGCCACAAGAGCACACTGCTGGCTCATGGTCATCCTCCTATCCACCAGGACCCCCAGGTCCCTTTCCCCTTCGCTACTTTCCAGCAGGTCAACCCCCAACCTGTACTGGTACATGGGGTTGTTCTTCCCCAGATGCAAGACTCTACACTTGCCCTTGTTAAATTTCATCAAGTTTCTCCCCGCCCAACTCTCCAGCCTGTCCAGGTCTCGCTGAAGGGCAGCACAGCCTTCTGGTGTGTCAGCCACTCCTCCCAGTTTTGTGTCATCAGCAAACTTGCTGAGGGTGCACTCAGTTCCCTCATCCAGGTCATTGATGAAAATATTAAACAGCACCGGTCCCAGCACCGACCCCTGAGGAACTCCACTAGTCACAGACCTCCAGCTAGATTCTGCGCCATTGACCACAACTCTCTGCCTTCTTCCTTTCAACCAGTTCTCGATCCACCTCACTACTTGATCGTCAAGCCCACACTTCTTTAGCTTATCTATGAGGATGCTGTGGGAGACAGTATCAAATGCCTTACTGAAATCAAGAAAAACTACATCTACCGCTCTACCATCATCCCTCCACCTAGTCACTTCCTCATAGAAGGCTATAAGGTTGGTCATACATGACTTCCCCCTCATAAAACCATGTTGGCTGTTCTTAATGACGCCCTCATCCTTGATATGCCTAGTGATGGAGTCAAGAATAAGTTGTTCCATCATCTTTCCAGGGATGGAGGTAAGGCTGACCGGTCTATAATTACCCGGGTCCTCCTTCTTGCCCTTCTTATAGATTGGTGTGACCTTTGCCATCCGCCAATCCTCAGGCACCTCGCCCGTTTCCCACGACTTACCAAAGATGATGGAAAGTGGCCTAGCAATGACCTCCGCCAGCTCCCTCAGCACCCGTGGGTGCATTCCATCCGGACCCATCGATTTACAGATGTCCAGTTTGCATAGCTGATCCCTAACCCAATCCTCATCTACCAAAGCAAACTCCTCCTTTGTCCTGACTCCTTCTGGGGCTATAGAAATCCGGGGCCCTTGGGGAGAGTCTGCAGGAGTAAAGACAGAGGCAAAGAAGGCATTCAGCACCTTTGCCTTCTTTATATCCTCTGTCTCCAGGGTACCCACTTCGTTCAGCAGTGGGCCTATATTGCCTCTTGTGTTAGTTTTATTTGCTATGTATTTGAAGAAGCCCTTTCTATTGTCTTTAACCCGACTAGTAAGATTGAGTTCCAAGGAGGCCTTAGCTGTCCTAATTGCCTCCGTACATCCTCTAACAACTGTCCTATATTCCTCCCAAGCTTCCAGCCCCTCCTTACATAATCCATAGATTCTCCTTTTCCACTTGAGTTTGCCCAGCAGCTCCTTGTTTAACCATACCGGTTTCCTAGATCCCTTACTTGATTTCCTACTCATTGGGACGCTCCGATCCTGAGCTTGGAAGAAGCGGTCCTTGAATGCTAACCAACTATCTTGAGCCCCTTTACCGCCTAGTACACTTTCCCATGAGACTTCCCTTAGCAGTTGACTGAAGAGGCCAAAGTTGGCCCTTCGGAAATCTAGAACTGTGGCTTTGCTAGGTATTCTATTCCTCCCACACAGGATCCTAAACTCCACCATCTCATGGTCACTGCAGCCAAGGCTGCCATTGACCGTCACCACTTCGACCAAACCCTCCTTGTTGGCGAGTACTAAATCTAGCAGCGCTGCTCTCCTAGTTGGTACGTCCACCATTTGCATTAAGAAATTATCATCAATGCACTCGAGGAACCTCCTAGACTGTGAATGACTGGCTGTGTGAGTCTTCCAGCAAATATCGGGGTAGTTAAAGTCCCCCACGACGACTAAGGCATGCAGTCGCGAGGCTACTTCCAGTTGCCTGTAGAAAGCCTCATCAACTCCTTCGTCCTGATCAGGAGGTCTGTAATAGACCCCCACAACTGTATCACCCGTGCCAGTCTGCCCCTGGATTCGTACCCACAGACATTCCACTTGCTCCTCATCTGACCCCGGACAGAACTCAATACATTCTAGTTGCTCTCTCACGTAAAGAGCAACTCCACCACTCGCTTCGCTGACCTATCTTTCCTAAAAAGGACATAGCCATCCATGACCACATTCCAGTCATGTGAACTGTCCCACCATGTCTCTGTAATTGCCACTAGATCATAACATTTAGCAAATTGGGTGCTGCAGGGTAAAGGGACCCTACGCAGTGTCCCAGAGATGAGCATCATCCTGCCTCCTAGGGTGCTGCAGGACAAAGGACCCTACGGGGTGCCCCATAGCTGTGCTGTGCCACTGCATGGGCTGATGGCAAGCAAGTGGGGCTCCTCAAATCCCACCTCCCCACTGGTGTGACCGTGGCTGGGAGCAGCAGCATCTCCCTATGGAATACCAGGAACCTTGGAGCCTGGAGCCACTCACCCACAGCTGTCCCAGGAGCCTTGCACCAGCCAGGCCGAGGCCAGCAGGATGATGACACGGAGCAAAGCCATCGCTGCCACCACCGCTAAGAGTGACACCAAGGAGGTGACACCAAGGAGGTGACACCAAGGAGCTGCAAGCACCACTGCAGCCAAAGCGCAACTGCCCCGGGGATACGGGTGCTGGATGCAGGTCCCTTGGAGCTGGGGCTGATGTCATAGAGAGGCAGGTTCCATGGGGGAAGCTCCATGGGGAGGGGGGTGGCTCAGGGGTGTCGATGGGGGCTTCCATGGGGAGATGGGGGGGGTTCTGATGCGCTTGGGGTGCTCTGAATCCCTATGGGATGCTCTGGAGCTCTGTATGTTATGGGGTTTTGGGCAGGAACCTTGGGCAGTTAACCCCTAGGGTTAACACCGGTCAGAGGTAACCGTAACCTTAACCCTAACCCTAACCCTAACCCTAACCCTCAGCCTGGGATTAAACCCGCCCCTAGGGTTAATTCCGATTAGGGTTAATGCTAACCATAAGCCTAACCCTACCCCTGGGATTAACTCCACCCCTAGGGTTAACTCTGGTTAGGGGAAACCTTAACCTTAACCCTAACCCTAACCCTAACCCTCAGCCTGGGATTAAACCCGCCCCTAGGGTTAATTCCGATTAGGGTTAATGCTAACCCTAAGCCTAACCCTAACCCTGGGGTTATCTCCACCCCTAGGGTTAACTCCGGTTAGAGGTAACCCTAACCTTAACCTTAACCCTAACCGTAACCCTAACACCAACCCTAACCCCTAACCGTAACCCTGACCCTAACTCTAAAACCTACCACTAACCCTAATCCCAACCCAGCCTAACCATAGCCCTAACTTAATCCTGACCGTAATCCTAACCCTAAACCTGGGGTTAACTCCACCCCTAGGCTTAACTCTGGTGAAGGTTAACCCTAAACCTAACCCTAATCCTATCCCTAAGCCTAATCCTAACTGTAACCCTAACCCGAACCCTAAGGCTCAACCTGGTGTTAACTCCACCCCTGGGGTTAACTCCGGTTACGGTTAACACTAACCCTAACCCTAACCCTAACACGTAACCCTAAACCTAACCCTGTACCTAACCCTGACCCTGACCCTAACCCTAAACCTAACCCTAATTCGGAACCTAACCCTAACCGTGATCCTAAGCCGTATAATATTCCTGGACCACGACCTGCCGTATCCAACACTTGTGGGTGTCGGCATTGGCCCAAGCCACGTCCATGATTCTGACCATCATGAAGGAATGCGTGGTGAAGCTGGGAGGGAGTGGAAGAGCAGGGATTGGAGCCATAGGACAAGGGCTGATGGGTTCCGAGAGGGAATTGCAGGCTGGAGATAAGGAAGGGATTCCCTAAGAGGGTGCTGGGGCACTGGGATGGCATGGATGGAGAAGGTTTGGATGCTCCATCCCTGGCAGTGCTGCAGGCCAGCTTGGAGCAAGCTGCTCTATGGAAGGCATCCCTGCCCATGGCAAGGGGTTGGAAGTGGATGATCTCAAGCTCCTTTCCAAGACACCCCACTCCATGATCCATAACCATTGCATTCCATTCCATTCCATTTCATTTTAATCTCTTCTAATCCATTCTATGGAGAAGAGGGATGGGAAGGAACCACATTCCGGCTGCTTCAAAAAGGAAAGCAGTGTGCCTTAGGCTCAAGGGCGGTCATGCTGGAAGCAGCCTTCTCCTGAGCGCTCTTCCCAGTGCATCCAGGATGGGGAAGGGGACGGGATGGGAGCTGCTCCTTGCCTATTCCCTATGGCTGGAATCCCTTCTCCCCCTTACTTTTGCGCGACGAAGCAGTGAGCGGCTGTGAGGACCCATTGAGGGGTGATCATAGAATCATAGAATCATAGAATAGTTAGGGTTGGAAAGGTCCTTAAGATCATCTAGTTCCAACCCCCCTGCCATGGACAGGGACACCTCTCACTAAACCATCCCACGCAAGGCTTCATCTAACCTGGCCTTGAACACCGCCAGAGATGGAGCACTCACAACCTCCCTGGGCAACCGATTCCAGTTTCTCAACACCCTAACAGGAAAGAATTTCCTCCTTGTATCCAATTTAAACTTGCCCTGTTTAAGTTTTAACCCATTACCCCTTGTCCTGTCACTACAGTCCGTGACAAAGAGTCCCTCCCCAGCATCCCTATAGGCCCCCTTCAGGTACTGGAAGGCTGCTCTTAGGTCTCCACGCAGCCATCTCTTCTCCAGGCTGAAAAGCCCCAACTTCCTCAGCCTGTCTTCATACGGGATGAGGGACCCCCCGCAGATGTGCGAGAATGCGGTGGCTGTGGGGAACTGGATGCTGAGCATCTGTGGCCAGGCGCCCTGGTGCGCATCCATGCCTCCAACGATGCGCGACATCCCGTAAGAATCAGCCATGGGACGGGTACCACAGGTCCCTCTTGAAGCAGAAGCCCAACACTTGATGGTTAGGGATGAAGGGTGGGCAATGTCCCAGCCCATTGGGTGCTGCAGGGAAAAGGGACCCTACGCAGTGTCCCAGAGATGAGCATCATCCTGCCTCCTAGGGTGCTGCAGGACAAAGGACAGAATCACAGAATTACAGAATCCCAAGGGTTGGAAGGGACCTAAAAGATCATCTAGTCCAACCCCCCTGCAAGAGCAGGGTAACCTACAGTACATCACACAGGAACTTGTCCAGGCGGGCCTTGAATATCTCCAGTGTAGGAGACTCCACAACCCCCCTGGGCAACCTGTTCCAGTGCTCTGTCACTCTTACAGTAAAGAAGTTCTTCCTGATGTTAACGTGGAACTTCCTATGTTCCAGTTTACACCCATTGCCCCTTGTCCTATCACTGGATATCACTGAAAAAAGCCTAGCTCCATCATCCTGACACCTACGCTTTACATATTTGTAAACATTGATGAGGTCACCCCTCAGTCTCCTCTTCTCCAAGCTAAAGAGACCCAGCTCCCTCAGCCTCTCCTCATAAGGGAGATGTTCCACTCCCTTAATCATCTTTGTGGCTCTGCGCTGGACTCCTTCAAGCAATTCCCTGTCCTTCTTGAACAGAGGGGCCCAGAACTGGACGCAATATTCCAGATGCGGCCTCACCAAGGCTGAGTAGAGGGGGAGGAGAACCTCTCTTGACCTACTAACCACTCCCTTTCTAATGCACCCTAAGATGCCATTTGCCTTCTTGGCCACAAGAGCCCATTGCTGGCTCATGGTCATCCTCCTATCCACCAGGACCCCGAGGTCCCTTTCCCCTTCGCTACTTTCCAGCAGGTCAACCCCCAACCTGTACTGGTACATGGGGTTGTTCTTCCCCAGATGCAAGACTCTACACTTGCCCTTGTTAAATTTCATCAAGTTTCTCCCCGCCCAACTCTCCAGCCTGTCCAGGTCTCGCTGAATGGCTGCACAGTCCTCTGGTGTGTCAGCCACTCCTCCCAGTTTTGTGTCATCAGCAAACTTGCTGAGGGTGCACTCAGTTCCCTCATCCAGGTCATTGATGAAAATATTAAACAGCACCGGTCCCAGCACCGACCCCTGAGGAACTCCACTAGTCACAGACCTCCAGCTAGATTCTGCGCCATTGACCACAACTCTCTGCCTTCTTCCTTTCAACCAGTTCTCGATCCACCTCACTACTTGATCGTCAAGCCCACACTTCTTTAGCTTATCTATGAGGATGCTGTGGGAGACAGTATCAAATGCCTTACTGAAATCAAGAAAAACTACATCTACCGCTCTACCATCATCCCTCCACCTAGTCACTTCCTCATAGAAGGCTATAAGGTTGGTCATACATGACTTCCCCCTCATAAAACCATGTTGGCTGTTCTTAATGACGCCCTCATCCTTGATATGCCTAGTGATGGAGTCAAGAATAAGTTGTTCCATCATCTTTCCAGGGATGGAGGTAAGGCTGACCGGTCTATAATTACCCGGGTCCTCCTTCTTGCCCTTCTTATAGATTGGTGTGACCTTTGCCATCCGCCAATCCTCAGGCACCTCGCCCGTTTCCCACGACTTACCAAAGATGATGGAAAGGACCCTACGGGGTGCCCCATAGCTGTGCTGTGCCACCGCATGGGGTGATGGCAAGCAAGTGGGGCTCCTCAAATCCCACCTCCCCATTGGTGTGACCGTGGCTGGGAGCAGCAGCATCTCCCTATGGAATACCAGGAACCTTGGAGCCTGGAGCCACTCACCCACAGCTGTCCCAGGAGCCTTGCACCAGCCAGGCCGAGGCCAGCAGGATGATGACACGGAGCAAAGCCATCGCTGCCACCACCGCTAAGAGTGACACCAAGGAGGTGACACCAAGGAGGTGACACCAAGGAGCTGCAAGCACCACTGCAGCCAAAGCGCAACTGCCCCGGGGATACGGGTGCTGGATGCAGGTCCCTTGGAGCTGGGGCTGATGTCATAGAGAGGCAGGTTCCATGGGGGGAGCTCCATGGGAGGGGGGTGGCTCAGGGGTGTCGATGGGGGCTTCCATGGGGAGATGGGGGGGTTCTGATGCGCTTGGGGTGCTCTGAATCCCTATGGGATGCTCTGGAGCTCTGTATGATGTATGGGGTTTTGGGCAGGAACCTTGGGCAGTTAACCCCTAGGGTTAACTCTGGTTAGAGGTAAACCTAACCTTAACCCTAAACCTAACCCTAACCCTAACCCTCAGCCTGGGATTAAACCCGCCCCTAGGGTTAATTCCGATTAGGGTTAATGCTAAGCCTAAGCCTAACCCTAACCCTGGGGTTAACTCCACCCCTAGGGTTAACTCCGGTTAGAGGAAACCCTAACCTTAACCCTAACCCTAACCCTAACCCTCAGCCTGGGATTAAACCCACCCCTATGGTTAATTCTGATTAGGGTTAATGCTAACCCTAAGCCTAACCCTAACCCTGGGGTTATCTCCACCCCTAGGGTTAACTCCGGTTAGAGGTAACCCTAACCTTAACCTTAAACCTAACCGTAACCCTAGCACCAACCCTAACCCCTAACCGTAACCCTGACCCTAACTCTAAAACCTACCACTAACCCTAATCCTAAACCAGCCTAACCATAACCCTAACTTAATCCTGACCGTAATCCTAACCCTAACCCTGGGGTTAACTCCGCCCCTAGGGTTAACTCTGGTAAAGGTTAACTCTAAACCTAACCCTAATCCTATCCCTAAGCCTAATCCTAACTGTAACCCTAACCCGAACCCTAAGGCTCAACCTGGTGTTAACTCCACCCCTGGGGTTAACTCCGGTTACGGTTAACCCTAACCCTAACCCTATCCCTTACCCTAACACGTAACCCTAAACCTAACCCTGACCCTGACTTTGACCCTAAACCTACCCCTAATTCGGAACCTAACCCTAACCGTGATCCTAAGCCGTATAATATTCCTGGACCACGACCTGCCGTATCCAACACTTGTGGGTGTCGGCATTGGCCCAAGCCACGTCCATGATTCTGACCATCAGGAAGCAATCCGTGGTGAAGCTGGGAGGGAGTGGAAGAGCAGGGATTGGAGCCATAGGACAAGGGCTGATGGGTTCCGAGAGGGAATTGCAGGCTGGAGATAAGGAAGGGATTCCCTAAGAGGGTGCTGGGGCACTGGGATGGCATGGATGGAGAAGGTTTGGATGCTCCATCCCTGGCAGTGCTGCAGGCCAGCTTGGAGCAAGCTGCTCTATGGAAGGCATCCCTGCCCATGGCAAGGGGTTGGAAGTGGATGATCTCAAGCTCCTTTCCAAGCCACCCCACTCCATGATCCATAACCACTGCATTCCATTCCATCCCATTCCATTTTAATCTCTTCTAATCCATTCTATGGAGAAGAGGGATGGGAAGGAGCCACATTGCGGCTGCTTCCCAAAGGAAAGCAGCGTGCCTTAGGCTCAAGGGCGGTCAAGCTGGAAGCAGCCTTCTCCTGAGCGCTCTTCCCAGTGCATCCAGGATGGGAAGGGGACGGGATGGGAGCTGCTCCTTGCCTATTCCCTATGGCTGGAATCCCTTCTCCCCCTTACTTTTGCGCGACGAAGCAGTGAGCGGCTGTGAGGACCCATTGAGGGGTGATCATAGAATCATAGAATAGTTAGGGTTGGAAAGGACCTTAAGATCATCTAGTTCCAACCCCCCTGCAAGAGCAGGGTAACCTACAGTACATCACACAGGAACTTGTCCAGGCGGGCCTTGAATATCTCCAGTGTAGGAGACTCCACAACCCCCCTGGGCAACCTGTTCCAGTGCTCTGTCACTCTTACAGTAAAGAAGTTCTTCCTGATGTTAACGTGGAACTTCCTATGTTCCAGTTTACACCCATTGCCCCTTGTCCTATCACTGCATATCACTGAAAAAAGCCTAGCTCCATCATCCTGACACCTACGCTTTACATATTTGTAAACATTGATGAGGTCACCCCTCAGTCTCCTCTTCTCCAAGCTAAAGAGACCCAGCTCCCTCAGCCTCTCCTCATAAGGGAGATGTTCCACTCCCTTAATCATCTTTGTGGCTCTGCGCTGGACTCCTTCAAGCAATTCCCTGTCCTTCTTGAACAGAGGGGCCCAGAACTGGACGCAATATTCCAGATGCGGCCTCACCAAGGCTGAGTAGAGGGGGAGGAGAACCTCTCTTGACCTACTAACCACTCCCTTTCTAATGCACCCTAAGATGCCATTTGCCTTCTTGGCCACAAGAGCACATTGCTGGCTCATGGTCATCCTCCTATCCACCAGGACCCCCAGGTCCCTTTCCCCTTCGCTACTTTCCAGCAGGTCAACCCCCAACCTGTACTGGTACATGGGGTTGTTCTTCCCCAGATGCAAAACTCTACACTTGCCCTTGTTAAATTTCATCAAGTTTCTCCCCGCCCAACTCTCCAGCCTGTCCAGGTCTCGCTGAAGGGCAGCACAGCCTTCTGGTGTGTCAGCCACTCCTCCCAGTTTTGTGTCATCAGCAAACTTGCTGAGGGTGCACTCAGTTCCCTCATCCAGGTCATTGATGAAAATACTAAACAGCACCGGTCCCAGCACCGACCCCTGAGGAACTCCACTAGTCACAGACCTCCAGCTAGATTCTGCGCCATTGACCACAACTCTCTGCCTTCTTCCTTTCAACCAGTTCTCGATCCACCTCACTACTTGATCGTCAAGCCCACACTTCTTTAGCTTATCTATGAGGATGCTGTGGGAGACAGTATCAAATGCCTTACTGAAATCAAGAAAAACTACATCTACCGCTCTACCATCATCCCTCCACCTAGTCACTTCCTCATAGAAGGCTATAAGGTTGGTCATACATGACTTCCCCCTCATAAAACCATGTTGGCTGTTCTTAATGACGCCCTCATCCTTGATATGCCTAGTGATGGAGTCAAGAATAAGTTGTTCCATCATCTTTCCAGGGATGGAGGTAAGGCTGACCGGTCTATAATTACCCGGGTCCTCCTTCTTGCCCTTCTTATAGATTGGTGTGACCTTTGCCATCCGCCAATCCTCAGGCACCTCGCCCGTTTCCCACGACTTACCAAAGATGATGGAAAGGACCCTACGGGGTGCCCCATAGCTGTGCTGTGCCACCGCATGGGGTGATGGCAAGCAAGTGGGGCTCCTCAAATCCCACCTCCCCATTGGTGTGACCGTGGCTGGGAGCAGCAGCATCTCCCTATGGAATACCAGGAACCTTGGAGCCTGGAGCCACTCACCCACAGCTGTCCCAGGAGCCTTGCACCAGCCAGGCCGAGGCCAGCAGGATGATGACACGGAGCAAAGCCATCGCTGCCACCACCGCTAAGAGTGACACCAAGGAGGTGACACCAAGGAGGTGACACCAAGGAGCTGCAAGCACCACTGCACCCAAAGCGCAACTGCCCCGGGGATACGGGTGCTGGATGCAGGTCCCTTGGAGCTGGGGCTGATGTCATAGAGAGGCAGGTTCCATGGGGGGAGCTCCATGGGAGGGGGGTGGCTCAGGGGTGTCGATGGGGGCTTCCATGGGGAGATGGGGGGGTTCTGATGCGCTTGGGTTGCTCTGAATCCCTATGGGATGCTCTGGAGCTCTGTATGATGTATGGGGTTTTGGGCAGGAACCTTGGGCAGTTAACCTCTAGGGTTAACTCCGGTTAGAGGTAAACCTAACCTTAACCCTAAACCTAACCCTAACCCTAACCCTCAGCCTGGGATTAAACCCGCCCCTAGGGTTAATTCCGATTAGGGTTAATGCTAAGCCTAAGCCTAACCCTAACCCTGGGGTTAACTCCACCCCTAGGGTTAACTCCGGTTAGAGGAAACCCTAACCTTAACCCTAACCCTAACCCTAACCCTCAGCCTGGGATTAAACCCACCCCTATGGTTAATTCTGATTAGGGTTAATGCTAACCCTAAGCCTAACCCTAACCCTGGGGTTATCTCCACCCCTAGGGTTAACTCCGGTTAGAGGTAACCCTAACCTTAACCTTAAACCTAACCGTAACCCTAGCACCAACCCTAACCCCTAACCGTAACCCTGACCCTAACTCTAAAACCTACCACTAACCCTAATCCTAAACCAGCCTAACCATAACCCTAACTTAATCCTGACCGTAATCCTAACCCTAACCCTGGGGTTAACTCCGCCCCTAGGGTTAACTCTGGTAAAGGTTAACCCTAAACCTAACCCTAATCCTATCCCTAAGCCTAATCCTAACTGTAACCCTAAACCGAACCCTAAGGCTCAACCTGGTGTTAACTCCACCCCTGGGGTTAACTCCGGTTACGGTTAACACTAACCCTAACCCTATCCCTTACCCTAACACGTAACCCTAAACCTAACCCTGTACCTAACCCTGACCCTGACCCTAACCCTAAACCTACCCCTAATTCGGAACCTAACCCTAACCGCGATCCTAAGCCGTATAATATTCCTGGACCACGACCTGCCGTATCCAGCACTTGTGGGTGTCGGCATTGGCCCAAGCCACGTCCATGATTCTAACCATCATGAAGCAATCCGTGGTGAAGCTGGGAGGGAGTGGAAGAGCAGGGATTGGAGCCATAGGACAAGGGCTGATGGGTTCCGAGAGGGAATTGCAGGCTGGAGATAAGGAAGGGATTCCCTAAGAGGGTGCTGGGGCACTGGGATGGCATGGATGGAGAAGGTTTGGATGCTCCATCCCTGGCAGTGCTGCAGGCCAGCTTGGAGCAAGCTGCTCTATGGAAGGCATCCCTGCCCATGGCAAGGGGTTGGAAGTGGATGATCTCAAGCTCCTTTCCAAGCCACCCCACTCCATGATCCATAACCACTGCATTCCATTCCATTCCATCCCATTCCATTTTAATCTCTTCTAATCCATTCTATGGAGAAGTGGGATGGGAAGGAGCCACATTGCGGCTGCTTCCCAAAGGAAAGCAGCGTGCCTGAGGCTCAAGGGCGGTCAAGCTGGAAGCAGCCTTCTCCTGAGCGCTCTTCCCAGTGCATCCAGGATGGGAAGGGGACGGGATGGGAGCTGCTCCTTGCCTATTCCCTATGGCTGGAATCCCTTCTCCCCCTTACTTTTGCGCGACGAAGCAGTGAGCGGCTGTGAGGACCCATTGAGGGGTGATCATAGAATCATAGAATCATAGAATAGTTAGGGTTGGAAAGGACCTTAAGATCATCTAGTTCCAACCCCCCTGCAAGAGCAGGGTAACCTACAGTACATCACACAGGAACTTGTCCAGGCGGGCCTTGAATATCTCCAGTGTAGGAGACTCCACAACCCCCCTGGGCAACCTGTTCCAGTGCTCTGTCACTCTTACAGTAAAGAAGTTCTTCCTGATGTTAACGTGGAACTTCCTATGTTCCAGTTTACACCCATTGCCCCTTGTCCTATCACTGCATATCACTGAAAAAAGCCTAGCTCCATCATCCTGACACCTACGCTTTACATATTTGTAAACATTGATGAGGTCACCCCTCAGTCTCCTCTTCTCCAAGCTAAAGAGACCCAGCTCCCTCAGCCTCTCCTCATAAGGGAGATGTTCCACTCCCTTAATCATCTTTGTGGCTCTGCGCTGGACTCCTTCAAGCAATTCCCTGTCCTTCTTGAACAGAGGGGCCCAGAACTGGACGCAATATTCCAGATGCGGCCTCACCAAGGCTGAGTAGAGGGGGAGGAGAACCTCTCTTGACCTACTAACCACTCCCTTTCTAATGCACCCTAAGATGCCATTTGCCTTCTTGGCCACAAGAGCACATTGCTGGCTCATGGTCATCCTCCTATCCACCAGGACCCCCAGGTCCCTTTCCCCTTCACTACTTTCCAGCAGGTCAACCCCCAACCTGTACTGGTACATGGGGTTGTTCTTCCCCAGATGCAAGACTCTACACTTGCCCTTGTTAAATTTCATCAAGTTTCTCCCCGCCCAACTCTCCAGCCTGTCCAGGTCTCGCTGAAGGGCAGCACAGCCTTCTGGTGTGTCAGCCACTCCTCCCAGTTTTGTGTCATCAGCGAACTTGCTGAGGGTGCACTCAGTTCCCTCATCCAGGTCATTGATGAAAATATTAAACAGCACCGGTCCCAGCACCGACCCCTGAGGAACTCCACTAGTCACAGACCTCCAGCTAGATTCTGCGCCATTGACCACAACTCTCTGCCTTCTTCCTTTCAACCAGTTCTCGATCCACCTCACCACTTGATCGTCAAGCCCACACTTCTTTAGCTTATCTATGAGGATGCTGCGGGAGACAGTATCAAATGCCTTACTGAAATCAAGAAAAACTACATCTACCGCTCTACCATCATCCCTCCACCTAGTCACTTCCTCATAGAAGGCTATAAGGTTGGTCATACATGACTTCCCCCTCATAAAACCATGTTGGCTGTTCTTAATGACGCCCTCATCCTTGATATGCCTAGTGATGGAGTCAAGAATAAGTTGTTCCATCATCTTTCCAGGGATGGAGGTAAGGCTGACCGGTCTATAATTACCCGGGTCCTCCTTCTTGCCCTTCTTATAGATTGGTGTGACCTTTGCCATCCGCCAATCCTCAGGCACCTCGCCCGTTTCCCACGACTTACCAAAGATGATGGAAAGGACCCTACGGGGTGCCCCATAGCTGTGCTGTGCCACCGCATGGGGTGATGGCAAGCAAGTGGGGCTCCTCAAATCCCACCTCCCCATTGGTGTGACCGTGGCTGGGAGCAGCAGCATCTCCCTATGGAATACCAGGAACCTTGGAGCCTGGAGCCACTCACCCACAGCTGTCCCAGGAGCCTTGCACCAGCCAGGCCGAGGCCAGCAGGATGATGACACGGAGCAAAGCCATCGCTGCCACCACCGCTAAGAGTGACACCAAGGAGGTGACACCAAGGAGGTGACACCAAGGAGCTGCAAGCACCACTGCACCCAAAGCGCAACTGCCCCGGGGATACGGGTGCTGGATGCAGGTCCCTTGGAGCTGGGGCTGATGTCATAGAGAGGCAGGTTCCATGGGGGGAGCTCCATGGGGAGGGGGGTGGCTCAGGGGTGTCGATGGGGGCTTCCATGGGGAGATGGGGGGGTTCTGATGCGCTTGGGGTGCTCTGAATCCCTATGGGATGCTCTGGAGCTCTGTATGATGTATGGGGTTTTGGGCAGGAACCTTGGGCAGTTAACCCCTAGGGTTAACTCCGGTTAGAGGTAAACCTAACCTTAACCCTAACCCTAACCCTAACCCTAACCCTCAGCCTGGGATTAAACCCGCCCCTAGGGTTAATTCCAATTAGGGTTAATGCTAAGCCTAAGCCTAACCCTAACCCTGGGGTTAACTCCACCCCTAGGGTTAACTCCGGTTAGAGGAAACCCTAACCTTAACCCTAACCCTAACCCTAACCCTCAGCCTGGGATTAAACCCACCCCTATGGTTAATTCTGATTAGGGTTAATGCTAAGCCTAAGCCTAACCCTAACCCTGGGGTTATCTCCACCCCTAGGGTTAACTCCGGTTAGAGGTAACCCTAACCTTAACCTTAAACCTAACCGTAACCCTAGCACCAACCCTAACCCCTAACCGTAACCCTGACCCTAACTCTAAAACCTACCACTAACCCTAATCCTAAACCAGCCTAACCATAACCCTAACTTAATCCTGACCGTAATCCTAACCCTAACCCTGGGGTTAACTCCGCCCCTAGGGTTAACTCTGGTAAAGGTTAACCCTAAACCTAACCCTAATCCTATCCCTAAGCCTAATCCTAACTGTAACCCTAACCCGAACCCTAAGGCTCAACCTGGTGTTAACTCCACCCCTGGGGTTAACTCCGGTTACGGTTAACCCTAACCCTAACCCTATCCCTAACCCTAACACGTAACCCTAAACCTAACCCTGACCCTGACCCTAACCCTAAACCTACCCCTAATTCGGAACCTAACCCTAACCGTGATCCTAAGCCGTATAATATTCCTGGACCACGACCTGCCGTATCCAACACTTGTGGGTGTCGGCATTGGCCCAAGCCACATCCATGATTCTGACCATCATGAAGCAATCCGTGGTGAAGCTGGGAGGGAGTGGAAGAGCAGGGATTGGAGCCATAGGACAAGGGCTGATGGGTTCCGAGAGGGAATTGCAGGCTGGAGATAAGGAAGGGATTCCCTAAGAGGGTGCTGGGGCACTGGGATGGCATGGATGGAGAAGGTTTGGATGCTCCATCCCTGGCAGTGCTGCAGGCCAGCTTGGAGCAAGCTGCTCTATGGAAGGCATCCCTGCCCATGGCAAGGGGTTGGAAGTGGATGATCTCAAGCTCCTTTCCAAGCCACCCCACTCCATGATCCATAACCACTGCATTCCATTCCATTCCATCCCATTCCATTTTAATCTCTTCTAATCCATTCTATGGAGAAGAGGGATGGGAAGGAGCCACATTGCGGCTGCTTCCCAAAGGAAAGCAGCGTGCCTTAGGCTCAAGGACGGTCAAGCTGGAAGCAGCCTTCTCCTGAGCGCTCCTCCCAGTGTATCCAGGATGGGAAGGGGACGGGATGGGAGCTGCTCCTTGCCTATTCCCTATGGCTGGAATCCCTTCTCCCCCTTACTTTTGCGCGACGAAGCAGTGAGCGGCTGTGAGGACCCATTGAGGGGTGATCATAGAATCATAGAATCATAGAATAGTTAGGGTTGGAAAGGACCTTAAGATCATCTAGTTCCAACCCCCCTGCAAGAGCAGGGTAACCTACAGTACATCACACAGGAATTTGTCCAGGCGGGCCTTGAATATCTCCAGTGTAGGAGACTCCACAACCCCCCTGGGCAACCTGTTCCAGTGCTCTGTCACTCTTACAGTAAAGAAGTTCTTCCTGATGTTAACGTGGAACTTCCTATGTTCCAGTTTACACCCATTGCCCCTTGTCCTATCACTGCATATCACTGAAAAAAGCCTAGCTCCATCATCCTGACACCTACGCTTTACATATTTGTAAACATTGATGAGGTCACCCCTCAGTCTCCTCTTCTCCAAGCTAAAGAGACCCAGCTCCCTCAGCCTCTCCTCATAAGGGAGATGTTCCACTCCCTTAATCATCTTTGTGGCTCTGCGCTGGACTCCTTCAAGCAATTCCCTGTCCTTCTTGAACAGAGGGGCCCAGAACTGGACGCAATATTCCAGATGCGGCCTCACCAAGGCTGAGTAGAGGGGGAGGAGAACCTCTCTTGACCTACTAACCACTCCCTTTCTAATGCACCCTAAGATGCCATTTGCCTTCTTGGCCACAAGAGCACATTGCTGGCTCATGGTCATCCTCCTATCCACCAGGACCCCCAGGTCCCTTTCCCCTTCACTACTTTCCAGCAGGTCAACCCCCAACCTGTACTGGTACATGGGGTTGTTCTTCCCCAGATGCAAGACTCTACACTTGCCCTTGTTAAATTTCATCAAGTTTCTCCCCGCCCAACTCTCCAGCCTGTCCAGGTCTCGCTGAAGGGCAGCACAGCCTTCTGGTGTGTCAGCCACTCCTCCCAGTTTTGTGTCATCAGCGAACTTGCTGAGGGTGCACTCAGTTCCCTCATCCAGGTCATTGATGAAAATATTAAACAGCACCGGTCCCAGCACCGACCCCTGAGGAACTCCACTATTCACAGACCTCCAGCTAGATTCTGCGCCATTGACCACAACTCTCTGCCTTCTTCCTTTCAACCAGTTCTCGATCCACCTCACCACTTGATCGTCAAGCCCACACTTCTTTAGCTTATCTATGAGGATGCTGCGGGAGACAGTATCAAATGCCTTACTGAAATCAAGAAAAACTACATCTACCGCTCTACCATCATCCCTCCACCTAGTCACTTCCTCATAGAAGGCTATAAGGTTGGTCATACATGACTTCCCCCTCATAAAACCATGTTGGCTGTTCTTAATGACGCCCTCATCCTTGATATGCCTAGTGATGGAGTCAAGAATAAGTTGTTCCATCATCTTTCCAGGGATGGAGGTAAGGCTGACCGGTCTATAATTACCCGGGTCCTCCTTCTTGCCCTTCTTATAGATTGGTGTGACCTTTGCCATCCGCCAATCCTCAGGCACCTCGCCCGTTTCCCACGACTTACCAAAGATGATGGAAAGGACCCTACGGGGTGCCCCATAGCTGTGCTGTGCCACCGCATGGGGTGATGGCAAGCAAGTGGGGCTCCTCAAATCCCACCTCCCCATTGGTGTGACCGTGGCTGGGAGCAGCAGCATCTCCCTATGGAATACCAGGAACCTTGGAGCCTGGAGCCACTCACCCACAGCTGTCCCAGGAGCCTTGCACCAGCCAGGCCGAGGCCAGCAGGATGATGACACGGAGCAAAGCCATCGCTGCCACCACCGCTAAGAGTGACACCAAGGAGGTGACACCAAGGAGGTGACACCAAGGAGCTGCAAGCACCACTGCAGCCAAAGCGCAACTGCCCCGGGGATACGGGTGCTGGATGCAGGTCCCTTGGAGCTGGGGCTGATGTCATAGAGAGGCAGGTTCCATGGGGGGAGCTCCATGGGGAGGGGGGTGGCTCAGGGGTGTCGATGGGGGCTTCCATGGGGAGATGGGGGGGTTCTGATGCGCTTGGGGTGCTCTGAATCCCTATGGGATGCTCTGGAGCTCTGTATGATGTATGGGGTTTTGGGCAGGAACCTTGGGCAGTTAACCCCTAGGGTTAACTCCGGTTAGAGGTAAACCTAACCTTAACCCTAACCCTAACCCTAACCCTAACCCTCAGCCTGGGATTAAACCCGCCCCTAGGGTTAATTCCGATTAGGGTTAATGCTAAGCCTAAGCCTAACCCTAACCCTGGGGTTAACTCCACCCCTAGGGTTAACTCCGGTTAGAGGAAACCCTAACCTTAACCCTAACCCTAACCCTAACCCTCAGCCTGGGATTAAACCCACCCCTATGGTTAATTCTGATTAGGGTTAATGCTAAGCCTAAGCCTAACCCTAACCCTGGGGTTATCTCCACCCCTAGGGTTAACTCCGGTTAGAGGTAACCCTAACCTTAACCTTAAACCTAACCGTAACCCTAGCACCAACCCTAACCCCTAACCGTAACCCTGACCTTAACTCTAAAACCTACCTCTAACCCTAATCCTAAACCAGCCTAACCATAACCCTAACTTAATCCTGACCGTAATCCTAACCCTAACCCTGGGGTTAACTCCGCCCCTAGGGTTAACTCTGGTAAAGGTTAACCCTAAACCTAACCCTAATCCTATCCCTAAGCCTAATCCTAACTGTAACCCTAACCCGAACCCTAAGGCTCAACCTGGTGTTAACTCCACCCCTGGGGTTAACTCCGGTTACGGTTAACCCTAACCCTAACCCTATCCCTAACCCTAACACGTAACCCTAAACCTAACCCTGACCCTGACCCTAACCCTAAACCTACCCCTAATTCGGAACCTAACCCTAACCGTGATCCTAAGCCGTATAATATTCCTGGACCACGACCTGCCGTATCCAACACTTGTGGGTGTCGGCATTGGCCCAAGCCACATCCATGATTCTGACCATCATGAAGCAATCCGTGGTGAAGCTGGGAGGGAGTGGAAGAGCAGGGATTGGAGCCATAGGACAAGGGCTGATGGGTTCCGAGAGGGAATTGCAGGCTGGAGATAAGGAAGGGATTCCCTAAGAGGGTGCTGGGGCACTGGGATGGCATGGATGGAGAAGGTTTGGATGCTCCATCCCTGGCAGTGCTGCAGGCCAGCTTGGAGCAAGCTGCTCTATGGAAGGCATCCCTGCCCATGGCAAGGGGTTGGAAGTGGATGATCTCAAGCTCCTTTCCAAGCCACCCCACTCCATGATCCATAACCACTGCATTCCATTCCATTCCATCCCATTCCATTTTAATCTCTTCTAATCCATTCTATGGAGAAGAGGGATGGGAAGGAGCCACATTGCGGCTGCTTCCCAAAGGAAAGCAGCGTGCCTTAGGCTCAAGGACGGTCAAGCTGGAAGCAGCCTTCTCCTGAGCGCTCCTCCCAGTGTATCCAGGATGGGAAGGGGACGGGATGGGAGCTGCTCCTTGCCTATTCCCTATGGCTGGAATCCCTTCTCCCCCTTACTTTTGCGCGACGAAGCAGTGAGCGGCTGTGAGGACCCATTGAGGGGTGATCATAGAATCATAGAATCATAGAATAGTTAGGGTTGGAAAGGACCTTAAGATCATCTAGTTCCAACCCCCCTGCAAGAGCAGGGTAACCTACAGTACATCACACAGGAACTTGTCCAGGCGGGCCTTGAATATCTCCAGTGTAGGAGACTCCACAACCCCCCTGGGCAACCTGTTCCAGTGCTCTGTCACTCTTACAGTAAAGAAGTTCTTCCTGATGTTAACGTGGAACTTCCTATGTTCCAGTTTACACCCATTGCCCCTTGTCCTATCACTGCATATCACTGAAAAAAGCCTAGCTCCATCATCCTGACACCTACGCTTTACATATTTGTAAACATTGATGAGGTCACCCCTCAGTCTCCTCTTCTCCAAGCTAAAGAGACCCAGCTCCCTCAGCCTCTCCTCATAAGGGAGATGTTCCACTCCCTTAATCATCTTTGTGGCTCTGCGCTGGACTCCTTCAAGCAATTCCCTGTCCTTCTTGAACAGAGGGGCCCAGAACTGGACGCAATATTCCAGATGCGGCCTCACCAAGGCTGAGTAGAGGGGGAGGAGAACCTCTCTTGACCTACTAACCACTCCCTTTCTAATGCACCCTAAGATGCCATTTGCCTTCTTGGCCACAAGAGCACATTGCTGGCTCATGGTCATCCTCCTATCCACCAGGACCCCCAGGTCCCTTTCCCCTTCACTACTTTCCAGCAGGTCAACCCCCAACCTGTACTGGTACATGGGGTTGTTCTTCCCCAGATGCAAGACTCTACACTTGCCCTTGTTAAATTACATCAAGTTTCTCCCCGCCCAACTCTCCAGCCTGTCCAGGTCTCGCTGAAGGGCAGCACAGCCTTCTGGTGTGTCAGCCACTCCTCCCAGTTTTGTGTCATCAGCGAACTTGCTGAGGGTGCACTCAGTTCCCTCATCCAGGTCATTGATGAAAATATTAAACAGCACCGGTCCCAGCACCGACCCCTGAGGAACTCCACTAGTCACAGACCTCCAGCTAGATTCTGCGCCATTGACCACAACTCTCTGCCTTCTTCCTTTCAACCAGTTCTCGATCCACCTCACCACTTGATCGTCAAGCCCACACTTCTTTAGCTTATCTATGAGGATGCTGCGGGAGACAGTATCAAATGCCTTACTGAAATCAAGAAAAACTACATCTACCGCTCTACCATCATCCCTCCACCTAGTCACTTCCTCATAGAAGGCTATAAGGTTGGTCATACATGACTTCCCCCTCATAAAACCATGTTGGCTGTTCTTAATGACGCCCTCATCCTTGATATGCCTAGTGATGGAGTCAAGAATAAGTTGTTCCATCATCTTTCCAGGGATGGAGGTAAGGCTGACCGGTCTATAATTACCCGGGTCCTCCTTCTTGCCCTTCTTATAGATTGGTGTGACCTTTGCCATCCGCCAATCCTCAGGCACCTCGCCCGTTTCCCACGACTTACCAAAGATGATGGAAAGGACCCTACGGGGTGCCCCATAGCTGTGCTGTGCCACCGCATGGGGTGATGGCAAGCAAGTGGGGCTCCTCAAATCCCACCTCCCCATTGGTGTGACCGTGGCTGGGAGCAGCAGCATCTCCCTATGGAATACCAGGAACCTTGGAGCCTGGAGCCACTCACCCACAGCTGTCCCAGGAGCCTTGCACCAGCCAGGCCGAGGCCAGCAGGATGATGACACGGAGCAAAGCCATCGCTGCCTCCACCGCTAACAGTGACACCAAGGAGGTGACACCAAGGAGGTGACACCAAGGAGCTGCAAGCACCACTGCAGCCAAAGCGCAACTGCCCCGGGGATACGGGTGCTGGATGCAGGTCCCTTGGAGCTGGGGCTGATGTCATAGAGAGGCAGGTTCCATGGGGGGAGCTCCATGGGGAGGGGGGTGGCTCAGGGGTGTCGATGGGGGCTTCCATGGGGAGATGGGGGGGTTCTGATGCGCTTGGGGTGCTCTGAATCCCTATGGGATGCTCTGGAGCTCTGTATGATGTATGGGGTTTTGGGCAGGAACCTTGGGCAGTTAACCCCTAGGGTTAACTCCGGTTAGAGGTAAACCTAACCTTAACCCTAAACCTAACCCTAACCCTAACCCTCAGCCTGGGATTAAACCCGCCCCTAGGGTTAATTCCGATTAGGGTTAATGCTAAGCCTAAGCCTAACCCTAACCCTGGGGTTAACTCCACCCCTAGGGTTAACTCCGGTTAGAGGAAACCCTAACCTTAACCCTAACCCTAACCCTAACCCTCAGCCTGGGATTAAACCCACCCCTATGGTTAATTCTGATTAGGGTTAATGCTAACCCTAAGCCTAACCCTAACCCTGGGGTTATCTCCACCCCTAGGGTTAACTCCGGTTAGAGGTAACCCTAACCTTAACCTTAAACCTAACCGTAACCCTAGCACCAACCCTAACCCCTAACCGTAACCCTGACCCTAACTCTAAAACCTACCACTAACCCTAATCCTAAACCAGCCTAACCATAACCCTAACTTAATCCTGACCGTAATCCTAACCCTAACCCTGGGGTTAACTCCGCCCCTAGGGTTAACTCTGGTAAAGGTTAACCCTAAACCTAACCCTAATCCTATCCCTAAGCCTAATCCTAACTGTAACCCTAACCCGAACCCTAAGGCTCAACCTGGTGTTAACTCCACCCCTGGGGTTAACTCCGGTTACGGTTAACCCTAACCCTAACCCTATCCCTAACCCTAACACGTAACCCTAAACCTAACCCTGACCCTGACTTTGACCCTAAACCTACCCCTAATTCGGAACCTAACCCTAACCGTGATCCTAAGCCGTATAATATTCCTGGACCACGACCTGCCGTATCCAACACTTGTGGGTGTCGGCATTGGCCCAAGCCACATCCATGATTCTGACCATCATGAAGCAATCCGTGGTGAAGCTGGGAGGGAGTGGAAGAGCAGGGATTGGAGCCATAGGACAAGGGCTGATGGGTTCCGAGAGGGAATTGCAGGCTGGAGATAAGGAAGGGATTCCCTAAGAGGGTGCTGGGGCACTGGGATGGCATGGATGGAGAAGGTTTGGATGCTCCATCCCTGGCAGTGCTGCAGGCCAGCTTGGAGCAAGCTGCTCTATGGAAGGCATCCCTGCCCATGGCAAGGGGTTGGAAGTGGATGATCTCAAGCTCCTTTCCAAGCCACCCCACTCCATGATCCATAACCACTGCATTCCATTCCATTCCATCCCATTCCATTTTAATCTCTTCTAATCCATTCTATGGAGAAGAGGGATGGGAAGGAGCCACATTGCGGCTGCTTCCCAAAGGAAAGCAGCGTGCCTTAGGCTCAAGGGCGGTCAAGCTGGAAGCAGCCTTCTCCTGAGCGCTCCTCCCAGTGCATCCAGGATGGGAAGGGGACGGGATGGGAGCTGCTCCTTGCCTATTCCCTATGGCTGGAATCCCTTCTCCCCCTTACTTTTGCGCGACGAAGCAGTGAGCGGCTGTGAGGACCCATTGAGGGGTGATCATAGAATCATAGAATCATAGAATAGTTAGGGTTGGAAAGGACCTTAAGATCATCTAGTTCCAACCCCCCTGCAAGAGCAGGGTAACCTACAGTACATCACACAGGAACTTGTCCAGGCGGGCCTTGAATATCTCCAGTGTAGGAGACTCCACAACCCCCCTGGGCAACCTGTTCCAGTGCTCTGTCACTCTTACAGTAAAGAAGTTCTTCCTGATGTTAACTTGGAACTTCCTATGTTCCAGTTTACACCCATTGCCCCTTGTCCTATCACTGCATATCACTGAAAAAAGCCTAGCTCCATCATCCTGACACCTACGCTTTACATATTTGTAAACATTGATGAGGTCACCCCTCAGTCTCCTCTTCTCCAAGCTAAAGAGACCCAGCTCCCTCAGCCTCTCCTCATAAGGGAGATGTTCCACTCCCTTCATCATCTTTGTGGCTCTGCGCTGGACTCCTTCAAGCAATTCCCTGTCCTTCTTGAACAGAGGGGCCCAGAACTGGACGCAATATTCCAGATGCGGCCTCACCAAGGCTGAGTAGAGGGGGAGGAGAACCTCTCTTGACCTACTAACCACTCCCTTTCTAATGCACCCTAAGATGCCATTTGCCTTCTTGGCCACAAGAGCACATTGCTGGCTCATGGTCATCCTCCTATCCACCAGGACCCCCAGGTCCCTTTCCCCTTCACTACTTTCCAGCAGGTCAACCCCCAACCTGTACTGGTACATGGGGTTGTTCTTCCCCAGATGCAAGACTCTACACTTGCCCTTGTTAAATTTCATCAAGTTTCTCCCCGCCCAACTCTCCAGCCTGTCCAGGTCTCGCTGAAGGGCAGCACAGCCTTCTGGTGTGTCAGCCACTCCTCCCAGTTTTGTGTCATCAGCGAACTTGCTGAGGGTGCACTCAGTTCCCTCATCCAGGTCATTGATGAAAATATTAAACAGCACCGGTCCCAGCACCGACCCCTGAGGAACTCCACTAGTCACAGACCTCCAGCTAGATTCTGCGCCATTGACCACAACTCTCTGACTTCTTCCTTTCAACCAGTTCTCGATCCACCTCACCACTTGATCGTCAAGCCCACACTTCTTTAGCTTATCTATGAGGATGCTGCGGGAGACAGTATCAAATGCCTTACTGAAATCAAGAAAAACTACATCTACCGCTCTACCATCATCCCTCCACCTAGTCACTTCCTCATAGAAGGCTATAAGGTTGGTCATACATGACTTCCCCCTCATAAAACCATGTTGGCTGTTCTTAATGACGCCCTCATCCTTGATATGCCTAGTGATGGAGTCAAGAATAAGTTGTTCCATCATCTTTCCAGGGATGGAGGTAAGGCTGACCGGTCTATAATTACCCGGGTCCTCCTTCTTGCCCTTCTTATAGATTGGTGTGACCTTTGCCATCCGCCAATCCTCAGGCACCTCGCCCGTTTCCCACGACTTACCAAAGATGATGGAAAGGACCCTACGGGGTGCCCCATAGCTGTGCTGTGCCACCGCATGGGCTGATGGCAAGCAAGTGGGGCTCCTCAAATCCCACCTCCCCATTGGTGTGACCGTGGCTGGGAGCAGCAGCATCTCCCTATGGAATACCAGGAACCTTGGAGCCTGGAGCCACTCACCCACAGCTGTCCCAGGAGCCTTGCACCAGCCAGGCCGAGGCCAGCAGGATGATGACACGGAGCAAAGCCATCGCTGCCACCACCGCTAAGAGTGACACCAAGGAGGTGACACCAAGGAGGTGACACCAAGGAGCTGCAAGCACCACTGCACCCAAAGCGCAACTGCCCGGGGGATACGGGTGCTGGATGCAGGTCCCTTGGAGCTGGGGCTGATGTCATAGAGAGGCAGGTTCCATGGGGGGAGCTCCATGGGGAGGGGGGTGGCTCAGGGGTGTCGCTGGGGGCTTCCATGGGGAGATGGGGGGGTTCTGATGCGCTTGGGGTGCTCTGAATCCCTATGGGATGCTCTGGAGCTCTGTATGATGTATGGGGTTTTGGGCAGGAACCTTGGGCAGTTAACCCCTAGGGTTAACTCCGGTTAGAGGTAAACCTAACCTTAACCCTAAACCTAACCCTAACCCTAACCCTCAGCCTGGGATTAAACCCGCCCCTAGGGTTAATTCCGATTAGGGTTAATGCTAAGCCTAAGCCTAACCCTAACCCTGGGGTTAACTCCACCCCTAGGGTTAACTCCGGTTAGAGGAAACCCTAACCTTAACCCTAACCCTAACCCTAACCCTCAGCCTGGGATTAAACCCACCCCTATGGTTAATTCTGATTAGGGTTAATGCTAACCCTAAGCCTAACCCTAACCCTGGGGTTATCTCCACCCCTAGGGTTAACTCCGGTTAGAGGTAACCCTAACCTTAACCTTAAACCTAACCGTAACCCTAGCACCAACCCTAACCCCTAACCGTAACCCTGACCCTAACTCTAAAACCTACCACTAACCCTAATCCTAAACCAGCCTAACCATAACCCTAACTTAATCCTGACCGTAATCCTAACCCTAACCCTGGGGTTAACTCCGCCCCTAGGGTTAACTCTGGTAAAGGTTAACCCTAAACCTAACCCTAATCCTATCCCTAAGCCTAATCCTAACTGTAACCCTAACCCGAACCCTAAGGCTCAACCTGGTGTTAACTCCACCCCTGGGGTTAACTCCGGTTACGGTTAACCCTAACCCTAACCCTATCCCTAACCCTAACACGTAACCCTAAACCTAACCCTGACCCTGACCCTAACCCTAAACCTACCCCTAATTCGGAACCTAACCCTAACCGTGATCCTAAGCCGTATAATATTCCTGGACCACGACCTGCCGTATCCAACACTTGTGGGTGTCGGCATTGGCCCAAGCCACATCCATGATTCTGACCATCATGAAGCAATCCGTGGTGAAGCTGGGAGGGAGTGGAAGAGCAGGGATTGGAGCCATAGGACAAGGGCTGATGGGTTCCGAGAGGGAATTGCAGGCTGGAGATAAGGAAGGGATTCCCTAAGAGGGTGCTGGGGCACTGGGATGGCATGGATGGAGAAGGTTTGGATGCTCCATCCCTGGCAGTGCTGCAGGCCAGCTTGGAGCAAGCTGCTCTATGGAAGGCATCCCTGCCCATGGCAAGGGGTTGGAAGTGGATGATCTCAAGCTCCTTTCCAAGCCACCCCACTCCATGATCCATAACCACTGCATTCCATTCCATTCCATACCATTCCATTTTAATCTCTTCTAATCCATTCTATGGAGAAGAGGGATGGGAAGGAGCCACATTGCGGCTGCTTCCCAAAGGAAAGCAGCGTGCCTTAGGCTCAAGGGCGGTCAAGCTGGAAGCAGCCTTCTCCTGAGCGCTCCTCCCAGTGCATCCAGGATGGGAAGGGGACGGGATGGGAGCTGCTCCTTGCCTATTCCCTATGGCTGGAATCCCTTCTCCCCCTTACTTTTGCGCGACGAAGCAGTGAGCGGCTGTGAGGACCCATTGAGGGGTGATCATAGAATCATAGAATCATAGAATAGTTAGGGTTGGAAAGGACCTTAAGATCATCTAGTTCCAACCCCCCTGCAAGAGCAGGGTAACCTACAGTACATCACACAGGAACTTGTCCAGGCGGGCCTTGAATATCTCCAGTGTAGGAGACTCCACAACCCCCCTGGGCAACCTGTTCCAGTGCTCTGTCACTCTTACAGTAAAGAAGTTCTTCCTGATGTTAACGTGGAACTTCCTATGTTCCAGTTTACACCCATTGCCCCTTGTCCTATCACTGCATATCACTGAAAAAAGCCTAGCTCCATCATCCTGACACCTACGCTTTACATATTTGTAAACATTGATGAGGTCACCCCTCAGTCTCCTCTTCTCCAAGCTAAAGAGACCCAGCTCCCTCAGCCTCTCCTCATAAGGGAGATGTTCCACTCCCTTAATCATCTTTGTGGCTCTGCGCTGGACTCCTTCAAGCAATTCCCTGTCCTTCTTGAACAGAGGGGCCCAGAACTGGACGCAATATTCCAGATGCGGCCTCACCAAGGCTGAGTAGAGGGGGAGGAGAACCTCTCTTGACCTACTAACCACTCCCTTTCTAATGCACCCTAAGATGCCATTTGCCTTCTTGGCCACAAGAGCACATTGCTGGCTCATGGTCATCCTCCTATCCACCAGGACCCCCAGGTCCCTTTCCCCTTCGCTACTTTCCAGCAGGTCAACCCCCAACCTGTACTGGTACATGGGGTTGTTCTTCCCCAGATGCAAGACTCTACACTTGCCCTTGTTAAATTTCATCAAGTTTCTCCCCGCCCAACTCTCCAGCCTGTCCAGGTCTCGCTGAAGGGCAGCACAGCCTTCTGGTGTGTCAGCCACTCCTCCCAGTTTTGTGTCATCAGCGAACTTGCTGAGGGTGCACTCAGTTCCCTCATCCAGGTCATTGATGAAAATATTAAACAGCACCGGTCCCAGCACCGACCCCTGAGGAACTCCACTAGTCACAGACCTCCAGCTAGATTCTGCGCCATTGACCACAACTCTCTGCCTTCTTCCTTTCAACCAGTTCTCGATCCACCTCACTACTTGATCGTCAAGCCCACACTTCTTTAGCTTATCTATGAGGATGCTGTGGGAGACAGTATCAAATGCCTTACTGAAATCAAGAAAAACTACATCTACCGCTCTACCATCATCCCTCCACCTAGTCACTTCCTCATAGAAGGCTATAAGGTTGGTCATACATGACTTCCCCCTCATAAAACCATGTTGGCTGTTCTTAATGACGCCCTCATCCTTGATATGCCTAGTGATGGAGTCAAGAATAAGTTGTTCCATCATCTTTCCAGGGATGGAGGTAAGGCTGACCGGTCTATAATTACCCGGGTCCTCCTTCTTGCCCTTCTTATAGATTGGTGTGACCTTTGCCATCCGCCAATCCTCAGGCACCTCGCCCGTTTCCCACGACTTACCAAAGATGATGGAAAGGACCCTACGGGGTGCCCCATAGCTGTGCTGTGCCACCGCATGGGGTGATGGCAAGCAAGTGGGGCTCCTCAAATCCCACCTCCCCATTGGTGTGACCGTGGCTGGGAGCAGCAGCATCTCCCTATGGAATACCAGGAACCTTGGAGCCTGGAGCCACTCACCCACAGCTGTCCCAGGAGCCTTGCACCAGCCAGGCCGAGGCCAGCAGGATGATGACACGGAGCAAAGCCATCGCTGCCACCACCGCTAAGAGTGACACCAAGGAGGTGACACCAAGGAGGTGACACCAAGGAGCTGCAAGCACCACTGCACCCAAAGCGCAACTGCCCCGGGGATACGGGTGCTGGATGCAGGTCCCTTGGAGCTGGGGCTGATGTCATAGAGAGGCAGGTTCCATGGGGGGAGCTCCATGGGAGGGGGGTGGCTCAGGGGTGTCGATGGGGGCTTCCATGGGGAGATGGGGGGGTTCTGATGCGCTTGGGGTGCTCTGAATCCCTATGGGATGCTCTGGAGCTCTGTATGTTATGGGGTTTTGGGCAGGAACCTTGGGCAGTTAACCCCTAGGGTTAACTCCGGTTAGAGATAAACCTAACCTTAACCCTAAACCTAACCCTAACCCTAACCCTCAGCCTGGGATTAAACCCGCCCCTAGGGTTAATTCCGATTAGGGTTAATGCTAAGCCTAACCCTAACCCTGGGGTTAACTCCACCCCTAGGGTTAACTCCGGTTAGAGGAAACCCTAACCTTAACCCTAACCCTAACCCTAACCCTCAGCCTGGGATTAAACCCACCCCTATGGTTAATTCTGATTAGGGTTAATGCTAACCCTAAGCCTAACCCTAACCCTGGGGTTATCTCCACCCCTAGGGTTAACTCCGGTTAGAGGTAACCCTAACCTTAACCTTAAACCTAACCGTAACCCTAGCACCAACCCTAACCCCTAACCGTAACCCTGACCCTAACTCTAAAACCTACCACTAACCCTTATCCTAAACCAGCCTAACCATAACCCTAACTTAATCCTGACCGTAATCCTAACCCTAACCCTGGGGTTAACTCCGCCCCTAGGGTTAACTCTGGTAAAGGTTAACCCTAAACCTAACCCTAATCCTATCCCTAAGCCTAATCCTAACTGTAACCCTAACCCGAACCCTAAGGCTCAACCTGGTGTTAACTCCACCCCTGGGGTTAACTCCGGTTACGGTTAACCCTAACCCTAACCCTATCCCTAACCCTAACACGTAACCCTAAACCTAACCCTGACCCTGACCCTAACCCTAAACCTACCCCTAATTCGGAACCTAACCCTAACCGTGATCCTAAGCCGTATAATATTCCTGGACCACGACCTGCCGTATCCAACACTTGTGGGTGTCGGCATTGGCCCAAGCCACATCCATGATTCTGACCATCATGAAGCAATCCGTGGTGAAGCTGGGAGGGAGTGGAAGAGCAGGGATTGGAGCCATAGGACAAGGGCTGATGGGTTCCGAGAGGGAATTGCAGGCTGGAGATAAGGAAGGGATTCCCTAAGAGGGTGCTGGGGCACTGGGATGGCATGGATGGAGAAGGTTTGGATGCTCCATCCCTGGCAGTGCTGCAGGCCAGCTTGGAGCAAGCTGCTCTATGGAAGGCATCCCTGCCCATGGCAAGGGGTTGGAAGTGGATGATCTCAAGCTCCTTTCCAAGCCACCCCACTCCATGATCCATAACCACTGCATTCCATTCCATTCCATACCATTCCATTTTAATCTCTTCTAATCCATTCTATGGAGAAGAGGGATGGGAAGGAGCCACATTGCGGCTGCTTCCCAAAGGAAAGCAGCGTGCCTTAGGCTCAAGGGCGGTCAAGCTGGAAGCAGCCTTCTCCTGAGCGCTCCTCCCAGTGCATCCAGGATGGGAAGGGGACGGGATGGGAGCTGCTCCTTGCCTATTCCCTATGGCTGGAATCCCTTCTCCCCCTTACTTTTGCGCGACGAAGCAGTGAGCGGCTGTGAGGACCCATTGAGGGGTGATCATAGAATCATAGAATCATAGAATAGTTAGGGTTGGAAAGGACCTTAAGATCATCTAGTTCCAACCCCCCTGCAAGAGCAGGGTAACCTACAGTACATCACACAGGAACTTGTCCAGGCGGGCCTTGAATATCTCCAGTGTAGGAGACTCCACAACCCCCCTGGGCAACCTGTTCCAGTGCTCTGTCACTCTTACAGTAAAGAAGTTCTTCCTGATGTTAACGTGGAACTTCCTATGTTCCAGTTTACACCCATTGCCCCTTGTCCTATCACTGCATATCACTGAAAAAAGCCTAGCTCCATCATCCTGACACCTACGCTTTACATATTTGTAAACATTGATGAGGTCACCCCTCAGTCTCCTCTTCTCCAAGCTAAAGAGACCCAGCTCCCTCAGCCTCTCCTCATAAGGGAGATGTTCCACTCCCTTAATCATCTTTGTGGCTCTGCGCTGGACTCCTTCAAGCAATTCCCTGTCCTTCTTGAACAGAGGGGCCCAGAACTGGACGCAATATTCCAGATGCGGCCTCACCAAGGCTGAGTAGAGGGGGAGGAGAACCTCTCTTGACCTACTAACCACTCCCTTTCTAATGCACCCTAAGATGCCATTTGCCTTCTTGGCCACAAGAGCACATTGCTGGCTCATGGTCATCCTCCTATCCACCAGGACCCCCAGGTCCCTTTCCCCTTCGCTACTTTCCAGCAGGTCAACCCCCAACCTGTACTGGTACATGGGGTTGTTCTTCCCCAGATGCAAGACTCTACACTTGCCCTTGTTAAATTTCATCAAGTTTCTCCCCGCCCAACTCTCCAGCCTGTCCAGGTCTCGCTGAAGGGCAGCACAGCCTTCTGGTGTGTCAGCCACTCCTCCCAGTTTTGTGTCATCAGCGAACTTGCTGAGGGTGCACTCAGTTCCCTCATCCAGGTCATTGATGAAAATATTAAACAGCACCGGTCCCAGCACCGACCCCTGAGGAACTCCACTAGTCACAGACCTCCAGCTAGATTCTGCGCCATTGACCACAACTCTCTGCCTTCTTCCTTTCAACCAGTTCTCGATCCACCTCACTACTTGATCGTCAAGCCCACACTTCTTTAGCTTATCTATGAGGATGCTGTGGGAGACAGTATCAAATGCCTTACTGAAATCAAGAAAAACTACATCTACCGCTCTACCATCATCCCTCCACCTAGTCACTTCCTCATAGAAGGCTATAAGGTTGGTCATACATGACTTCCCCCTCATAAAACCATGTTGGCTGTTCTTAATGACGCCCTCATCCTTGATATGCCTAGTGATGGAGTCAAGAATAAGTTGTTCCATCATCTTTCCAGGGATGGAGGTAAGGCTGACCGGTCTATAATTACCCGGGTCCTCCTTCTTGCCCTTCTTATAGATTGGTGTGACCTTTGCCATCCGCCAATCCTCAGGCACCTCGCCCGTTTCCCACGACTTACCAAAGATGATGGAAAGGACCCTACGGGGTGCCCCATAGCTGTGCTGTGCCACCGCATGGGGTGATGGCAAGCAAGTGGGGCTCCTCAAATCCCACCTCCCCATTGGTGTGACCGTGGCTGGGAGCAGCAGCATCTCCCTATGGAATACCAGGAACCTTGGAGCCTGGAGCCACTCACCCACAGCTGTCCCAGGAGCCTTGCACCAGCCAGGCCGAGGCCAGCAGGATGATGACACGGAGCAAAGCCATCGCTGCCACCACCGCTAAGAGTGACACCAAGGAGGTGACACCAAGGAGGTGACACCAAGGAGCTGCAAGCACCACTGCACCCAAAGCGCAACTGCCCCGGGGATACGGGTGCTGGATGCAGGTCCCTTGGAGCTGGGGCTGATGTCATAGAGAGGCAGGTTCCATGGGGGGAGCTCCATGGGAGGGGGGTGGCTCAGGGGTGTCGATGGGGGCTTCCATGGGGAGATGGGGGGGTTCTGATGCGCTTGGGGTGCTCTGAATCCCTATGGGATGCTCTGGAGCTCTGTATGATGTATGGGGTTTTGGGCAGGAACCTTGGGCAGTTAACCCCTAGGGTTAACTCCGGTTAGAGATAAACCTAACCTTAACCCTAAACCTAACCCTAACCCTAACCCTCAGCCTGGGATTAAACCCGCCCCTAGGGTTAATTCCGATTAGGGTTAATGCTAAGCCTAACCCTAACCCTGGGGTTAACTCCACCCCTAGGGTTAACTCCGGTTAGAGGAAACCCTAACCTTAACCCTAACCCTAACCCTAACCCTCAGCCTGGGATTAAACCCACCCCTATGGTTAATTCTGATTAGGGTTAATGCTAACCCTAAGCCTAACCCTAACCCTGGGGTTATCTCCACCCCTAGGGTTAACTCCGGTTAGAGGTAACCCTAACCTTAACCTTAAACCTAACCGTAACCCTAGCACCAACCCTAACCCCTAACCGTAACCCTGACCCTAACTCTAAAACCTACCACTAACCCTTATCCTAAACCAGCCTAACCATAACCCTAACTTAATCCTGACCGTAATCCTAACCCTAACCCTGGGGTTAACTCCGCCCCTAGGGTTAACTCTGGTAAAGGTTAACCCTAAACCTAACCCTAATCCTATCCCTAAGCCTAATCCTAACTGTAACCCTAACCCGAACCCTAAGGCTCAACCTGGTGTTAACTCCACCCCTGGGGTTAACTCCGGTTACGGTTAACCCTAACCCTAACCCTATCCCTTACCCTAACACGTAACCCTAAACCTAACCCTGTACCTAACCCTGACCCTGACCCTAACCCTAAACCTACCCCTAATTCGGAACCTAACCCTAACCGTGATCCTAAGCCGTATAATATTCCTGGACCACGACCTGCCGTATCCAACACTTGTGGGTGTCGGCATTGGCCCAAGCCACGTCCATGATTCTGAGCATCATGAAGCAATCCGTGGTGAAGCTGGGAGGGAGTGGAAGAGCAGGGATTGGAGCCATAGGACAAGGGCTGATGGGTTCCGAGAGGGAATTGCAGGCTGGAGATAAGGAAGGGATTCCCTAAGAGGGTGCTGGGGCACTGGGATGGCATGGATGGAGAAGGTTTGGATGCTCCATCCCTGGCAGTGCTGCAGGCCAGCTTGGAGCAAGCTGCTCTATGGAAGGCATCCCTGCCCATGGCAAGGGGTTGGAAGTGGATGATCTCAAGCTCCTTTCCAAGCCACCCCACTCCATGATCCATAACCACTGCATTCCATTCCATTCCATCCCATTCCATTTTAATCTCTTCTAATCCATTCTATGGAGAAGAGGGATGGGAAGGAGCCACATTGCGGCTGCTTCCCAAAGGAAAGCAGCGTGCCTGAGGCTCAAGGGCGGTCAAGCTGGAAGCAGCCTTCTCCTGAGCGCTCTTCCCAGTGTATCCAGGATGGGAAGGGGACGGGATGGGAGCTGCTCCTTGCCTATTCCCTATGGCTGGAATCCCTTCTCCCCCTTACTTTTGCGCGACGAAGCAGTGAGCGGCTGTGAGGACCCATTGAGGGGTGATCATAGAATCATAGAATCATAGAATAGTTAGGGTTGGAAAGGACCTTAAGATCATCTAGTTCCACCCCCCCTGCAAGAGCAGGGTAACCTACAGTACATCACACAGGAACTTGTCCAGGCGGGCCTTGAATATCTCCAGTGTAGGAGACTCCACAACCCCCCTGGGCAACCTGTTCCAGTGCTCTGTCACTCTTACAGTAAAGAAGTTCTTCCTGATGTTAACGTGGAACTTCCTATGTTCCAGTTTACACCCATTGCCCCTTGTCCTATCACTGGATATCACTGAAAAAAGCCTAGCTCCATCATCCTGACACCTACGCTTTACATATTTGTAAACATTGATGAGGTCACCCCTCAGTCTCCTCTTCTCCAAGCTAAAGAGACCCAGCTCCCTCAGCCTCTCCTCATAAGGGAGATGTTCCACTCCCTTAATCATCTTTGTGGCTCTGCGCTGGACTCCTTCAAGCAATTCCCTGTCCTTCTTGAACAGAGGGGCCCAGAACTGGACGCAATATTCCAGATGCGGCCTCACCAAGGCTGAGTAGAGGGGGAGGAGAACCTCTCTTGACCTACTAACCACTCCCTTTCTAATGCACCCTAAGATGCCATTTGCCTTCTTGGCCACAAGAGCACACTGCTGGCTCATGGTCATCCTCCTATCCACCAGGACCCCCAGGTCCCTTTCCCCTTCACTACTTTCCAGCAGGTCAACCCCCAACCTGTACTGGTACATGGGGTTGTTCTTCCCCAGATGCAAGACTCTACACTTGCCCTTGTTAAATTTCATCAAGTTTCTCCCCGCCCAACTCTCCAGCCTGTCCAGGTCTCGCTGAAGGGCAGCACAGCCTTCTGGTGTGTCAGCCACTCCTCCCAGTTTTGTGTCATCAGCAAACTTGCTGAGGGTGCACTCAGTTCCCTCATCCAGGTCATTGATGAAAATATTAAACAGCACCGGTCCCAGCACCGACCCCTGAGGAACTCCACTAGTCACAGACCTCCAGCTAGATTCTGCGCCATTGACCACAACTCTCTGCCTTCTTCCTTTCAACCAGTTCTCAATCCACCTCACCACTTGATCGTCAAGCCCACACTTCTTTAGTTTATCTATGAGGATGCTGCGGGAGACAGTATCAAATGCCTTACTGAAATCAAGAAAAACTGCATCTACCGCTCTACCATCATCCCTCCACCTAGTCACTTCCTCATAGAAGGCTATAAGGTTGGTCATACATGACTTCCCCCTCATAAAACCATGTTGGCTGTTCTTAATGAGGCCCTCATCCTTGATATGCCTAGTGATGGAGTCAAGAATAAGTTGTTCCATCATCTTTCCAGGGATGGAGGTAAGGCTGACCGGTCTATAATTACCCGGGTCCTCCTTCTTGCCCTTCTTATAGATTGGTGTGACCTTTGCCATCCGCCAATCCTCAGGCACCTCGCCCGTTTCCCACGACTTACCAAAGATGATGGAAAGGACCCTACGGGGTGCCCCATAGCTGTGCTGTGCCACCGCATGGGCTGATGGCAAGCAAGTGGGGCTCCTCAAATCCCACCTCCCCATTGGTGTGACCGTGGCTGGGAGCAGCAGCATCTCCCTATGGAATACCAGGAACCTTGGAGCCTGGAGCCACTCACCCACAGCTGTCCCAGGAGCCTTGCACCAGCCAGGCCGAGGCCAGCAGGATGATGACACGGAGCAAAGCCATCGCTGCCACCACCGCTAAGAGTGACACCAAGGAGGTGACACCAAGGAGGTGACACCAAGGAGCTGCAAGCACCACTGCACCCAAAGCGCAACTGCCCCGGGGATACGGGTGCTGGATGCAGGTCCCTTGGAGCTGGGGCTGATGTCATAGAGAGGCAGGTTCCATGGGGGGAGCTCCATGGGGAGGGGGGTGGCTCAGGGGTGTCGATGGGGGCTTCCATGGGGAGATGGGGGGGTTCTGATGCGCTTGGGGTGCTCTGAATCCCTATGGGATGCTCTGGAGCTCTGTATGATGTATGGGGTTTTGGGCAGGAACCTTGGGCAGTTAACCCCTAGGGTTAACTCCGGTTAGAGGTAAACCTAACCTTAACCCTAACCCTAACCCTAACCCTAACCCTCAGCCTGGGATTAAACCCGCCCCTAGGGTTAATTCCGATTAGGGTTAATGCTAAGCCTAAGCCTAACCCTAACCCTGGGGTTAACTCCACCCCTAGGGTTAACTCCGGTTAGAGGAAACCCTAACCTTAACCCTAACCCTAACCCTAACCCTCAGCCTGGGATTAAACCCACCCCTATGGTTAATTCTGATTAGGGTTAATGCTAAGCCTAAGCCTAACCCTAACCCTGGGGTTATCTCCACCCCTAGGGTTAACTCCGGTTAGAGGTAACCCTAACCTTAACCTTAAACCTAACCGTAACCCTAGCACCAACCCTAACCCCTAACCGTAACCCTGACCCTAACTCTAAAACCTACCACTAACCCTAATCCTAAACCAGCCTAACCATAACCCTAACTTAATCCTGACCGTAATCCTAACCCTAACCCTGGGGTTAACTCCGCCCCTAGGGTTAACTCTGGTAAAGGTTAACCCTAAACCTAACCCTAATCCTATCCCTAAGCCTAATCCTAACTGTAACCCTAACCCGAACCCTAAGGCTCAACCTGGTGTTAACTCCACCCCTGGGGTTAACTCCGGTTACGGTTAACCCTAACCCTAACCCTATCCCTAACCCTAACACGTAACCCTAAACCTAACCCTGACCCTGACCCTAACCCTAAACCTACCCCTAATTCGGAACCTAACCCTAACCGTGATCCTAAGCCGTATAATATTCCTGGACCACGACCTGCCGTATCCAACACTTGTGGGTGTCGGCATTGGCCCAAGCCACATCCATGATTCTGACCATCATGAAGCAATCCGTGGTGAAGCTGGGAGGGAGTGGAAGAGCAGGGATTGGAGCCATAGGACAAGGGCTGATGGGTTCCGAGAGGGAATTGCAGGCTGGAGATAAGGAAGGGATTCCCTAAGAGGGTGCTGGGGCACTGGGATGGCATGGATGGAGAAGGTTTGGATGCTCCATCCCTGGCAGTGCTGCAGGCCAGCTTGGAGCAAGCTGCTCTATGGAAGGCATCCCTGCCCATGGCAAGGGGTTGGAAGTGGATGATCTCAAGCTCCTTTCCAAGCCACCCCACTCCATGATCCATAACCACTGCATTCCATTCCATTCCATCCCATTCCATTTTAATCTCTTCTAATCCATTCTATGGAGAAGAGGGATGGGAAGGAGCCACATTGCGGCTGCTTCCCAAAGGAAAGCAGCGTGCCTTAGGCTCAAGGACGGTCAAGCTGGAAGCAGCCTTCTCCTGAGCGCTCCTCCCAGTGTATCCAGGATGGGAAGGGGACGGGATGGGAGCTGCTCCTTGCCTATTCCCTATGGCTGGAATCCCTTCTCCCCCTTACTTTTGCGCGACGAAGCAGTGAGCGGCTGTGAGGACCCATTGAGGGGTGATCATAGAATCATAGAATCATAGAATAGTTAGGGTTGGAAAGGACCTTAAGATCATCTAGTTCCAACCCCCCTGCAAGAGCAGGGTAACCTACAGTACATCACACAGGAACTTGTCCAGGCGGGCCTTGAATATCTCCAGTGTAGGAGACTCCACAACCCCCCTGGGCAACCTGTTCCAGTGCTCTGTCACTCTTACAGTAAAGAAGTTCTTCCTGATGTTAACGTGGAACTTCCTATGTTCCAGTTTACACCCATTGCCCCTTGTCCTATCACTGCATATCACTGAAAAAAGCCTAGCTCCATCATCCTGACACCTACGCTTTACATATTTGTAAACATTGATGAGGTCACCCCTCAGTCTCCTCTTCTCCAAGCTAAAGAGACCCAGCTCCCTCAGCCTCTCCTCATAAGGGAGATGTTCCACTCCCTTAATCATCTTTGTGGCTCTGCGCTGGACTCCTTCAAGCAATTCCCTGTCCTTCTTGAACAGAGGGGCCCAGAACTGGACGCAATATTCCAGATGCGGCCTCACCAAGGCTGAGTAGAGGGGGAGGAGAACCTCTCTTGACCTACTAACCACTCCCTTTCTAATGCACCCTAAGATGCCATTTGCCTTCTTGGCCACAAGAGCACATTGCTGGCTCATGGTCATCCTCCTATCCACCAGGACCCCCAGGTCCCTTTCCCCTTCACTACTTTCCAGCAGGTCAACCCCCAACCTGTACTGGTACATGGGGTTGTTCTTCCCCAGATGCAAGACTCTACACTTGCCCTTGTTAAATTTCATCAAGTTTCTCCCCGCCCAACTCTCCAGCCTGTCCAGGTCTCGCTGAAGGGCAGCACAGCCTTCTGGTGTGTCAGCCACTCCTCCCAGTTTTGTGTCATCAGCGAACTTGCTGAGGGTGCACTCAGTTCCCTCATCCAGGTCATTGATGAAAATATTAAACAGCACCGGTCCCAGCACCGACCCCTGAGGAACTCCACTAGTCACAGACCTCCAGCTAGATTCTGCGCCATTGACCACAACTCTCTGCCTTCTTCCTTTCAACCAGTTCTCGATCCACCTCACCACTTGATCGTCAAGCCCACACTTCTTTAGCTTATCTATGAGGATGCTGCGGGAGACAGTATCAAATGCCTTACTGAAATCAAGAAAAACTACATCTACCGCTCTACCATCATCCCTCCACCTAGTCACTTCCTCATAGAAGGCTATAAGGTTGGTCATACATGACTTCCCCCTCATAAAACCATGTTGGCTGTTCTTAATGACCCCCTCATCCTTGATATGCCTAGTGATGGAGTCAAGAATAAGTTGTTCCATCATCTTTCCAGGGATGGAGGTAAGGCTGACCGGTCTATAATTACCCGGGTCCTCCTTCTTGCCCTTCTTATAGATTGGTGTGACCTTTGCCATCCGCCAATCCTCAGGCACCTCGCCCGTTTCCCACGACTTACCAAAGATGATGGAAAGGACCCTACGGGGTGCCCCATAGCTGTGCTGTGCCACCGCATGGGGTGATGGCAAGCAAGTGGGGCTCCTCAAATCCCACCTCCCCATTGGTGTGACCGTGGCTGGGAGCAGCAGCATCTCCCTATGGAATACCAGGAACCTTGGAGCCTGGAGCCACTCACCCACAGCTGTCCCAGGAGCCTTGCACCAGCCAGGCCGAGGCCAGCAGGATGATGACACGGAGCAAAGCCATCGCTGCCACCACCGCTAAGAGTGACACCAAGGAGGTGACACCAAGGAGGTGACACCAAGGAGCTGCAAGCACCACTGCACCCAAAGCGCAACTGCCCCGGGGATACGGGTGCTGGATGCAGGTCCCTTGGAGCTGGGGCTGATGTCATAGAGAGGCAGGTTCCATGGGGGGAGCTCCATGGGGAGGGGGGTGGCTCAGGGGTGTCGATGGGGGCTTCCATGGGGAGATGGGGGGGTTCTGATGCGCTTGGGGTGCTCTGAATCCCTATGGGATGCTCTGGAGCTCTGTATGATGTATGGGGTTTTGGGCAGGAACCTTGGGCAGTTAACCCCTAGGGTTAACTCCGGTTAGAGGTAAACCTAACCTTAACCCTAACCCTAACCCTAACCCTAACCCTCAGCCTGGGATTAAACCCGCCCCTAGGGTTAATTCCGATTAGGGTTAATGCTAAGCCTAAGCCTAACCCTAACCCTGGGGTTAACTCCACCCCTAGGGTTAACTCCGGTTAGAGGAAACCCTAACCTTAACCCTAACCCTAACCCTAACCCTCAGCCTGGGATTAAACCCACCCCTATGGTTAATTCTGATTAGGGTTAATGCTAAGCCTAAGCCTAACCCTAACCCTGGGGTTATCTCCACCCCTAGGGTTAACTCCGGTTAGAGGTAACCCTAACCTTAACCTTAAACCTAACCGTAACCCTAGCACCAACCCTAACCCCTAACCGTAACCCTGACCCTAACTCTAAAACCTACCACTAACCCTAATCCTAAACCAGCCTAACCATAACCCTAACTTAATCCTGACCGTAATCCTAACCCTAACCCTGGGGTTAACTCCGCCCCTAGGGTTAACTCTGGTAAAGGTTAACCCTAAACCTAACCCTAATCCTATCCCTAAGCCTAATCCTAACTGTAACCCTAACCCGAACCCTAAGGCTCAACCTGGTGTTAACTCCACCCCTGGGGTTAACTCCGGTTACGGTTAACCCTAACCCTAACCCTATCCCTAACCCTAACACGTAACCCTAAACCTAACCCTGACCCTGACCCTAACCCTAAACCTACCCCTAATTCGGAACCTAACCCTAACCGTGATCCTAAGCCGTATAATATTCCTGGACCACGACCTGCCGTATCCAACACTTGTGGGTGTCGGCATTGGCCCAAGCCACATCCATGATTCTGACCATCATGAAGCAATCCGTGGTGAAGCTGGGAGGGAGTGGAAGAGCAGGGATTGGAGCCATAGGACAAGGGCTGATGGGTTCCGAGAGGGAATTGCAGGCTGGAGATAAGGAAGGGATTCCCTAAGAGGGTGCTGGGGCACTGGGATGGCATGGATGGAGAAGGTTTGGATGCTCCATCCCTGGCAGTGCTGCAGGCCAGCTTGGAGCAAGCTGCTCTATGGAAGGCATCCCTGCCCATGGCAAGGGGTTGGAAGTGGATGATCTCAAGCTCCTTTCCAAGCCACCCCACTCCATGATCCATAACCACTGCATTCCATTCCATTCCATCCCATTCCATTTTAATCTCTTCTAATCCATTCTATGGAGAAGAGGGATGGGAAGGAGCCACATTGCGGCTGCTTCCCAAAGGAAAGCAGCGTGCCTTAGGCTCAAGGACGGTCAAGCTGGAAGCAGCCTTCTCCTGAGCGCTCCTCCCAGTGTATCCAGGATGGGAAGGGGACGGGATGGGAGCTGCTCCTTGCCTATTCCCTATGGCTGGAATCCCTTCTCCCCCTTACTTTTGCGCGACGAAGCAGTGAGCGGCTGTGAGGACCCATTGAGGGGTGATCATAGAATCATAGAATCATAGAATAGTTAGGGTTGGAAAGGACCTTAAGATCATCTAGTTCCAACCCCCCTGCAAGAGCAGGGTAACCTACAGTACATCACACAGGAACTTGTCCAGGCGGGCCTTGAATATCTCCAGTGTAGGAGACTCCACAACCCCCCTGGGCAACCTGTTCCAGTGCTCTGTCACTCTTACAGTAAAGAAGTTCTTCCTGATGTTAACGTGGAACTTCCTATGTTCCAGTTTACACCCATTGCCCCTTGTCCTATCACTGCATATCACTGAAAAAAGCCTAGCTCCATCATCCTGACACCTACGCTTTACATATTTGTAAACATTGATGAGGTCACCCCTCAGTCTCCTCTTCTCCAAGCTAAAGAGACCCAGCTCCCTCAGCCTCTCCTCATAAGGGAGATGTTCCACTCCCTTAATCATCTTTGTGGCTCTGCGCTGGACTCCTTCAAGCAATTCCCTGTCCTTCTTGAACAGAGGGGCCCAGAACTGGACGCAATATTCCAGATGCGGCCTCACCAAGGCTGAGTAGAGGGGGAGGAGAACCTCTCTTGACCTACTAACCACTCCCTTTCTAATGCACCCTAAGATGCCATTTGCCTTCTTGGCCACAAGAGCACATTGCTGGCTCATGGTCATCCTCCTATCCACCAGGACCCCCAGGTCCCTTTCCCCTTCACTACTTTCCAGCAGGTCAACCCCCAACCTGTACTGGTACATGGGGTTGTTCTTCCCCAGATGCAAGACTCTACACTTGCCCTTGTTAAATTTCATCAAGTTTCTCCCCGCCCAACTCTCCAGCCTGTCCAGGTCTCGCTGAAGGGCAGCACAGCCTTCTGGTGTGTCAGCCACTCCTCCCAGTTTTGTGTCATCAGCGAACTTGCTGAGGGTGCACTCAGTTCCCTCATCCAGGTCATTGATGAAAATATTAAACAGCACCGGTCCCAGCACCGACCCCTGAGGAACTCCACTAGTCACAGACCTCCAGCTAGATTCTGCGCCATTGACCACAACTCTCTGCCTTCTTCCTTTCAACCAGTTCTCGATCCACCTCACCACTTGATCGTCAAGCCCACACTTCTTTAGCTTATCTATGAGGATGCTGCGGGAGACAGTATCAAATGCCTTACTGAAATCAAGAAAAACTACATCTACCGCTCTACCATCATCCCTCCACCTAGTCACTTCCTCATAGAAGGCTATAAGGTTGGTCATACATGACTTCCCCCTCATAAAACCATGTTGGCTGTTCTTAATGACCCCCTCATCCTTGATATGCCTAGTGATGGAGTCAAGAATAAGTTGTTCCATCATCTTTCCAGGGATGGAGGTAAGGCTGACCGGTCTATAATTACCCGGGTCCTCCTTCTTGCCCTTCTTATAGATTGGTGTGACCTTTGCCATCCGCCAATCCTCAGGCACCTCGCCCGTTTCCCACGACTTACCAAAGATGATGGAAAGGACCCTACGGGGTGCCCCATAGCTGTGCTGTGCCACCGCATGGGGTGATGGCAAGCAAGTGGGGCTCCTCAAATCCCACCTCCCCATTGGTGTGACCGTGGCTGGGAGCAGCAGCATCTCCCTATGGAATACCAGGAACCTTGGAGCCTGGAGCCACTCACCCACAGCTGTCCCAGGAGCCTTGCACCAGCCAGGCCGAGGCCAGCAGGATGATGACACGGAGCAAAGCCATCGCTGCCACCACCGCTAAGAGTGACACCAAGGAGGTGACACCAAGGAGGTGACACCAAGGAGCTGCAAGCACCACTGCACCCAAAGCGCAACTGCCCCGGGGATACGGGTGCTGGATGCAGGTCCCTTGGAGCTGGGGCTGATGTCATAGAGAGGCAGGTTCCATGGGGGGAGCTCCATGGGGAGGGGGGTGGCTCAGGGGTGTCGATGGGGGCTTCCATGGGGAGATGGGGGGGTTCTGATGCGCTTGGGGTGCTCTGAATCCCTATGGGATGCTCTGGAGCTCTGTATGATGTATGGGGTTTTGGGCAGGAACCTTGGGCAGTTAACCCCTAGGGTTAACTCCGGTTAGAGGTAAACCTAACCTTAACCCTAACCCTAACCCTAACCCTAACCCTCAGCCTGGGATTAAACCCGCCCCTAGGGTTAATTCCGATTAGGGTTAATGCTAAGCCTAAGCCTAACCCTAACCCTGGGGTTAACTCCACCCCTAGGGTTAACTCCGGTTAGAGGAAACCCTAACCTTAACCCTAACCCTAACCCTAACCCTCAGCCTGGGATTAAACCCACCCCTATGGTTAATTCTGATTAGGGTTAATGCTAAGCCTAAGCCTAACCCTAACCCTGGGGTTATCTCCACCCCTAGGGTTAACTCCGGTTAGAGGTAACCCTAACCTTAACCTTAAACCTAACCGTAACCCTAGCACCAACCCTAACCCCTAACCGTAACCCTGACCCTAACTCTAAAACCTACCACTAACCCTAATCCTAAACCAGCCTAACCATAACCCTAACTTAATCCTGACCGTAATCCTAACCCTAACCCTGGGGTTAACTCCGCCCCTAGGGTTAACTCTGGTAAAGGTTAACCCTAAACCTAACCCTAATCCTATCCCTAAGCCTAATCCTAACTGTAACCCTAACCCGAACCCTAAGGCTCAACCTGGTGTTAACTCCACCCCTGGGGTTAACTCCGGTTACGGTTAACCCTAACCCTAACCCTATCCCTAACCCTAACACGTAACCCTAAACCTAACCCTGACCCTGACCCTAACCCTAAACCTACCCCTAATTCGGAACCTAACCCTAACCGTGATCCTAAGCCGTATAATATTCCTGGACCACGACCTGCCGTATCCAACACTTGTGGGTGTCGGCATTGGCCCAAGCCACATCCATGATTCTGACCATCATGAAGCAATCCGTGGTGAAGCTGGGAGGGAGTGGAAGAGCAGGGATTGGAGCCATAGGACAAGGGCTGATGGGTTCCGAGAGGGAATTGCAGGCTGGAGATAAGGAAGGGATTCCCTAAGAGGGTGCTGGGGCACTGGGATGGCATGGATGGAGAAGGTTTGGATGCTCCATCCCTGGCAGTGCTGCAGGCCAGCTTGGAGCAAGCTGCTCTATGGAAGGCATCCCTGCCCATGGCAAGGGGTTGGAAGTGGATGATCTCAAGCTCCTTTCCAAGCCACCCCACTCCATGATCCATAACCACTGCATTCCATTCCATTCCATCCCATTCCATTTTAATCTCTTCTAATCCATTCTATGGAGAAGAGGGATGGGAAGGAGCCACATTGCGGCTGCTTCCCAAAGGAAAGCAGCGTGCCTTAGGCTCAAGGACGGTCAAGCTGGAAGCAGCCTTCTCCTGAGCGCTCCTCCCAGTGTATCCAGGATGGGAAGGGGACGGGATGGGAGCTGCTCCTTGCCTATTCCCTATGGCTGGAATCCCTTCTCCCCCTTACTTTTGCGCGACGAAGCAGTGAGCGGCTGTGGGGACCCATTGAGGGGTGATCATAGAATCATAGAATCATAGAATAGTTAGGGTTGGAAAGGACCTTAAGATCATCTAGTTCCAACCCCCCTGCAAGAGCAGGGTAACCTACAGTACATCACACAGGAACTTGTCCAGGCGGGCCTTGAATATCTCCAGTGTAGGAGACTCCACAACCCCCCTGGGCAACCTGTTCCAGTGCTCTGTCACTCTTACAGTAAAGAAGTTCTTCCTGATGTTAACGTGGAACTTCCTATGTTCCAGTTTACACCCATTGCCCCTTGTCCTATCACTGCATATCACTGAAAAAAGCCTAGCTCCATCATCCTGACACCTACGCTTTACATATTTGTAAACATTGATGAGGTCACCCCTCAGTCTCCTCTTCTCCAAGCTAAAGAGACCCAGCTCCCTCAGCCTCTCCTCATAAGGGAGATGTTCCACTCCCTTAATCATCTTTGTGGCTCTGCGCTGGACTCCTTCAAGCAATTCCCTGTCCTTCTTGAACAGAGGGGCCCAGAACTGGACGCAATATTCCAGATGCGGCCTCACCAAGGCTGAGTAGAGGGGGAGGAGAACCTCTCTTGACCTACTAACCACTCCCTTTCTAATGCACCCTAAGATGCCATTTGCCTTCTTGGCCACAAGAGCACATTGCTGGCTCATGGTCATCCTCCTATCCACCAGGACCCCCAGGTCCCTTTCCCCTTCACTACTTTCCAGCAGGTCAACCCCCAACCTGTACTGGTACATGGGGTTGTTCTTCCCCAGATGCAAGACTCTACACTTGCCCTTGTTAAATTTCATCAAGTTTCTCCCCGCCCAACTCTCCAGCCTGTCCAGGTCTCGCTGAAGGGCAGCACAGCCTTCTGGTGTGTCAGCCACTCCTCCCAGTTTTGTGTCATCAGCGAACTTGCTGAGGGTGCACTCAGTTCCCTCATCCAGGTCATTGATGAAAATATTAAACAGCACCGGTCCCAGCACCGACCCCTGAGGAACTCCACTAGTCACAGACCTCCAGCTAGATTCTGCGCCATTGACCACAACTCTCTGCCTTCTTCCTTTCAACCAGTTCTCGATCCACCTCACCACTTGATCGTCAAGCCCACACTTCTTTAGCTTATCTATGAGGATGCTGCGGGAGACAGTATCAAATGCCTTACTGAAATCAAGAAAAACTACATCTACCGCTCTACCATCATCCCTCCACCTAGTCACTTCCTCATAGAAGGCTATAAGGTTGGTCATACATGACTTCCCCCTCATAAAACCATGTTGGCTGTTCTTAATGACGCCCTCATCCTTGATATGCCTAGTGATGGAGTCAAGAATAAGTTGTTCCATCATCTTTCCAGGGATGGAGGTAAGGCTGACCGGTCTATAATTACCCGGGTCCTCCTTCTTGCCCTTCTTATAGATTGGTGTGACCTTTGCCATCCGCCAATCCTCAGGCACCTCGCCCGTTTCCCACGACTTACCAAAGATGATGGAAAGGACCCTACGGGGTGCCCCATAGCTGTGCTGTGCCACCGCATGGGCTGATGGCAAGCAAGTGGGGCTCCTCAAATCCCACCTCCCCATTGGTGTGACCGTGGCTGGGAGCAGCAGCATCTCCCTATGGAATACCAGGAACCTTGGAGCCTGGAGCCACTCACCCACAGCTGTCCCAGGAGCCTTGCACCAGCCAGGCCGAGGCCAGCAGGATGATGACACGGAGCAAAGCCATCGCTGCCACCACCGCTAAGAGTGACACCAAGGAGGTGACACCAAGGAGGTGACACCAAGGAGCTGCAAGCACCACTGCACCCAAAGCGCAACTGCCCCAGGGATACGGGTGCTGGATGCAGGTCCCTTGGAGCTGGGGCTGATGTCATAGAGAGGCAGGTTCCATGGGGGGAGCTCCATGGGGAGGGGGGTGGCTCAGGGGTGTCGATGGGGGCTTCCATGGGGAGATGGGGGGGTTCTGATGCGCTTGGGGTGCTCTGAATCCCTATGGGATGCTCTGGAGCTCTGTATGATGTATGGGGTTTTGGGCAGGAACCTTGGGCAGTTAACCCCTAGGGTTAACTCCGGTTAGAGGTAAACCTAACCTTAACCCTAACCCTAACCCTAACCCTAACCCTCAGCCTGGGATTAAACCCGCCCCTAGGGTTAATTCCGATTAGGGTTAATGCTAAGCCTAAGCCTAACCCTAACCCTGGGGTTAACTCCACCCCTAGGGTTAACTCCGGTTAGAGGAAACCCTAACCTTAACCCTAACCCTAACCCTAACCCTCAGCCTGGGATTAAACCCACCCCTATGGTTAATTCTGATTAGGGTTAATGCTAAGCCTAAGCCTAACCCTAACCCTGGGGTTATCTCCACCCCTAGGGTTAACTCCGGTTAGAGGTAACCCTAACCTTAACCTTAAACCTAACCGTAACCCTAGCACCAACCCTAACCCCTAACCGTAACCCTGACCCTAACTCTAAAACCTACCACTAACCCTTATCCTAAACCAGCCTAACCATAACCCTAACTTAATCCTGACCGTAATCCTAACCCTAACCCTGGGGTTAACTCCGCCCCTAGGGTTAACTCTGGTAAAGGTTAACCCTAAACCTAACCCTAATCCTATCCCTAAGCCTAATCCTAACTGTAACCCTAACCCGAACCCTAAGGCTCAACCTGGTGTTAACTCCACCCCTGGGGTTAACTCCGGTTACGGTTAACCCTAACCCTAACCCTATCCCTAACCCTAACACGTAACCCTAAACCTAACCCTGACCCTGACCCTAACCCTAAACCTACCCCTAATTCGGAACCTAACCCTAACCGTGATCCTAAGCCGTATAATATTCCTGGACCACGACCTGCCGTATCCAACACTTGTGGGTGTCGGCATTGGCCCAAGCCACATCCATGATTCTGACCATCATGAAGCAATCCGTGGTGAAGCTGGGAGGGAGTGGAAGAGCAGGGATTGGAGCCATAGGACAAGGGCTGATGGGTTCCGAGAGGGAATTGCAGGCTGGAGATAAGGAAGGGATTCCCTAAGAGGGTGCTGGGGCACTGGGATGGCATGGATGGAGAAGGTTTGGATGCTCCATCCCTGGCAGTGCTGCAGGCCAGCTTGGAGCAAGCTGCTCTATGGAAGGCATCCCTGCCCATGGCAAGGGGTTGGAAGTGGATGATCTCAAGCTCCTTTCCAAGCCACCCCACTCCATGATCCATAACCACTGCATTCCATTCCATTCCATCCCATTCCATTTTAATCTCTTCTAATCCATTCTATGGAGAAGAGGGATGGGAAGGAGCCACATTGCGGCTGCTTCCCAAAGGAAAGCAGCGTGCCTTAGGCTCAAGGACGGTCAAGCTGGAAGCAGCCTTCTCCTGAGCGCTCCTCCCAGTGTATCCAGGATGGGAAGGGGACGGGATGGGAGCTGCTCCTTGCCTATTCCCTATGGCTGGAATCCCTTCTCCCCCTTACTTTTGCGCGACGAAGCAGTGAGCGGCTGTGGGGACCCATTGAGGGGTGATCATAGAATCATAGAATCATAGAATAGTTAGGGTTGGAAAGGACCTTAAGATCATCTAGTTCCAACCCCCCTGCAAGAGCAGGGTAACCTACAGTACATCACACAGGAACTTGTCCAGGCGGGCCTTGAATATCTCCAGTGTAGGAGACTCCACAACCCCCCTGGGCAACCTGTTCCAGTGCTCTGTCACTCTTACAGTAAAGAAGTTCTTCCTGATGTTAACGTGGAACTTCCTATGTTCCAGTTTACACCCATTGCCCCTTGTCCTATCACTGCATATCACTGAAAAAAGCCTAGCTCCATCATCCTGACACCTACGCTTTACATATTTGTAAACATTGATGAGGTCACCCCTCAGTCTCCTCTTCTCCAAGCTAAAGAGACCCAGCTCCCTCAGCCTCTCCTCATAAGGGAGATGTTCCACTCCCTTCATCATCTTTGTGGCTCTGCGCTGGACTCCTTCAAGCAATTCCCTGTCCTTCTTGAACAGAGGGGCCCAGAACTGGACGCAATATTCCAGATGCGGCCTCACCAAGGCTGAGTAGAGGGGGAGGAGAACCTCTCTTGACCTACTAACCACTCCCTTTCTAATGCACCCTAAGATGCCATTTGCCTTCTTGGCCACAAGAGCACATTGCTGGCTCATGGTCATCCTCCTATCCACCAGGACCCCCAGGTCCCTTTCCCCTTCACTACTTTCCAGCAGGTCAACCCCCAACCTGTACTGGTACATGGGGTTGTTCTTCCCCAGATGCAAGACTCTACACTTGCCCTTGTTAAATTACATCAAGTTTCTCCCCGCCCAACTCTCCAGCCTGTCCAGGTCTCGCTGAAGGGCAGCACAGCCTTCTGGTGTGTCAGCCACTCCTCCCAGTTTTGTGTCATCAGCGAACTTGCTGAGGGTGCACTCAGTTCCCTCATCCAGGTCATTGATGAAAATATTAAACAGCACCGGTCCCAGCACCGACCCCTGAGGAACTCCACTAGTCACAGACCTCCAGCTAGATTCTGCGCCATTGACCACAACTCTCTGCCTTCTTCCTTTCAACCAGTTCTCGATCCACCTCACCACTTGATCGTCAAGCCCACACTTCTTTAGCTTATCTATGAGGATGCTGCGGGAGACAGTATCAAATGCCTTACTGAAATCAAGAAAAACTACATCTACCGCTCTACCATCATCCCTCCACCTAGTCACTTCCTCATAGAAGGCTATAAGGTTGGTCATACATGACTTCCCCCTCATAAAACCATGTTGGCTGTTCTTAATGACGCCCTCATCCTTGATATGCCTAGTGATGGAGTCAAGAATAAGTTGTTCCATCATCTTTCCAGGGATGGAGGTAAGGCTGACCGGTCTATAATTACCCGGGTCCTCCTTCTTGCCCTTCTTATAGATTGGTGTGACCTTTGCCATCCGCCAATCCTCAGGCACCTCGCCCGTTTCCCACGACTTACCAAAGATGATGGAAAGGACCCTACGGGGTGCCCCATAGCTGTGCTGTGCCACCGCATGGGCTGATGGCAAGCAAGTGGGGCTCCTCAAATCCCACCTCCCCATTGGTGTGACCGTGGCTGGGAGCAGCAGCATCTCCCTATGGAATACCAGGAACCTTGGAGCCTGGAGCCACTCACCCACAGCTGTCCCAGGAGCCTTGCACCAGCCAGGCCGAGACCAGCAGGATGATGACACGGAGCAAAGCCATCGCTGCCACCACCGCTAAGAGTGACACCAAGGAGGTGACACCAAGGAGGTGACACCAAGGAGCTGCAAGCACCACTGCACCCAAAGCGCAACTGCCCCGGGGATACGGGTGCTGGATGCAGGTCCCTTGGAGCTGGGGCTGATGTCATAGAGAGGCAGGTTCCATGGGGGGAGCTCCATGGGGAGGGGGGTGGCTCAGGGGTGTCGATGGGGGCTTCCATGGGGAGATGGGGGGGTTCTGATGCGCTTGGGGTGCTCTGAATCCCTATGGGATGCTCTGGAGCTCTGTATGATGTATGGGGTTTTGGGCAGGAACCTTGGGCAGTTAACCCCTAGGGTTAACTCCGGTTAGAGGTAAACCTAACCTTAACCCTAAACCTAACCCTAACCCTAACCCTCAGCCTGGGATTAAACCCGCCCCTAGGGTTAATTCCGATTAGGGTTAATGCTAAGCCTAAGCCTAACCCTAACCCTGGGGTTAACTCCACCCCTAGGGTTAACTCCGGTTAGAGGAAACCCTAACCTTAACCCTAACCCTAACCCTAACCCTCAGCCTGGGATTAAACCCACCCCTATGGTTAATTCTGATTAGGGTTAATGCTAACCCTAAGCCTAACCCTAACCCTGGGGTTATCTCCACCCCTAGGGTTAACTCCGGTTAGAGGTAACCCTAACCTTAACCTTAAACCTAACCGTAACCCTAGCACCAACCCTAACCCCTAACCGTAACCCTGACCCTAACTCTAAAACCTACCACTAACCCTAATCCTAAACCAGCCTAACCATAACCCTAACTTAATCCTGACCGTAATCCTAACCCTAACCCTGGGGTTAACTCCGCCCCTAGGGTTAACTCTGGTAAAGGTTAACCCTAAACCTAACCCTAATCCTATCCCTAAGCCTAATCCTAACTGTAACCCTAACCCGAACCCTAAGGCTCAACCTGGTGTTAACTCCACCCCTGGGGTTAACTCCGGTTACGGTTAACCCTAACCCTAACCCTATCCCTAACCCTAACACGTAACCCTAAACCTAACCCTGACCCTGACCCTAACCCTAAACCTACCCCTAATTCGGAACCTAACCCTAACCGTGATCCTAAGCCGTATAATATTCCTGGACCACGACCTGCCGTATCCAACACTTGTGGGTGTCGGCATTGGCCCAAGCCACATCCATGATTCTGACCATCATGAAGCAATCCGTGGTGAAGCTGGGAGGGAGTGGAAGAGCAGGGATTGGAGCCATAGGACAAGGGCTGATGGGTTCCGAGAGGGAATTGCAGGCTGGAGATAAGGAAGGGATTCCCTAAGAGGGTGCTGGGGCACTGGGATGGCATGGATGGAGAAGGTTTGGATGCTCCATCCCTGGCAGTGCTGCAGGCCAGCTTGGAGCAAGCTGCTCTATGGAAGGCATCCCTGCCCATGGCAAGGGGTTGGAAGTGGATGATCTCAAGCTCCTTTCCAAGCCACCCCACTCCATGATCCATAACCACTGCATTCCATTCCATTCCATCCCATTCCATTTTAATCTCTTCTAATCCATTCTATGGAGAAGAGGGATGGGAAGGAGCCACATTGCGGCTGCTTCCCAAAGGAAAGCAGCGTGCCTTAGGCTCAAGGGCGGTCAAGCTGGAAGCAGCCTTCTCCTGAGCGCTCCTCCCAGTGCATCCAGGATGGGAAGGGGACGGGATGGGAGCTGCTCCTTGCCTATTCCCTATGGCTGGAATCCCTTCTCCCCCTTACTTTTGCGCGACGAAGCAGTGAGCGGCTGTGAGGACCCATTGAGGGGTGATCATAGAATCATAGAATCATAGAATAGTTAGGGTTGGAAAGGACCTTAAGATCATCTAGTTCCAACCCCCCTGCAAGAGCAGGGTAACCTACAGTACATCACACAGGAACTTGTCCAGGCGGGCCTTGAATATCTCCAGTGTAGGAGACTCCACAACCCCCCTGGGCAACCTGTTCCAGTGCTCTGTCACTCTTACAGTAAAGAAGTTCTTCCTGATGTTAACGTGGAACTTCCTATGTTCCAGTTTACACCCATTGCCCCTTGTCCTATCACTGCATATCACTGAAAAAAGCCTAGCTCCATCATCCTGACACCTACGCTTTACATATTTGTAAACATTGATGAGGTCACCCCTCAGTCTCCTCTTCTCCAAGCTAAAGAGACCCAGCTCCCTCAGCCTCTCCTCATAAGGGAGATGTTCCACTCCCTTCATCATCTTTGTGGCTCTGCGCTGGACTCCTTCAAGCAATTCCCTGTCCTTCTTGAACAGAGGGGCCCAGAACTGGACGCAATATTCCAGATGCGGCCTCACCAAGGCTGAGTAGAGGGGGAGGAGAACCTCTCTTGACCTACTAACCACTCCCTTTCTAATGCACCCTAAGATGCCATTTGCCTTCTTGGCCACAAGAGCACATTGCTGGCTCATGGTCATCCTCCTATCCACCAGGACCCCCAGGTCCCTTTCCCCTTCACTACTTTCCAGCAGGTCAACCCCCAACCTGTACTGGTACATGGGGTTGTTCTTCCCCAGATGCAAGACTCTACACTTGCCCTTGTTAAATTACATCAAGTTTCTCCCCGCCCAACTCTCCAGCCTGTCCAGGTCTCGCTGAAGGGCAGCACAGCCTTCTGGTGTGTCAGCCACTCCTCCCAGTTTTGTGTCATCAGCGAACTTGCTGAGGGTGCACTCAGTTCCCTCATCCAGGTCATTGATGAAAATATTAAACAGCACCGGTCCCAGCACCGACCCCTGAGGAACTCCACTAGTCACAGACCTCCAGCTAGATTCTGCGCCATTGACCACAACTCTCTGCCTTCTTCCTTTCAACCAGTTCTCGATCCACCTCACCACTTGATCGTCAAGCCCACACTTCTTTAGCTTATCTATGAGGATGCTGCGGGAGACAGTATCAAATGCCTTACTGAAATCAAGAAAAACTACATCTACCGCTCTACCATCATCCCTCCACCTAGTCACTTCCTCATAGAAGGCTATAAGGTTGGTCATACATGACTTCCCCCTCATAAAACCATGTTGGCTGTTCTTAATGACGCCCTCATCCTTGATATGCCTAGTGATGGAGTCAAGAATAAGTTGTTCCATCATCTTTCCAGGGATGGAGGTAAGGCTGACCGGTCTATAATTACCCGGGTCCTCCTTCTTGCCCTTCTTATAGATTGGTGTGACCTTTGCCATCCGCCAATCCTCAGGCACCTCGCCCGTTTCCCACGACTTACCAAAGATGATGGAAAGGACCCTACGGGGTGCCCCATAGCTGTGCTGTGCCACCGCATGGGCTGATGGCAAGCAAGTGGGGCTCCTCAAATCCCACCTCCCCATTGGTGTGACCGTGGCTGGGAGCAGCAGCATCTCCCTATGGAATACCAGGAACCTTGGAGCCTGGAGCCACTCACCCACAGCTGTCCCAGGAGCCTTGCACCAGCCAGGCCGAGACCAGCAGGATGATGACACGGAGCAAAGCCATCGCTGCCACCACCGCTAAGAGTGACACCAAGGAGGTGACACCAAGGAGGTGACACCAAGGAGCTGCAAGCACCACTGCACCCAAAGCGCAACTGCCCCGGGGATACGGGTGCTGGATGCAGGTCCCTTGGAGCTGGGGCTGATGTCATAGAGAGGCAGGTTCCATGGGGGGAGCTCCATGGGGAGGGGGGTGGCTCAGGGGTGTCGATGGGGGCTTCCATGGGGAGATGGGGGGGTTCTGATGCGCTTGGGGTGCTCTGAATCCCTATGGGATGCTCTGGAGCTCTGTATGATGTATGGGGTTTTGGGCAGGAACCTTGGGCAGTTAACCCCTAGGGTTAACTCCGGTTAGAGGTAAACCTAACCTTAACCCTAAACCTAACCCTAACCCTAACCCTCAGCCTGGGATTAAACCCGCCCCTAGGGTTAATTCCGATTAGGGTTAATGCTAAGCCTAAGCCTAACCCTAACCCTGGGGTTAACTCCACCCCTAGGGTTAACTCCGGTTAGAGGAAACCCTAACCTTAACCCTAACCCTAACCCTAACCCTCAGCCTGGGATTAAACCCACCCCTATGGTTAATTCTGATTAGGGTTAATGCTAACCCTAAGCCTAACCCTAACCCTGGGGTTATCTCCACCCCTAGGGTTAACTCCGGTTAGAGGTAACCCTAACCTTAACCTTAAACCTAACCGTAACCCTAGCACCAACCCTAACCCCTAACCGTAACCCTGACCCTAACTCTAAAACCTACCACTAACCCTAATCCTAAACCAGCCTAACCATAACCCTAACTTAATCCTGACCGTAATCCTAACCCTAACCCTGGGGTTAACTCCGCCCCTAGGGTTAACTCTGGTAAAGGTTAACCCTAAACCTAACCCTAATCCTATCCCTAAGCCTAATCCTAACTGTAACCCTAACCCGAACCCTAAGGCTCAACCTGGTGTTAACTCCACCCCTGGGGTTAACTCCGGTTACGGTTAACCCTAACCCTAACCCTATCCCTAACCCTAACACGTAACCCTAAACCTAACCCTGACCCTGACCCTAACCCTAAACCTACCCCTAATTCGGAACCTAACCCTAACCGTGATCCTAAGCCGTATAATATTCCTGGACCACGACCTGCCGTATCCAACACTTGTGGGTGTCGGCATTGGCCCAAGCCACATCCATGATTCTGACCATCATGAAGCAATCCGTGGTGAAGCTGGGAGGGAGTGGAAGAGCAGGGATTGGAGCCATAGGACAAGGGCTGATGGGTTCCGAGAGGGAATTGCAGGCTGGAGATAAGGAAGGGATTCCCTAAGAGGGTGCTGGGGCACTGGGATGGCATGGATGGAGAAGGTTTGGATGCTCCATCCCTGGCAGTGCTGCAGGCCAGCTTGGAGCAAGCTGCTCTATGGAAGGCATCCCTGCCCATGGCAAGGGGTTGGAAGTGGATGATCTCAAGCTCCTTTCCAAGCCACCCCACTCCATGATCCATAACCACTGCATTCCATTCCATTCCATCCCATTCCATTTTAATCTCTTCTAATCCATTCTATGGAGAAGTGGGATGGGAAGGAGCCACATTGCGGCTGCTTCCCCAAGGAAAGCAGCGTGCCTTAGGCTCAAGGGCGGTCAAGCTGGAAGCAGCCTTCTCCTGAGCGCTCCTCCCAGTGCATCCAGGATGGGAAGGGGACGGGATGGGAGCTGCTCCTTGCCTATTCCCTATGGCTGGAATCCCTTCTCCCCCTTACTTTTGCGCGACGAAGCAGTGAGCGGCTGTGAGGACCCATTGAGGGGTGATCATAGAATCATAGAATCATAGAATAGTTAGGGTTGGAAAGGACCTTAAGATCATCTAGTTCCAACCCCCCTGCAAGAGCAGGGTAACCTACAGTACATCACACAGGAACTTGTCCAGGCGGGCCTTGAATATCTCCAGTGTAGGAGACTCCACAACCCCCCTGGGCAACCTGTTCCAGTGCTCTGTCACTCTTACAGTAAAGAAGTTCTTCCTGATGTTAACTTGGAACTTCCTATGTTCCAGTTTACACCCATTGCCCCTTGTCCTATCACTGCATATCACTGAAAAAAGCCTAGCTCCATCATCCTGACACCTACGCTTTACATATTTGTAAACATTGATGAGGTCACCCCTCAGTCTCCTCTTCTCCAAGCTAAAGAGACCCAGCTCCCTCAGCCTCTCCTCATAAGGGAGATGTTCCACTCCCTTCATCATCTTTGTGGCTCTGCGCTGGACTCCTTCAAGCAATTCCCTGTCCTTCTTGAACAGAGGGGCCCAGAACTGGACGCAATATTCCAGATGCGGCCTCACCAAGGCTGAGTAGAGGGGGAGGAGAACCTCTCTTGACCTACTAACCACTCCCTTTCTAATGCACCCTAAGATGCCATTTGCCTTCTTGGCCACAAGAGCACATTGCTGGCTCATGGTCATCCTCCTATCCACCAGGACCCCCAGGTCCCTTTCCCCTTCACTACTTTCCAGCAGGTCAACCCCCAACCTGTACTGGTACATGGGGTTGTTCTTCCCCAGATGCAAGACTCTACACTTGCCTTTGTTAAATTTCATCAAGTTTCTCCCCGCCCAACTCTCCAGCCTGTCCAGGTCTCGCTGAAGGGCAGCACAGCCTTCTGGTGTGTCAGCCACTCCTCCCAGTTTTGTGTCATCAGCGAACTTGCTGAGGGTGCACTCAGTTCCCTCATCCAGGTCATTGATGAAAATATTAAACAGCACCGGTCCCAGCACCGACCCCTGAGGAACTCCACTAGTCACAGACCTCCAGCTAGATTCTGCGCCATTGACCACAACTCTCTGCCTTCTTCCTTTCAACCAGTTCTCGATCCACCTCACCACTTGATCGTCAAGCCCACACTTCTTTAGCTTATCTATGAGGATGCTGCGGGAGACAGTATCAAATGCCTTACTGAAATCAAGAAAAACTACATCTACCGCTCTACCATCATCCCTCCACCTAGTCACTTCCTCATAGAAGGCTATAAGGTTGGTCATACATGACTTCCCCCTCATAAAACCATGTTGGCTGTTCTTAATGACGCCCTCATCCTTGATATGCCTAGTGATGGAGTCAAGAATAAGTTGTTCCATCATCTTTCCAGGGATGGAGGTAAGGCTGACCGGTCTATAATTACCCGGGTCCTCCTTCTTGCCCTTCTTATAGATTGGTGTGACCTTTGCCATCCGCCAATCCTCAGGCACCTCGCCCGTTTCCCACGACTTACCAAAGATGATGGAAAGGACCCTACGGGGTGCCCCATAGCTGTGCTGTGCCACCGCATGGGCTGATGGCAAGCAAGTGGGGCTCCTCAAATCCCACCTCCCCATTGGTGTGACCGTGGCTGGGAGCAGCAGCATCTCCCTATGGAATACCAGGAACCTTGGAGCCTGGAGCCACTCACCCACAGCTGTCCCAGGAGCCTTGCACCAGCCAGGCCGAGGCCAGCAGGATGATGACACGGAGCAAAGCCATCGCTGCCACCACCGCTAAGAGTGACACCAAGGAGGTGACACCAAGGAGGTGACACCAAGGAGCTGCAAGCACCACTGCACCCAAAGCGCAACTGCCCGGGGGATACGGGTGCTGGATGCAGGTCCCTTGGAGCTGGGGCTGATGTCATAGAGAGGCAGGTTCCATGGGGGGAGCTCCATGGGGAGGGGGGTGGCTCAGGGGTGTCGATGGGGGCTTCCATGGGGAGATGGGGGGGTTCTGATGCGCTTGGGGTGCTCTGAATCCCTATGGGATGCTCTGGAGCTCTGTATGATGTATGGGGTTTTGGGCAGGAACCTTGGGCAGTTAACCCCTAGGGTTAACTCCGGTTAGAGGTAAACCTAACCTTAACCCTAAACCTAACCCTAACCCTAACCCTCAGCCTGGGATTAAACCCGCCCCTAGGGTTAATTCCGATTAGGGTTAATGCTAAGCCTAAGCCTAACCCTAACCCTGGGGTTAACTCCACCCCTAGGGTTAACTCCGGTTAGAGGAAACCCTAACCTTAACCCTAACCCTAACCCTAACCCTCAGCCTGGGATTAAACCCACCCCTATGGTTAATTCTGATTAGGGTTAATGCTAACCCTAAGCCTAACCCTAACCCTGGGGTTATCTCCACCCCTAGGGTTAACTCCGGTTAGAGGTAACCCTAACCTTAACCTTAAACCTAACCGTAACCCTAGCACCAACCCTAACCCCTAACCGTAACCCTGACCCTAACTCTAAAACCTACCACTAACCCTAATCCTAAACCAGCCTAACCATAACCCTAACTTAATCCTGACCGTAATCCTAACCCTAACCCTGGGGTTAACTCCGCCCCTAGGGTTAACTCTGGTAAAGGTTAACCCTAAACCTAACCCTAATCCTATCCCTAAGCCTAATCCTAACTGTAACCCTAACCCGAACCCTAAGGCTCAACCTGGTGTTAACTCCACCCCTGGGGTTAACTCCGGTTACGGTTAACCCTAACCCTAACCCTATCCCTAACCCTAACACGTAACCCTAAACCTAACCCTGACCCTGACCCTAACCCTAAACCTACCCCTAATTCGGAACCTAACCCTAACCGTGATCCTAAGCCGTATAATATTCCTGGACCACGACCTGCCGTATCCAACACTTGTGGGTGTCGGCATTGGCCCAAGCCACATCCATGATTCTGACCATCATGAAGCAATCCGTGGTGAAGCTGGGAGGGAGTGGAAGAGCAGGGATTGGAGCCATAGGACAAGGGCTGATGGGTTCCGAGAGGGAATTGCAGGCTGGAGATAAGGAAGGGATTCCCTAAGAGGGTGCTGGGGCACTGGGATGGCATGGATGGAGAAGGTTTGGATGCTCCATCCCTGGCAGTGCTGCAGGCCAGCTTGGAGCAAGCTGCTCTATGGAAGGCATCCCTGCCCATGGCAAGGGGTTGGAAGTGGATGATCTCAAGCTCCTTTCCAAGCCACCCCACTCCATGATCCATAACCACTGCATTCCATTCCATTCCATCCCATTCCATTTTAATCTCTTCTAATCCATTCTATGGAGAAGTGGGATGGGAAGGAGCCACATTGCGGCTGCTTCCCCAAGGAAAGCAGCGTGCCTTAGGCTCAAGGGCGGTCAAGCTGGAAGCAGCCTTCTCCTGAGCGCTCCTCCCAGTGCATCCAGGATGGGAAGGGGACGGGATGGGAGCTGCTCCTTGCCTATTCCCTATGGCTGGAATCCCTTCTCCCCCTTACTTTTGCGCGACGAAGCAGTGAGCGGCTGTGAGGACCCATTGAGGGGTGATCATAGAATCATAGAATCATAGAATAGTTAGGGTTGGAAAGGACCTTAAGATCATCTAGTTCCAACCCCCCTGCAAGAGCAGGGTAACCTACAGTACATCACACAGGAACTTGTCCAGGCGGGCCTTGAATATCTCCAGTGTAGGAGACTCCACAACCCCCCTGGGCAACCTGTTCCAGTGCTCTGTCACTCTTACAGTAAAGAAGTTCTTCCTGATGTTAACTTGGAACTTCCTATGTTCCAGTTTACACCCATTGCCCCTTGTCCTATCACTGCATATCACTGAAAAAAGCCTAGCTCCATCATCCTGACACCTACGCTTTACATATTTGTAAACATTGATGAGGTCACCCCTCAGTCTCCTCTTCTCCAAGCTAAAGAGACCCAGCTCCCTCAGCCTCTCCTCATAAGGGAGATGTTCCACTCCCTTCATCATCTTTGTGGCTCTGCGCTGGACTCCTTCAAGCAATTCCCTGTCCTTCTTGAACAGAGGGGCCCAGAACTGGACGCAATATTCCAGATGCGGCCTCACCAAGGCTGAGTAGAGGGGGAGGAGAACCTCTCTTGACCTACTAACCACTCCCTTTCTAATGCACCCTAAGATGCCATTTGCCTTCTTGGCCACAAGAGCACATTGCTGGCTCATGGTCATCCTCCTATCCACCAGGACCCCCAGGTCCCTTTCCCCTTCACTACTTTCCAGCAGGTCAACCCCCAACCTGTACTGGTACATGGGGTTGTTCTTCCCCAGATGCAAGACTCTACACTTGCCTTTGTTAAATTTCATCAAGTTTCTCCCCGCCCAACTCTCCAGCCTGTCCAGGTCTCGCTGAAGGGCAGCACAGCCTTCTGGTGTGTCAGCCACTCCTCCCAGTTTTGTGTCATCAGCGAACTTGCTGAGGGTGCACTCAGTTCCCTCATCCAGGTCATTGATGAAAATATTAAACAGCACCGGTCCCAGCACCGACCCCTGAGGAACTCCACTAGTCACAGACCTCCAGCTAGATTCTGCGCCATTGACCACAACTCTCTGCCTTCTTCCTTTCAACCAGTTCTCGATCCACCTCACCACTTGATCGTCAAGCCCACACTTCTTTAGCTTATCTATGAGGATGCTGCGGGAGACAGTATCAAATGCCTTACTGAAATCAAGAAAAACTACATCTACCGCTCTACCATCATCCCTCCACCTAGTCACTTCCTCATAGAAGGCTATAAGGTTGGTCATACATGACTTCCCCCTCATAAAACCATGTTGGCTGTTCTTAATGACGCCCTCATCCTTGATATGCCTAGTGATGGAGTCAAGAATAAGTTGTTCCATCATCTTTCCAGGGATGGAGGTAAGGCTGACCGGTCTATAATTACCCGGGTCCTCCTTCTTGCCCTTCTTATAGATTGGTGTGACCTTTGCCATCCGCCAATCCTCAGGCACCTCGCCCGTTTCCCACGACTTACCAAAGATGATGGAAAGGACCCTACGGGGTGCCCCATAGCTGTGCTGTGCCACCGCATGGGCTGATGGCAAGCAAGTGGGGCTCCTCAAATCCCACCTCCCCATTGGTGTGACCGTGGCTGGGAGCAGCAGCATCTCCCTATGGAATACCAGGAACCTTGGAGCCTGGAGCCACTCACCCACAGCTGTCCCAGGAGCCTTGCACCAGCCAGGCCGAGGCCAGCAGGATGATGACACGGAGCAAAGCCATCGCTGCCACCACCGCTAAGAGTGACACCAAGGAGGTGACACCAAGGAGGTGACACCAAGGAGCTGCAAGCACCACTGCACCCAAAGCGCAACTGCCCGGGGGATACGGGTGCTGGATGCAGGTCCCTTGGAGCTGGGGCTGATGTCATAGAGAGGCAGGTTCCATGGGGGGAGCTCCATGGGGAGGGGGGTGGCTCAGGGGTGTCGATGGGGGCTTCCATGGGGAGATGGGGGGGTTCTGATGCGCTTGGGGTGCTCTGAATCCCTATGGGATGCTCTGGAGCTCTGTATGATGTATGGGGTTTTGGGCAGGAACCTTGGGCAGTTAACCCCTAGGGTTAACTCCGGTTAGAGGTAAACCTAACCTTAACCCTAAACCTAACCCTAACCCTAACCCTCAGCCTGGGATTAAACCCGCCCCTAGGGTTAATTCCGATTAGGGTTAATGCTAAGCCTAAGCCTAACCCTAACCCTGGGGTTAACTCCACCCCTAGGGTTAACTCCGGTTAGAGGAAACCCTAACCTTAACCCTAACCCTAACCCTAACCCTCAGCCTGGGATTAAACCCACCCCTATGGTTAATTCTGATTAGGGTTAATGCTAACCCTAAGCCTAACCCTAACCCTGGGGTTATCTCCACCCCTAGGGTTAACTCCGGTTAGAGGTAACCCTAACCTTAACCTTAAACCTAACCGTAACCCTAGCACCAACCCTAACCCCTAACCGTAACCCTGACCCTAACTCTAAAACCTACCACTAACCCTAATCCTAAACCAGCCTAACCATAACCCTAACTTAATCCTGACCGTAATCCTAACCCTAACCCTGGGGTTAACTCCGCCCCTAGGGTTAACTCTGGTAAAGGTTAACCCTAAACCTAACCCTAATCCTATCCCTAAGCCTAATCCTAACTGTAACCCTAACCCGAACCCTAAGGCTCAACCTGGTGTTAACTCCACCCCTGGGGTTAACTCCGGTTACGGTTAACCCTAACCCTAACCCTATCCCTAACCCTAACACGTAACCCTAAACCTAACCCTGACCCTGACCCTAACCCTAAACCTACCCCTAATTCGGAACCTAACCCTAACCGTGATCCTAAGCCGTATAATATTCCTGGACCACGACCTGCCGTATCCAACACTTGTGGGTGTCGGCATTGGCCCAAGCCACATCCATGATTCTGACCATCATGAAGCAATCCGTGGTGAAGCTGGGAGGGAGTGGAAGAGCAGGGATTGGAGCCATAGGACAAGGGCTGATGGGTTCCGAGAGGGAATTGCAGGCTGGAGATAAGGAAGGGATTCCCTAAGAGGGTGCTGGGGCACTGGGATGGCATGGATGGAGAAGGTTTGGATGCTCCATCCCTGGCAGTGCTGCAGGCCAGCTTGGAGCAAGCTGCTCTATGGAAGGCATCCCTGCCCATGGCAAGGGGTTGGAAGTGGATGATCTCAAGCTCCTTTCCAAGCCACCCCACTCCATGATCCATAACCACTGCATTCCATTCCATTCCATCCCATTCCATTTTAATCTCTTCTAATCCATTCTATGGAGAAGTGGGATGGGAAGGAGCCACATTGCGGCTGCTTCCCCAAGGAAAGCAGCGTGCCTTAGGCTCAAGGGCGGTCAAGCTGGAAGCAGCCTTCTCCTGAGCGCTCCTCCCAGTGCATCCAGGATGGGAAGGGGACGGGATGGGAGCTGCTCCTTGCCTATTCCCTATGGCTGGAATCCCTTCTCCCCCTTACTTTTGCGCGACGAAGCAGTGAGCGGCTGTGAGGACCCATTGAGGGGTGATCATAGAATCATAGAATCATAGAATAGTTAGGGTTGGAAAGGACCTTAAGATCATCTAGTTCCAACCCCCCTGCAAGAGCAGGGTAACCTACAGTACATCACACAGGAACTTGTCCAGGCGGGCCTTGAATATCTCCAGTGTAGGAGACTCCACAACCCCCCTGGGCAACCTGTTCCAGTGCTCTGTCACTCTTACAGTAAAGAAGTTCTTCCTGATGTTAACGTGGAACTTCCTATGTTCCAGTTTACACCCATTGCCCCTTGTCCTATCACTGCATATCACTGAAAAAAGCCTAGCTCCATCATCCTGACACCTACGCTTTACATATTTGTAAACATTGATGAGGTCACCCCTCAGTCTCCTCTTCTCCAAGCTAAAGAGACCCAGCTCCCTCAGCCTCTCCTCATAAGGGAGATGTTCCACTCCCTTCATCATCTTTGTGGCTCTGCGCTGGACTCCTTCAAGCAATTCCCTGTCCTTCTTGAACAGAGGGGCCCAGAACTGGACGCAATATTCCAGATGCGGCCTCACCAAGGCTGAGTAGAGGGGGAGGAGAACCTCTCTTGACCTACTAACCACTCCCTTTCTAATGCACCCTAAGATGCCATTTGCCTTCTTGGCCACAAGAGCACATTGCTGGCTCATGGTCATCCTCCTATCCACCAGGACCCCCAGGTCCCTTTCCCCTTCACTACTTTCCAGCAGGTCAACCCCCAACCTGTACTGGTACATGGGGTTGTTCTTCCCCAGATGCAAGACTCTACACTTGCCTTTGTTAAATTTCATCAAGTTTCTCCCCGCCCAACTCTCCAGCCTGTCCAGGTCTCGCTGAAGGGCAGCACAGCCTTCTGGTGTGTCAGCCACTCCTCCCAGTTTTGTGTCATCAGCGAACTTGCTGAGGGTGCACTCAGTTCCCTCATCCAGGTCATTGATGAAAATATTAAACAGCACCGGTCCCAGCACCGACCCCTGAGGAACTCCACTAGTCACAGACCTCCAGCTAGATTCTGCGCCATTGACCACAACTCTCTGCCTTCTTCCTTTCAACCAGTTCTCGATCCACCTCACCACTTGATCGTCAAGCCCACACTTCTTTAGCTTATCTATGAGGATGCTGCGGGAGACAGTATCAAATGCCTTACTGAAATCAAGAAAAACTACATCTACCGCTCTACCATCATCCCTCCACCTAGTCACTTCCTCATAGAAGGCTATAAGGTTGGTCATACATGACTTCCCCCTCATAAAACCATGTTGGCTGTTCTTAATGACGCCCTCATCCTTGATATGCCTAGTGATGGAGTCAAGAATAAGTTGTTCCATCATCTTTCCAGGGATGGAGGTAAGGCTGACCGGTCTATAATTACCCGGGTCCTCCTTCTTGCCCTTCTTATAGATTGGTGTGACCTTTGCCATCCGCCAATCCTCAGGCACCTCGCCCGTTTCCCACGACTTACCAAAGATGATGGAAAGGACCCTACGGGGTGCCCCATAGCTGTGCTGTGCCACCGCATGGGCTGATGGCAAGCAAGTGGGGCTCCTCAAATCCCACCTCCCCATTGGTGTGACCGTGGCTGGGAGCAGCAGCATCTCCCTATGGAATACCAGGAACCTTGGAGCCTGGAGCCACTCACCCACAGCTGTCCCAGGAGCCTTGCACCAGCCAGGCCGAGGCCAGCAGGATGATGACACGGAGCAAAGCCATCGCTGCCACCACCGCTAAGAGTGACACCAAGGAGGTGACACCAAGGAGGTGACACCAAGGAGCTGCAAGCACCACTGCACCCAAAGCGCAACTGCCCGGGGGATACGGGTGCTGGATGCAGGTCCCTTGGAGCTGGGGCTGATGTCATAGAGAGGCAGGTTCCATGGGGGGAGCTCCATGGGGAGGGGGGTGGCTCAGGGGTGTCGATGGGGGCTTCCATGGGGAGATGGGGGGGTTCTGATGCGCTTGGGGTGCTCTGAATCCCTATGGGATGCTCTGGAGCTCTGTATGATGTATGGGGTTTTGGGCAGGAACCTTGGGCAGTTAACCCCTAGGGTTAACTCCGGTTAGAGGTAAACCTAACCTTAACCCTAAACCTAACCCTAACCCTAACCCTCAGCCTGGGATTAAACCCGCCCCTAGGGTTAATTCCGATTAGGGTTAATGCTAAGCCTAAGCCTAACCCTAACCCTGGGGTTAACTCCACCCCTAGGGTTAACTCCGGTTAGAGGAAACCCTAACCTTAACCCTAACCCTAACCCTAACCCTCAGCCTGGGATTAAACCCACCCCTATGGTTAATTCTGATTAGGGTTAATGCTAACCCTAAGCCTAACCCTAACCCTGGGGTTATCTCCACCCCTAGGGTTAACTCCGGTTAGAGGTAACCCTAACCTTAACCTTAAACCTAACCGTAACCCTAGCACCAACCCTAACCCCTAACCGTAACCCTGACCCTAACTCTAAAACCTACCACTAACCCTAATCCTAAACCAGCCTAACCATAACCCTAACTTAATCCTGACCGTAATCCTAACCCTAACCCTGGGGTTAACTCCGCCCCTAGGGTTAACTCTGGTAAAGGTTAACCCTAAACCTAACCCTAATCCTATCCCTAAGCCTAATCCTAACTGTAACCCTAACCCGAACCCTAAGGCTCAACCTGGTGTTAACTCCACCCCTGGGGTTAACTCCGGTTACGGTTAACCCTAACCCTAACCCTATCCCTAACCCTAACACGTAACCCTAAACCTAACCCTGACCCTGACCCTAACCCTAAACCTACCCCTAATTCGGAACCTAACCCTAACCGTGATCCTAAGCCGTATAATATTCCTGGACCACGACCTGCCGTATCCAACACTTGTGGGTGTCGGCATTGGCCCAAGCCACATCCATGATTCTGACCATCATGAAGCAATCCGTGGTGAAGCTGGGAGGGAGTGGAAGAGCAGGGATTGGAGCCATAGGACAAGGGCTGATGGGCTCCGAGAGGGAATTGCAGGCTGGAGATAAGGAAGGGATTCCCTAAGAGGGTGCTGGGGCACTGGGATGGCATGGATGGAGAAGGTTTGGATGCTCCATCCCTGGCAGTGCTGCAGGCCAGCTTGGAGCAAGCTGCTCTATGGAAGGCATCCCTGCCCATGGCAAGGGGTTGGAAGTGGATGATCTCAAGCTCCTTTCCAAGCCACCCCACTCCATGATCCATAACCACTGCATTCCATTCCATTCCATCCCATTCCATTTTAATCTCTTCTAATCCATTCTATGGAGAAGTGGGATGGGAAGGAGCCACATTGCGGCTGCTTCCCCAAGGAAAGCAGCGTGCCTTAGGCTCAAGGGCGGTCAAGCTGGAAGCAGCCTTCTCCTGAGCGCTCCTCCCAGTGCATCCAGGATGGGAAGGGGACGGGATGGGAGCTGCTCCTTGCCTATTCCCTATGGCTGGAATCCCTTCTCCCCCTTACTTTTGCGCGACGAAGCAGTGAGCGGCTGTGAGGACCCATTGAGGGGTGATCATAGAATCATAGAATCATAGAATAGTTAGGGTTGGAAAGGACCTTAAGATCATCTAGTTCCAACCCCCCTGCAAGAGCAGGGTAACCTACAGTACATCACACAGGAACTTGTCCAGGCGGGCCTTGAATATCTCCAGTGTAGGAGACTCCACAACCCCCCTGGGCAACCTGTTCCAGTGCTCTGTCACTCTTACAGTAAAGAAGTTCTTCCTGATGTTAACTTGGAACTTCCTATGTTCCAGTTTACACCCATTGCCCCTTGTCCTATCACTGCATATCACTGAAAAAAGCCTAGCTCCATCATCCTGACACCTACGCTTTACATATTTGTAAACATTGATGAGGTCACCCCTCAGTCTCCTCTTCTCCAAGCTAAAGAGACCCAGCTCCCTCAGCCTCTCCTCATAAGGGAGATGTTCCACTCCCTTCATCATCTTTGTGGCTCTGCGCTGGACTCCTTCAAGCAATTCCCTGTCCTTCTTGAACAGAGGGGCCCAGAACTGGACGCAATATTCCAGATGCGGCCTCACCAAGGCTGAGTAGAGGGGGAGGAGAACCTCTCTTGACCTACTAACCACTCCCTTTCTAATGCACCCTAAGATGCCATTTGCCTTCTTGGCCACAAGAGCACATTGCTGGCTCATGGTCATCCTCCTATCCACCAGGACCCCCAGGTCCCTTTCCCCTTCACTACTTTCCAGCAGGTCAACCCCCAACCTGTACTGGTACATGGGGTTGTTCTTCCCCAGATGCAAGACTCTACACTTGCCTTTGTTAAATTTCATCAAGTTTCTCCCCGCCCAACTCTCCAGCCTGTCCAGGTCTCGCTGAAGGGCAGCACAGCCTTCTGGTGTGTCAGCCACTCCTCCCAGTTTTGTGTCATCAGCGAACTTGCTGAGGGTGCACTCAGTTCCCTCATCCAGGTCATTGATGAAAATATTAAACAGCACCGGTCCCAGCACCGACCCCTGAGGAACTCCACTAGTCACAGACCTCCAGCTAGATTCTGCGCCATTGACCACAACTCTCTGCCTTCTTCCTTTCAACCAGTTCTCGATCCACCTCACCACTTGATCGTCAAGCCCACACTTCTTTAGCTTATCTATGAGGATGCTGCGGGAGACAGTATCAAATGCCTTACTGAAATCAAGAAAAACTACATCTACCGCTCTACCATCATCCCTCCACCTAGTCACTTCCTCATAGAAGGCTATAAGGTTGGTCATACATGACTTCCCCCTCATAAAACCATGTTGGCTGTTCTTAATGACGCCCTCATCCTTGATATGCCTAGTGATGGAGTCAAGAATAAGTTGTTCCATCATCTTTCCAGGGATGGAGGTAAGGCTGACCGGTCTATAATTACCCGGGTCCTCCTTCTTGCCCTTCTTATAGATTGGTGTGACCTTTGCCATCCGCCAATCCTCAGGCACCTCGCCCGTTTCCCACGACTTACCAAAGATGATGGAAAGGACCCTACGGGGTGCCCCATAGCTGTGCTGTGCCACCGCATGGGCTGATGGCAAGCAAGTGGGGCTCCTCAAATCCCACCTCCCCATTGGTGTGACCGTGGCTGGGAGCAGCAGCATCTCCCTATGGAATACCAGGAACCTTGGAGCCTGGAGCCACTCACCCACAGCTGTCCCAGGAGCCTTGCACCAGCCAGGCCGAGGCCAGCAGGATGATGACACGGAGCAAAGCCATCGCTGCCACCACCGCTAAGAGTGACACCAAGGAGGTGACACCAAGGAGGTGACACCAAGGAGCTGCAAGCACCACTGCACCCAAAGCGCAACTGCCCGGGGGATACGGGTGCTGGATGCAGGTCCCTTGGAGCTGGGGCTGATGTCATAGAGAGGCAGGTTCCATGGGGGGAGCTCCATGGGGAGGGGGGTGGCTCAGGGGTGTCGATGGGGGCTTCCATGGGGAGATGGGGGGGTTCTGATGCGCTTGGGGTGCTCTGAATCCCTATGGGATGCTCTGGAGCTCTGTATGATGTATGGGGTTTTGGGCAGGAACCTTGGGCAGTTAACCCCTAGGGTTAACTCCGGTTAGAGGTAAACCTAACCTTAACCCTAAACCTAACCCTAACCCTAACCCTCAGCCTGGGATTAAACCCGCCCCTAGGGTTAATTCCGATTAGGGTTAATGCTAAGCCTAAGCCTAACCCTAACCCTGGGGTTAACTCCACCCCTAGGGTTAACTCCGGTTAGAGGAAACCCTAACCTTAACCCTAACCCTAACCCTAACCCTCAGCCTGGGATTAAACCCACCCCTATGGTTAATTCTGATTAGGGTTAATGCTAACCCTAAGCCTAACCCTAACCCTGGGGTTATCTCCACCCCTAGGGTTAACTCCGGTTAGAGGTAACCCTAACCTTAACCTTAAACCTAACCGTAACCCTAGCACCAACCCTAACCCCTAACCGTAACCCTGACCCTAACTCTAAAACCTACCACTAACCCTAATCCTAAACCAGCCTAACCATAACCCTAACTTAATCCTGACCGTAATCCTAACCCTAACCCTGGGGTTAACTCCGCCCCTAGGGTTAACTCTGGTAAAGGTTAACCCTAAACCTAACCCTAATCCTATCCCTAAGCCTAATCCTAACTGTAACCCTAACCCGAACCCTAAGGCTCAACCTGGTGTTAACTCCACCCCTGGGGTTAACTCCGGTTACGGTTAACCCTAACCCTAACCCTATCCCTAACCCTAACACGTAACCCTAAACCTAACCCTGACCCTGACCCTAACCCTAAACCTACCCCTAATTCGGAACCTAACCCTAACCGTGATCCTAAGCCGTATAATATTCCTGGACCACGACCTGCCGTATCCAACACTTGTGGGTGTCGGCATTGGCCCAAGCCACATCCATGATTCTGACCATCATGAAGCAATCCGTGGTGAAGCTGGGAGGGAGTGGAAGAGCAGGGATTGGAGCCATAGGACAAGGGCTGATGGGTTCCGAGAGGGAATTGCAGGCTGGAGATAAGGAAGGGATTCCCTAAGAGGGTGCTGGGGCACTGGGATGGCATGGATGGAGAAGGTTTGGATGCTCCATCCCTGGCAGTGCTGCAGGCCAGCTTGGAGCAAGCTGCTCTATGGAAGGCATCCCTGCCCATGGCAAGGGGTTGGAAGTGGATGATCTCAAGCTCCTTTCCAAGCCACCCCACTCCATGATCCATAACCACTGCATTCCATTCCATTCCATCCCATTCCATTTTAATCTCTTCTAATCCATTCTATGGAGAAGTGGGATGGGAAGGAGCCACATTGCGGCTGCTTCCCCAAGGAAAGCAGCGTGCCTTAGGCTCAAGGGCGGTCAAGCTGGAAGCAGCCTTCTCCTGAGCGCTCCTCCCAGTGCATCCAGGATGGGAAGGGGACGGGATGGGAGCTGCTCCTTGCCTATTCCCTATGGCTGGAATCCCTTCTCCCCCTTACTTTTGCGCGACGAAGCAGTGAGCGGCTGTGAGGACCCATTGAGGGGTGATCATAGAATCATAGAATCATAGAATAGTTAGGGTTGGAAAGGACCTTAAGATCATCTAGTTCCAACCCCCCTGCAAGAGCAGGGTAACCTACAGTACATCACACAGGAACTTGTCCAGGCGGGCCTTGAATATCTCCAGTGTAGGAGACTCCACAACCCCCCTGGGCAACCTGTTCCAGTGCTCTGTCACTCTTACAGTAAAGAAGTTCTTCCTGATGTTAACTTGGAACTTCCTATGTTCCAGTTTACACCCATTGCCCCTTGTCCTATCACTGCATATCACTGAAAAAAGCCTAGCTCCATCATCCTGACACCTACGCTTTACATATTTGTAAACATTGATGAGGTCACCCCTCAGTCTCCTCTTCTCCAAGCTAAAGAGACCCAGCTCCCTCAGCCTCTCCTCATAAGGGAGATGTTCCACTCCCTTCATCATCTTTGTGGCTCTGCGCTGGACTCCTTCAAGCAATTCCCTGTCCTTCTTGAACAGAGGGGCCCAGAACTGGACGCAATATTCCAGATGCGGCCTCACCAAGGCTGAGTAGAGGGGGAGGAGAACCTCTCTTGACCTACTAACCACTCCCTTTCTAATGCACCCTAAGATGCCATTTGCCTTCTTGGCCACAAGAGCACATTGCTGGCTCATGGTCATCCTCCTATCCACCAGGACCCCCAGGTCCCTTTCCCCTTCACTACTTTCCAGCAGGTCAACCCCCAACCTGTACTGGTACATGGGGTTGTTCTTCCCCAGATGCAAGACTCTACACTTGCCTTTGTTAAATTTCATCAAGTTTCTCCCCGCCCAACTCTCCAGCCTGTCCAGGTCTCGCTGAAGGGCAGCACAGCCTTCTGGTGTGTCAGCCACTCCTCCCAGTTTTGTGTCATCAGCGAACTTGCTGAGGGTGCACTCAGTTCCCTCATCCAGGTCATTGATGAAAATATTAAACAGCACCGGTCCCAGCACCGACCCCTGAGGAACTCCACTAGTCACAGACCTCCAGCTAGATTCTGCGCCATTGACCACAACTCTCTGCCTTCTTCCTTTCAACCAGTTCTCGATCCACCTCACCACTTGATCGTCAAGCCCACACTTCTTTAGCTTATCTATGAGGATGCTGCGGGAGACAGTATCAAATGCCTTACTGAAATCAAGAAAAACTACATCTACCGCTCTACCATCATCCCTCCACCTAGTCACTTCCTCATAGAAGGCTATAAGGTTGGTCATACATGACTTCCCCCTCATAAAACCATGTTGGCTGTTCTTAATGACGCCCTCATCCTTGATATGCCTAGTGATGGAGTCAAGAATAAGTTGTTCCATCATCTTTCCAGGGATGGAGGTAAGGCTGACCGGTCTATAATTACCCGGGTCCTCCTTCTTGCCCTTCTTATAGATTGGTGTGACCTTTGCCATCCGCCAATCCTCAGGCACCTCGCCCGTTTCCCACGACTTACCAAAGATGATGGAAAGGACCCTACGGGGTGCCCCATAGCTGTGCTGTGCCACCGCATGGGCTGATGGCAAGCAAGTGGGGCTCCTCAAATCCCACCTCCCCATTGGTGTGACCGTGGCTGGGAGCAGCAGCATCTCCCTATGGAATACCAGGAACCTTGGAGCCTGGAGCCACTCACCCACAGCTGTCCCAGGAGCCTTGCACCAGCCAGGCCGAGGCCAGCAGGATGATGACACGGAGCAAAGCCATCGCTGCCACCACCGCTAAGAGTGACACCAAGGAGGTGACACCAAGGAGGTGACACCAAGGAGCTGCAAGCACCACTGCACCCAAAGCGCAACTGCCCGGGGGATACGGGTGCTGGATGCAGGTCCCTTGGAGCTGGGGCTGATGTCATAGAGAGGCAGGTTCCATGGGGGGAGCTCCATGGGGAGGGGGGTGGCTCAGGGGTGTCGATGGGGGCTTCCATGGGGAGATGGGGGGGTTCTGATGCGCTTGGGGTGCTCTGAATCCCTATGGGATGCTCTGGAGCTCTGTATGATGTATGGGGTTTTGGGCAGGAACCTTGGGCAGTTAACCCCTAGGGTTAACTCCGGTTAGAGGTAAACCTAACCTTAACCCTAAACCTAACCCTAACCCTAACCCTCAGCCTGGGATTAAACCCGCCCCTAGGGTTAATTCCGATTAGGGTTAATGCTAAGCCTAAGCCTAACCCTAACCCTGGGGTTAACTCCACCCCTAGGGTTAACTCCGGTTAGAGGAAACCCTAACCTTAACCCTAACCCTAACCCTAACCCTCAGCCTGGGATTAAACCCACCCCTATGGTTAATTCTGATTAGGGTTAATGCTAACCCTAAGCCTAACCCTAACCCTGGGGTTATCTCCACCCCTAGGGTTAACTCCGGTTAGAGGTAACCCTAACCTTAACCTTAAACCTAACCGTAACCCTAGCACCAACCCTAACCCCTAACCGTAACCCTGACCCTAACTCTAAAACCTACCACTAACCCTAATCCTAAACCAGCCTAACCATAACCCTAACTTAATCCTGACCGTAATCCTAACCCTAACCCTGGGGTTAACTCCGCCCCTAGGGTTAACTCTGGTAAAGGTTAACCCTAAACCTAACCCTAATCCTATCCCTAAGCCTAATCCTAACTGTAACCCTAACCCGAACCCTAAGGCTCAACCTGGTGTTAACTCCACCCCTGGGGTTAACTCCGGTTACGGTTAACCCTAACCCTAACCCTATCCCTAACCCTAACACGTAACCCTAAACCTAACCCTGACCCTGACCCTAACCCTAAACCTACCCCTAATTCGGAACCTAACCCTAACCGTGATCCTAAGCCGTATAATATTCCTGGACCACGACCTGCCGTATCCAACACTTGTGGGTGTCGGCATTGGCCCAAGCCACATCCATGATTCTGACCATCATGAAGCAATCCGTGGTGAAGCTGGGAGGGAGTGGAAGAGCAGGGATTGGAGCCATAGGACAAGGGCTGATGGGTTCCGAGAGGGAATTGCAGGCTGGAGATAAGGAAGGGATTCCCTAAGAGGGTGCTGGGGCACTGGGATGGCATGGATGGAGAAGGTTTGGATGCTCCATCCCTGGCAGTGCTGCAGGCCAGCTTGGAGCAAGCTGCTCTATGGAAGGCATCCCTGCCCATGGCAAGGGGTTGGAAGTGGATGATCTCAAGCTCCTTTCCAAGCCACCCCACTCCATGATCCATAACCACTGCATTCCATTCCATTCCATACCATTCCATTTTAATCTCTTCTAATCCATTCTATGGAGAAGAGGGATGGGAAGGAGCCACATTGCGGCTGCTTCCCCAAGGAAAGCAGCGTGCCTTAGGCTCAAGGGCGGTCAAGCTGGAAGCAGCCTTCTCCTGAGCGCTCCTCCCAGTGCATCCAGGATGGGAAGGGGACGGGATGGGAGCTGCTCCTTGCCTATTCCCTATGGCTGGAATCCCTTCTCCCCCTTACTTTTGCGCGACGAAGCAGTGAGCGGCTGTGAGGACCCATTGAGGGGTGATCATAGAATCATAGAATCATAGAATAGTTAGGGTTGGAAAGGACCTTAAGATCATCTAGTTCCAACCCCCCTGCAAGAGCAGGGTAACCTACAGTACATCACACAGGAACTTGTCCAGGCGGGCCTTGAATATCTCCAGTGTAGGAGACTCCACAACCCCCCTGGGCAACCTGTTCCAGTGCTCTGTCACTCTTACAGTAAAGAAGTTCTTCCTGATGTTAACGTGGAACTTCCTATGTTCCAGTTTACACCCATTGCCCCTTGTCCTATCACTGCATATCACTGAAAAAAGCCTAGCTCCATCATCCTGACACCTACGCTTTACATATTTGTAAACATTGATGAGGTCACCCCTCAGTCTCCTCTTCTCCAAGCTAAAGAGACCCAGCTCCCTCAGCCTCTCCTCATAAGGGAGATGTTCCACTCCCTTCATCATCTTTGTGGCTCTGCGCTGGACTCCTTCAAGCAATTCCCTGTCCTTCTTGAACAGAGGGGCCCAGAACTGGACGCAATATTCCAGATGCGGCCTCACCAAGGCTGAGTAGAGGGGGAGGAGAACCTCTCTTGACCTACTAACCACTCCCTTTCTAATGCACCCTAAGATGCCATTTGCCTTCTTGGCCACAAGAGCACATTGCTGGCTCATGGTCATCCTCCTATCCACCAGGACCCCCAGGTCCCTTTCCCCTTCACTACTTTCCAGCAGGTCAACCCCCAACCTGTACTGGTACATGGGGTTGTTCTTCCCCAGATGCAAGACTCTACACTTGCCTTTGTTAAATTTCATCAAGTTTCTCCCCGCCCAACTCTCCAGCCTGTCCAGGTCTCGCTGAAGGGCAGCACAGCCTTCTGGTGTGTCAGCCACTCCTCCCAGTTTTGTGTCATCAGCGAACTTGCTGAGGGTGCACTCAGTTCCCTCATCCAGGTCATTGATGAAAATATTAAACAGCACCGGTCCCAGCACCGACCCCTGAGGAACTCCACTAGTCACAGACCTCCAGCTAGATTCTGCGCCATTGACCACAACTCTCTGCCTTCTTCCTTTCAACCAGTTCTCGATCCACCTCACCACTTGATCGTCAAGCCCACACTTCTTTAGCTTATCTATGAGGATGCTGCGGGAGACAGTATCAAATGCCTTACTGAAATCAAGAAAAACTACATCTACCGCTCTACCATCATCCCTCCACCTAGTCACTTCCTCATAGAAGGCTATAAGGTTGGTCATACATGACTTCCCCCTCATAAAACCATGTTGGCTGTTCTTAATGACGCCCTCATCCTTGATATGCCTAGTGATGGAGTCAAGAATAAGTTGTTCCATCATCTTTCCAGGGATGGAGGTAAGGCTGACCGGTCTATAATTACCCGGGTCCTCCTTCTTGCCCTTCTTATAGATTGGTGTGACCTTTGCCATCCGCCAATCCTCAGGCACCTCGCCCGTTTCCCACGACTTACCAAAGATGATGGAAAGGACCCTACGGGGTGCCCCATAGCTGTGCTGTGCCACCGCATGGGCTGATGGCAAGCAAGTGGGGCTCCTCAAATCCCACCTCCCCATTGGTGTGACCGTGGCTGGGAGCAGCAGCATCTCCCTATGGAATACCAGGAACCTTGGAGCCTGGAGCCACTCACCCACAGCTGTCCCAGGAGCCTTGCACCAGCCAGGCCGAGGCCAGCAGGATGATGACACGGAGCAAAGCCATCGCTGCCACCACCGCTAAGAGTGACACCAAGGAGGTGACACCAAGGAGGTGACACCAAGGAGCTGCAAGCACCACTGCACCCAAAGCGCAACTGCCCCGGGGATACGGGTGCTGGATGCAGGTCCCTTGGAGCTGGGGCTGATGTCATAGAGAGGCAGGTTCCATGGGGGGAGCTCCATGGGGAGGGGGGTGGCTCAGGGGTGTCGATGGGGGCTTCCATGGGGAGATGGGGGGGTTCTGATGCGCTTGGGGTGCTCTGAATCCCTATGGGATGCTCTGGAGCTCTGTATGATGTATGGGGTTTTGGGCAGGAACCTTGGGCAGTTAACCCCTAGGGTTAACTCCGGTTAGAGGTAAACCTAACCTTAACCCTAAACCTAACCCTAACCCTAACCCTCAGCCTGGGATTAAACCCGCCCCTAGGGTTAATTCCGATTAGGGTTAATGCTAAGCCTAAGCCTAACCCTAACCCTGGGGTTATCTCCACCCCTAGGGTTAACTCCGGTTAGAGGTAACCCTAACCTTAACCTTAAACCTAACCGTAACCCTAGCACCAACCCTAACCCCTAACCGTAACCCTGACCCTAACTCTAAAACCTACCACTAACCCTAATCCTAAACCAGCCTAACCATAACCCTAACTTAATCCTGACCGTAATCCTAACCCTAACCCTGGGGTTAACTCCGCCCCTAGGGTTAACTCTGGTAAAGGTTAACCCTAAACCTAACCCTAATCCTATCCCTAAGCCTAATCCTAACTGTAACCCTAACCCGAACCCTAAGGCTCAACCTGGTGTTAACTCCACCCCTGGGGTTAACTCCGGTTACGGTTAACCCTAACCCTAACCCTATCCCTAACCCTAACACGTAACCCTAAACCTAACCCTGACCCTGACCCTAACCCTAAACCTACCCCTAATTCGGAACCTAACCCTAACCGTGATCCTAAGCCGTATAATATTCCTGGACCACGACCTGCCGTATCCAACACTTGTGGGTGTCGGCATTGGCCCAAGCCACATCCATGATTCTGACCATCATGAAGCAATCCGTGGTGAAGCTGGGAGGGAGTGGAAGAGCAGGGATTGGAGCCATAGGACAAGGGCTGATGGGTTCCGAGAGGGAATTGCAGGCTGGAGATAAGGAAGGGATTCCCTAAGAGGGTGCTGGGGCACTGGGATGGCATGGATGGAGAAGGTTTGGATGCTCCATCCCTGGCAGTGCTGCAGGCCAGCTTGGAGCAAGCTGCTCTATGGAAGGCATCCCTGCCCATGGCAAGGGGTTGGAAGTGGATGATCTCAAGCTCCTTTCCAAGCCACCCCACTCCATGATCCATAACCACTGCATTCCATTCCATTCCATACCATTCCATTTTAATCTCTTCTAATCCATTCTATGGAGAAGAGGGATGGGAAGGAGCCACATTGCGGCTGCTTCCCAAAGGAAAGCAGCGTGCCTTAGGCTCAAGGGCGGTCAAGCTGGAAGCAGCCTTCTCCTGAGTGCTCCTCCCAGTGCATCCAGGATGGGAAGGGGACGGGATGGGAGCTGCTCCTTGCCTATTCCCTATGGCTGGAATCCCTTATCCCCCTTACTTTTGCGCGACGAAGCAGTGAGCGGCTGTGAGGACCCATTGAGGGGTGATCATAGAATCATAGAATCATAGAATAGTTAGGGTTGGAAAGGACCTTAAGATCATCTAGTTCCAACCCCCCTGCAAGAGCAGGGTAACCTACAGTACATCACACAGGAACTTGTCCAGGCGGGCCTTGAATATCTCCAGTGTAGGAGACTCCACAACCCCCCTGGGCAACCTGTTCCAGTGCTCTGTCACTCTTACAGTAAAGAAGTTCTTCCTGATGTTAACGTGGAACTTCCTATGTTCCAGTTTACACCCATTGCCCCTTGTCCTATCACTGCATATCACTGAAAAAAGCCTAGCTCCATCATCCTGACACCTACGCTTTACATATTTGTAAACATTGATGAGGTCACCCCTCAGTCTCCTCTTCTCCAAGCTAAAGAGACCCAGCTCCCTCAGCCTCTCCTCATAAGGGAGATGTTCCGCTCCCTTAATCATCTTTGTGGCTCTGCGCTGGACTCCTTCAAGCAATTCCCTGTCCTTCTTGAACAGAGGGGCCCAGAACTGGACGCAATATTCCAGATGCGGCCTCACCAAGGCTGAGTAGAGGGGGAGGAGAACCTCTCTTGACCTACTAACCACTCCCTTTCTAATGCACCCTAAGATGCCATTTGCCTTCTTGGCCACAAGAGCACATTGCTGGCTCATGGTCATCCTCCTATCCACCAGGACCCCCAGGTCCCTTTCCCCTTCACTACTTTCCAGCAGGTCAACCCCCAACCTGTACTGGTACATGGGGTTGTTCTTCCCCAGATGCAAGACTCTACACTTGCCCTTGTTAAATTTCATCAAGTTTCTCCCCGCCCAACTCTCCAGCCTGTCCAGGTCTCGCTGAAGGGCAGCACAGCCTTCTGGTGTGTCAGCCACTCCTCCCAGTTTTGTGTCATCAGCGAACTTGCTGAGGGTGCACTCAGTTCCCTCATCCAGGTCATTGATGAAAATATTAAACAGCACCGGTCCCAGCACTGACCCCTGAGGAACTCCACTAGTCACAGACCTCCAGCTAGATTCTGCGCCATTGACCACAACTCTCTGCCTTCTTCCTTTCAACCAGTTCTCGATCCACCTCACCACTTGATCGTCAAGCCCACACTTCTTTAGCTTATCTATGAGGATGCTGCGGGAGACAGTATCAAATGCCTTACTGAAATCAAGAAAAACTACATCTACCGCTCTACCATCATCCCTCCACCTAGTCACTTCCTCATAGAAGGCTATAAGGTTGGTCATACATGACTTCCCCCTCATAAAACCATGTTGGCTGTTCTTAATGACGCCCTCATCCTTGATATGCCTAGTGATGGAGTCAAGAATAAGTTGTTCCATCATCTTTCCAGGGATGGAGGTAAGGCTGACCGGTCTATAATTACCCGGGTCCTCCTTCTTGCCCTTCTTATAGATTGGTGTGACCTTTGCCATCCGCCAATCCTCAGGCACCTCGCCCGTTTCCCACGACTTACCAAAGATGATGGAAAGGACCCTACGGGGTGCCCCATAGCTGTGCTGTGCCACCGCATGGGCTGATGGCAAGCAAGTGGGGCTCCTCAAATCCCACCTCCCCATTGGTGTGACCGTGGCTGGGAGCAGCAGCATCTCCCTATGGAATACCAGGAACCTTGGAGCCTGGAGCCACTCACCCACAGCTGTCCCAGGAGCCTTGCACCAGCCAGGCCGAGGCCAGCAGGATGATGACACGGAGCAAAGCCATCGCTGCCACCACCGCTAAGAGTGACACCAAGGAGGTGACACCAAGGAGGTGACACCAAGGAGCTGCAAGCACCACTGCACCCAAAGCGCAACTGCCCCGGGGATACGGGTGCTGGATGCAGGTCCCTTGGAGCTGGGGCTGATGTCATAGAGAGGCAGGTTCCATGGGGGGAGCTCCATGGGAGGGGGGTGGCTCAGGGGTGTCAATGGGGGCTTCCATGGGGAGATGGGGGGGTTCTGATGCGCTTGGGGTGCTCTGAATCCCTATGGGATGCTCTGGAGCTCTGTATGATGTATGGGGTTTTGGGCAGGAACCTTGGGCAGTTAACCCCTAGGGTTAACTCCGGTTAGAGGTAAACCTAACCTTAACCCTAAACCTAACCCTAACCCTAACCCTCAGCCTGGGATTAAACCCGCCCCTAGGGTTAATTCCGATTAGGGTTAATGCTAAGCCTAAGCCTAACCCTAACCCTGGGGTTAACTCCACCCCTAGGGTTAACTCCGGTTAGAGGAAACCCTAACCTTAACCCTAACCCTAACCCTAACCCTCAGCCTGGGATTAAACCCACCCCTATGGTTAATTCTGATTAGGGTTAATGCTAACCCTAAGCCTAACCCTAACCCTGGGGTTATCTCCACCCCTAGGGTTAACTCCGGTTAGAGGTAACCCTAACCTTAACCTTAAACCTAACCGCAACCCTAGCACCAACCCTAACCCCTAACCGTAACCCTGACCCTAACTCTAAAACCTACCACTAACCCTAATCCTAAACCAGCCTAACCATAACCCTAACTTAATCCTGACCGTAATCCTAACCCTAACCCTGGGGTTAACTCCGCCCCTAGGGTTAACTCTGGTAAAGGTTAACCCTAAACCTAACCCTAATCTTATCCCTAAGCCTAATCCTAACTGTAACCCTAACCCGAACCCTAAGGCTCAACCTGGTGTTAACTCCACCCCTGGGGTTAACTCCGGTTACGGTTAACCCTAACCCTAACCCTATCCCTAACCCTAACACGTAACCCTAAACCTAACCCTGACCCTGACCCTAACCCTAAACCTACCCTAATTCGGAACCTAACCCTAACTGTGATCCTAAGCCGTATAATATTCCTGGACCACGACCTGCCGTATCCAACACTTGTGGGTGTCGGCATTGGCCCAAGCCACATCCATGATTCTGACCATCATGAAGCAATCCGTGGTGAAGCTGGGAGGGAGTGGAAGAGCAGGGATTGGAGCCATAGGACAAGGGCTGATGGGTTCCGAGAGGGAATTGCAGGCTGGAGATAAGGAAGGGATTCCCTAAGAGGGTGCTGGGGCACTGGGATGGCATGGATGGAGAAGGTTTGGATGCTCCATCCCTGGCAGTGCTGCAGGCCAGCTTGGAGCAAGCTGCTCTATGGAAGGCATCCCTGCCCATGGCAAGGGGTTGGAAGTGGATGATCTCAAGCTCCTTTCCAAGCCACCCCACTCCATGATCCATAACCACTGCATTCCATTCCATTCCATCCCATTCCATTTTAATCTCTTCTAATCCATTCTATGGAGAAGAGGGATGGGAAGGAGCCACATTGCGGCTGCTTCCCAAAGGAAAGCAGCGTGCCTTAGGCTCAAGGGCGGTCAAGCTGGAAGCAGCCTTCTCCTGAGCGCTCCTCCCAGTGCATCCAGGATGGGAAGGGGACGGGATGGGAGCTGCTCCTTGCCTATTCCCTATGGCTGGAATCCCTTCTCCCCCTTACTTTTGCGCGACGAAGCAGTGAGCGGCTGTGAGGACCCATTGAGGGGTGATCATAGAATCATAGAATCATAGAATAGTTAGGGTTGGAAAGGACCTTAAGATCATCTAGTTCCAACCCCCCTGCAAGAGCAGGGTAACCTACAGTACATCACACAGGAACTTGTCCAGGCGGGCCTTGAATATCTCCAGTGTAGGAGACTCCACAACCCCCCTGGGCAACCTGTTCCAGTGCTCTGTCACTCTTACAGTAAAGAAGTTCTTCCTGATGTTAACGTGGAACTTCCTATGTTCCAGTTTACACCCATTGCCCCTTGTCCTATCACTGCATATCACTGAAAAAAGCCTAGCTCCATCATCCTGACACCTACGCTTTACATATTTGTAAACATTGATGAGGTCACCCCTCAGTCTCCTCTTCTCCAAGCTAAAGAGACCCAGCTCCCTCAGCCTCTCCTCATAAGGGAGATGTTCCACTCCCTTCATCATCTTTGTGGCTCTGCGCTGGACTCCTTCAAGCAATTCCCTGTCCTTCTTGAACAGAGGGGCCCAGAACTGGACGCAATATTCCAGATGCGGCCTCACCAAGGCTGAGTAGAGGGGGAGGAGAACCTCTCTTGACCTACTAACCACTCCCTTTCTAATGCACCCTAAGATGCCATTTGCCTTCTTGGCCACAAGAGCACATTGCTGGCTCATGGTCATCCTCCTATCCACCAGGACCCCCAGGTCCCTTTCCCCTTCACTACTTTCCAGCAGGTCAACCCCCAACCTGTACTGGTACATGGGGTTGTTCTTCCCCAGATGCAAGACTCTACACTTGCCCTTGTTAAATTTCATCAAGTTTCTCCCCGCCCAACTCTCCAGCCTGTCCAGGTCTCGCTGAAGGGCAGCACAGCCTTCTGGTGTGTCAGCCACTCCTCCCAGTTTTGTGTCATCAGCGAACTTGCTGAGGGTGCACTCAGTTCCCTCATCCAGGTCATTGATGAAAATATTAAACAGCACCGGTCCCAGCACCGACCCCTGAGGAACTCCACTAGTCACAGACCTCCAGCTAGATTCTGCGCCATTGACCACAACTCTCTGCCTTCTTCCTTTCAACCAGTTCTCGATCCACCTCACCACTTGATCGTCAAGCCCACACTTCTTTAGCTTATCTATGAGGATGCTGCGGGAGACAGTATCAAATGCCTTACTGAAATCAAGAAAAACTACATCTACCGCTCTACCATCATCCCTCCACCTAGTCACTTCCTCATAGAAGGCTATAAGGTTGGTCATACATGACGTCCCCCTCATAAAACCATGTTGGCTGTTCTTAATGACGCCCTCATCCTTGATATGCCTAGTGATGGAGTCAAGAATAAGTTGTTCCATCATCTTTCCAGGGATGGAGGTAAGGCTGACCGGTCTATAATTACCCGGGTCCTCCTTCTTGCCCTTCTTATAGATTGGTGTGACCTTTGCCATCCGCCAATCCTCAGGCACCTCGCCCGTTTCCCACGACTTACCAAAGATGATGGAAAGGACCCTACGGGGTGCCCCATAGCTGTGCTGTGCCACCGCATGGGGTGATGGCAAGCAAGTGGGGCTCCTCAAATCCCACCTCCCCATTGGTGTGACCGTGGCTGGGAGCAGCAGCATCTCCCTATGGAATACCAGGAACCTTGGAGCCTGGAGCCACTCACCCACAGCTGTCCCAGGAGCCTTGCACCAGCCAGGCCGAGGCCAGCAGGATGATGACACGGAGCAAAGCCATCGCTGCCACCACCGCTAAGAGTGACACCAAGGAGGTGACACCAAGGAGGTGACACCAAGGAGCTGCAAGCACCACTGCACCCAAAGCGCAACTGCCCCGGGGATACGGGTGCTGGATGCAGGTCCCTTGGAGCTGGGGCTGATGTCATAGAGAGGCAGGTTCCATGGGGGGAGCTCCATGGGGAGGGGGGTGGCTCAGGGGTGTCGATGGGGGCTTCCATGGGGAGATGGGGGGGTTCTGAAGCGCTTGGGGTGCTCTGAATCCCTATGGGATGCTCTGGAGCTCTGTATGATGTATGGGGTTTTGGGCAGGAACCTTGGGCAGTTAACCCCTAGGGTTAAGTCCGGTTAGAGGTAAACCTAACCTTAACCCTAAACCTAACCCTAACCCTAACCCTCAGCCTGGGATTAAACCCGCCCCTAGGGTTAATTCCGATTAGGGTTAATGCTAAGCCTAAGCCTAACCCTAACCCTGGGGTTAACTCCACCCCTAGGGTTAACTCCGGTTAGAGGAAACCCTAACCTTAACCCTAACCCTAACCCTAACCCTCAGCCTGGGATTAAACCCACCCCTATGGTTAATTCTGATTAGGGTTAATGCTAACCCTAAGCCTAACCCTAACCCTGGGGTTATCTCCACCCCTAGGGTTAACTCCGGTTAGAGGTAACCCTAACCTTAACCTTAAACCTAACCGTAACCCTAGCACCAACCCTAACCCCTAACCGTAACCCTGACCCTAACTCTAAAACCTACCACTAACCCTAATCCTAAACCAGCCTAACCATAACCCTAACTTAATCCTGACCGTAATCCTAACCCTAACCCTGGGGTTAACTCCGCCCCTAGGGTTAACTCTGGTAAAGGTTAACCCTAAACCTAACCCTAATCCTATCCCTAAGCCTAATCCTAACTGTAACCCTAACCCGAACCCTAAGGCTCAACCTGGTGTTAACTCCACCCCTGGGGTTAACTCCGGTTACGGTTAACCCTAACCCTAACCCTATCCCTAACCCTAACACGTAACCCTAAACCTAACCCTGACCCTGACCCTAACCCTAAACCTACCCCTAATTCGGAACCTAACCCTAACCGTGATCCTAAGCCGTATAATATTCCTGGACCACGACCTGCCGTATCCAACACTTGTGGGTGTCGGCATTGGCCCAAGCCACGTCCATGATTCTGACCATCATGAAGCAATCCGTGGTGAAGCTGGGAGGGAGTGGAAGAGCAGGGATTGGAGCCATAGGACAAGGGCTGATGGGTTCCGAGAGGGAATTGCAGGCTGGAGATAAGGAAGGGATTCCCTAAGAGGGTGCTGGGGCACTGGGACGGCATGGATGGAGAAGGTTTGGATGCTCCATCCCTGGCAGTGCTGCAGGCCAGCTTGGAGCAAGCTGCTCTATGGAAGGCATCCCTGCCCATGGCAAGGGGTTGGAAGTGGATGATCTCAAGCTCCTTTCCAAGCCACCCCACTCCATGATCCATAACCACTGCATTCCATTCCATTCCATACCATTCCATTTTAATCTCTTCTAATCCATTCTATGGAGAAGAGGGATGGGAAGGAGCCACATTGCGGCTGCTTCCCAAAGGAAAGCAGCGTGCCTTAGGCTCAAGGGCGGTCAAGCTGGAAGCAGCCTTCTCCTGAGCGCTCCTCCCAGTGCATCCAGGATGGGAAGGGGACGGGATGGGAGCTGCTCCTTGCCTATTCCCTATGGCTGGAATCCCTTCTCCCCCTTACTTTTGCGCGACGAAGCAGTGAGCGGCTGTGAGGACCCATTGAGGGGTGATCATAGAATCATAGAATCATAGAATAGTTAGGGTTGGAAAGGACCTTAAGATCATCTAGTTCCAACCCCCCTGCAAGAGCAGGGTAACCTACAGTACATCACACAGGAACTTGTCCAGGCGGGCCTTGAATATCTCCAGTGTAGGAGACTCCACAACCCCCCTGGGCAACCTGTTCCAGTGCTCTGTCACTCTTACAGTAAAGAAGTTCTTCCTGATGTTAACGTGGAACTTCCTATGTTCCAGTTTACACCCATTGCCCCTTGTCCTATCACTGCATATCACTGAAAAAAGCCTAGCTCCATCATCCTGACACCTACGCTTTACATATTTGTAAACATTGATGAGGTCACCCCTCAGTCTCCTCTTCTCCAAGCTAAAGAGACCCAGCTCCCTCAGCCTCTCCTCATAAGGGAGATGTTCCACTCCCTTCATCATCTTTGTGGCTCTGCGCTGGACTCCTTCAAGCAATTCCCTGTCCTTCTTGAACAGAGGGGCCCAGAACTGGACGCAATATTCCAGATGCGGCCTCACCAAGGCTGAGTAGAGGGGGAGGAGAACCTCTCTTGACCTACTAACCACTCCCTTTCTTATGCACCCTAAGATGCCATTTGCCTTCTTGGCCACAAGAGCACATTGCTGGCTCATGGTCATCCTCCTATCCACCAGGACCCCCAGGTCCCTTTCCCCTTCACTACTTTCCAGCAGGTCAACCCCCAACCTGTACTGGTACATGGGGTTGTTCTTCCCCAGATGCAAGACTCTACACTTGCCCTTGTTAAATTTCATCAAGTTTCTCCCCGCCCAACTCTCCAGCCTGTCCAGGTCTCGCTGAAGGGCAGCACAGCCTTCTGGTGTGTCAGCCACTCCTCCCAGTTTTGTGTCATCAGTGAACTTGCTGAGGGTGCACTCAGTTCCCTCATCCAGGTCATTGATGAAAATATTAAACAGCACCGGTCCCAGCACCGACCCCTGAGGAACTCCACTAGTCACAGACCTCCAGCTAGATTCTGCGCCATTGACCACAACTCTCTGCCTTCTTCCTTTCAACCAGTTCTCGATCCACCTCACCACTTGATCGTCAAGCCCACACTTCTTTAGCTTATCTATGAGGATGCTGCGGGAGACAGTATCAAATGCCTTACTGAAATCAAGAAAAACTACATCTACCGCTCTACCATCATCCCTCCACCTAGTCACTTCCTCATAGAAGGCTATAAGGTTGGTCATACATGACTTCCCCCTCATAAAACCATGTTGGCTGTTCTTAATGACGCCCTCATCCTTGATATGCCTAGTGATGGAGTCAAGAATAAGTTGTTCCATCATCTTTCCAGGGATGGAGGTAAGGCTGACCGGTCTATAATTACCCGGGTCCTCCTTCTTGCCCTTCTTATAGATTGGTGTGACCTTTGCCATCCGCCAATCCTCAGGCACCTCGCCCGTTTCCCACGACTTACCAAAGATGATGGAAAGGACCCTACGGGGTGCCCCATAGCTGTGCTGTGCCACCGCATGGGCTGATGGCAAGCAAGTGGGGCTCCTCAAATCCCACCTCCCCATTGGTGTGACCGTGGCTGGGAGCAGCAGCATCTCCCTATGGAATACCAGGAACCTTGGAGCCTGGAGCCACTCACCCACAGCTGTCCCAGGAGCCTTGCACCAGCCAGGCCGAGGCCAGCAGGATGATGACACGGAGCAAAGCCATCGCTGCCACCACCGCTAAGAGTGACACCAAGGAGGTGACACCAAGGAGGTGACACCAAGGAGCTGCAAGCACCACTGCACCCAAAGCGCAACTGCCCCGGGGATACGGGTGCTGGATGCAGGTCCCTTGGAGCTGGGGCTGATGTCATAGAGAGGCAGGTTCCATGGGGGGAGCTCCATGGGGAGGGGGGTGGCTCAGGGGTGTCGATGGGGGCTTCCATGGGGAGATGGGGGGGTTCTGATGCGCTTGGGGTGCTCTGAATCCCTATGGGATGCTCTGGAGCTCTGTATGATGTATGGGGTTTTGGGCAGGAACCTTGGGCAGTTAACCCCTAGGGTTAACTCCGGTTAGAGGTAAACCTAACCTTAACCCTAAACCTAACCCTAACCCTAACCCTCAGCCTGGGATTAAACCCGCCCCTAGGGTTAATTCCGATTAGGGTTAATGCTAAACCTAAGCCTAACCCTAACCCTGGGGTTAACTCCACCCCTAGGGTTAACTCCGGTTAGAGGAATCCCTAACCTTAACCCTAACCCTAACCCTAACCCTCAGCCTGGGATTAAACCCACCCCTATGGTTAATTCTGATTAGGGTTAATGCTAACCCTAAACCTAACCCTAACCCTGGGGTTATCTCCACCCCTAGGGTTAACTCCGGTTAGAGGTAACCCTAACCTTAACCTTAAACCTAACCGTAACCCTAGCACCAACCCTAACCCCTAACCGTAACCCTGACCCTAACTCTAAAACCTACCACTAACCCTAATCCTAAACCAGCCTAACCATAACCCTAACTTAATCCTGACCGTAATCCTAACCCTAACCCTGGGGTTAACTCCGCCCCTAGGGTTAACTCTGGTAAAGGTTAACCCTAAACCTAACCCTAATCCTATCCCTAAGCCTAATCCTAACTGTAACCCTAACCCGAACCCTAAGGCTCAACCTGGTGTTAACTCCACCCCTGGGGTTAACTCCGGTTACGGTTAACCCTAACCCTAACCCTATCCCTTACCCTAACACGTAACCCTAAACCTAACCCTGTACCTAACCCTGACCCTGACCCTAACCCTAAACCTACCCCTAATTCGGAACCTAACCCTAACCGTGATCCTAAGCCGTATAATATTCCTGGACCACGACCTGCCGTATCCAACACTTGTGGGTGTCGGCATTGGCCCAAGCCACGTCCATGATTCTGACCATCATGAAGCAATCCGTGGTGAAGCTGGGAGGGAGTGGAAGAGCAGGGATTGGAGCCATAGGACAAGGGCTGATGGGTTCCGAGAGGGAATTGCAGGCTGGAGATAAGGAAGGGATTCCCTAAGAGGGTGCTGGGGCACTGGGACGGCATGGATGGAGAAGGTTTGGATGCTCCATCCCTGGCAGTGCTGCAGGCCAGCTTGGAGCAAGCTGCTCTATGGAAGGCATCCCTGCCCATGGCAAGGGGTTGGAAGTGGATGATCTCAAGCTCCTTTCCAAGCCACCCCACTCCATGATCCATAACCACTGCATTCCATTCCATTCCATACCATTCCATTTTAATCTCTTCTAATCCATTCTATGGAGAAGAGGGATGGGAAGGAGCCACATTGCGGCTGCTTCCCAAAGGAAAGCAGCGTGCCTTAGGCTCAAGGGCGGTCAAGCTGGAAGCAGCCTTCTCCTGAGCGCTCTTCCCAGTGCATCCAGGATGGGAAGGGGACGGGATGGGAGCTGCTCCTTGCCTATTCCCTATGGCTGGAATCCCTTCTCCCCCTTACTTTTGCGCGACGAAGCTGTGAGCGGCTGTGAGGACCCATTGAGGGGTGATCATAGAATCATAGAATCATAGAATAGTTAGGGTTGGAAAGGACCTTAAGATCATCTAGTTCCAACCCCCCTGCAAGAGCAGGGTAACCTACAGTACATCACACAGGAACTTGTCCAGGCGGGCCTTGAATATCTCCAGTGTAGGAGACTCCACAACCCCCCTGGGCAACCTGTTCCAGTGCTCTGTCACTCTTACAGTAAAGAAGTTCTTCCTGATGTTAACGTGGAACTTCCTATGTTCCAGTTTACACCCATTGCCCCTTGTCCTATCACTGGATATCACTGAAAAAAGCCTAGCTCCATCATCCTGACACCTACACTTTACATATTTGTAAACATTGATGAGGTCACCCCTCAGTCTCCTCTTCTCCAAGCTAAAGAGACCCAGCTCCCTCAGCCTCTCCTCATAAGGGAGATGTTCCACTCCCTTAATCATCTTTGTGGCTCTGCGCTGGACTCCTTCAAGCAATTCCCTGTCCTTCTTGAACAGAGGGGCCCAGAACTGGACGCAATATTCCAGATGCGGCCTCACCAAGGCTGAGTAGAGGGGGAGGAGAACCTCTCTTGACCTACTAACCACTCCCTTTCTAATGCACCCTAAGATGCCATTTGCCTTCTTGGCCACAAGAGCACATTGCTGGCTCATGGTCATCCTCCTATCCACCAGGACCCCCAGGTCCCTTTCCCCTTCACTACTTTCCAGCAGGTCAACCCCCAACCTGTACTGGTACATGGGGTTGTTCTTCCCCAGATGCAAGACTCTACACTTGCCCTTGTTAAATTTCATCAAGTTTCTCCCCGCCCAACTCTCCAGCCTGTCCAGGTCTCGCTGAAGGGCAGCACAGCCTTCTGGTGTGTCAGCCACTCCTCCCAGTTTTGTGTCATCAGCGAACTTGCTGAGGGTGCACTCAGTTCCCTCATCCAGGTCATTGATGAAAATATTAAACAGCACCGGTCCCAGCACCGATCCCTGAGGAACTCCACTAGTCACAGACCTCCAGCTAGATTCTGCGCCATTGACCACAACTCTCTGCCTTCTTCCTTTCAACCAGTTCTCGATCCACCTCACCACTTGATCGTCAAGCCCACACTTCTTTAGCTTATCTATGAGGACGCTGTGGGAGACAGTATCAAATGCCTTACTGAAATCAAGAAAAACTACATCTACCGCTCTACCATCATCCCTCCACCTAGTCACTTCCTCATAGAAGGCTATAAGGTTGGTCATACATGACTTCCCCCTCATAAAACCATGTTGGCTGTTCTTAATGACGCCCTCATCCTTGATATGCCTAGTGATGGAGTCAAGAATAAGTTGTTCCATCATCTTTCCAGGGATGGAGGTAAGGCTGACCGGTCTATAATTACCCGGGTCCTCCTTCTTGCCCTTCTTATAGATTGGTGTGACCTTTGCCATCCGCCAATCCTCAGGCACCTCGCCCGTTTCCCACGACTTACCAAAGATGATGGAAAGGACCCTACGGGGTGCCCCATAGCTGTGCTGTGCCACCGCATGGGGTGATGGCAAGCAAGTGGGGCTCCTCAAATCCCACCTCCCCATTGGTGTGACCGTGGCTGGGAGCAGCAGCATCTCCCTATGGAATACCAGGAACCTTGGAGCCTGGAGCCACTCACCCACAGCTGTCCCAGGAGCCTTGCACCAGCCAGGCCGAGGCCAGCAGGATGATGACACGGAGCAAAGCCATCGCTGCCACCACCGCTAAGAGTGACACCAAGGAGGTGACACCAAGGAGGTGACACCAAGGAGCTGCAAGCACCACTGCAGCCAAAGCGCAACTGCCCCGGTGATACGGGTGCTGGATGCAGGTCCCTTGGAGCTGGGGCTGATGTCATAGAGAGGCAGGTTCCATGGGGGGAGCTCCATGGGGAGGGGGGTGGCTCAGGGGTGTCGCTGGGGGCTTCCATGGGGAGATGGGGGGGTTCTGATGCGCTTGGGGTGCTCTGAATCCCTATGGGATGCTCTGGAGCTCTGTATGATGTATGGGGTTTTGGGCAGGAACCTTGGGCAGTTAACCCCTAGGGTTAACTCCGGTTAGAGGTAAACCTAACCTTAACCCTAAACCTAACCCTAACCCTAACCCTCAGCCTGGGATTAAACCCGCCCCTAGGGTTAATTCCGATTAGGGTTAATGCTAAGCCTAAGCCTAACCCTAACCCTGGGGTTAACTCCACCCCTAGGGTTAACTCCGGTTAGAGGAAACCCTAACCTTAACCCTAACCCTAACCCTAACCCTAACCCTCAGCCTGGGATTAAACCCACCCCTATGGTTAATTCTGATTAGGGTTAATGCTAACCCTAAGCCTAACCCTAACCCTGGGGTTATCTCCATCCCTAGGGTTAACTCCGGTTAGAGGTAACCCTAACCTTAACCTTAAACCTAACCGTAACCCTAGCACCAACCCTAACCCCTAACCGTAACCCTGACCCTAACTCTAAAACCTACCACTAACCCTAATCCTAAACCAGCCTAACCATAACCCTAACTTAATCCTGACCGTAATCCTAACCCTAACCCTGGGGTTAACTCCGCCCCTAGGGTTAACTCTGGTAAAGGTTAACCCTAAACCTAACCTTAATCCTATCCCTAAGCCTAATCCTAACTGTAACCCTAACCCGAACCCTAAGGCTCAACCTGGTGTTAACCCCACCCCTGGGGTTAACTCCGGTTACGGTTAACCCTAACCCTAACCCTATCCCTAAACCTAACACGTAACCCTAAACCTAACCCTGTACCTAATCCTGACCCTAAACCTACCCCTAATTCGGAACCTAACCCTAACCGTGATCCTAAGCCGTATAATATTCCTGGACCACGACCTGCCGTATCCAACACTTGTGGGTGTCGGCATTGGCCCAAGCCACGTCCATGATTCTGACCATCATGAAGCATTCCGTGGTGAAGCTGGGAGGGAGTGGAAGAGCAGGGATTGGAGCCATAGGACAAGGGCTGATGGGTTCCGAGAGGGAATTGCAGGCTGGAGATAAGGAAGGGATTCCCTAAGAGGGTGCTGGGGCACTGGGATGGCATGGATGGAGAAGGTTTGGATGCTCCATCCCTGGCAGTGCTGCAGGCCAGCTTGGAGCAAGCTGCTCTATGGAAGGCATCCCTGCCCATGGCAAGGGGTTGGAAGTGGATGATCTCAAGCTCCTTTCCAAGCCACCCCACTCCATGATCCATAACCACTGCATTCCATTCCATTCCATCCCATTCCATTTTAATCTCTTCTAATCCATTCTATGGAGAAGAGGGATGGGAAGGAGCCACATTGCGGCTGCTTCCCCAAGGAAAGCAGCGTGCCTTAGGCTCAAGGGCGGTCAAGCTGGAAGCAGCCTTCTCCTGAGCGCTCTTCCCAGTGCATCCAGGATGGGGAAGGGGACGGGATGGGAGCTGCTCCTTGCCTATTCCCTATGGCTGGAATCCCTTCTCCCCCTTACTTTTGCGCGACGAAGCTGTGAGCGGCTGTGAGGACCCATTGAGGGGTGATCATAGAATCATAGAATAGTTAGGGTTGGAAAGGACCTTAAGATCATCTAGTTCCAACCCCCCTGCAAGAGCAGGGTAACCTACAGTACATCACACAGGAACTTGTCCAGGCGGGCCTTGAATATCTCCAGTGTAGGAGACTCCACAACCCCTCTGGGCAACCTGTTCCAGTGCTCTGTCACTCTTACAGTAAAGAAGTTCTTCCTGATGTTAACGTGGAACTTCCTATGTTCCAGTTTACACCCATTGCCCCTTGTCCTATCACTGGATATCACTGAAAAAAGCCTAGCTCCATCATCCTGACACCTACGCTTTACATATTTGTAAACATTGATGAGGTCACCCCTCAGTCTCCTCTTCTCCAAGCTAAAGAGACCCAGCTCCCTCAGCCTCTCCTCATAAGGGAGATGTTCCACTCCCTTAATCATCTTTGTGGCTCTGCGCTGGACTCCTTCAAGCAATTCCCTGTCCTTCTTGAACAGAGGGGCCCAGAACTGGACGCAATATTCCAGATGCGGCCTCACCAAGGCTGAGTAGAGGGGGAGGAGAACCTCTCTTGACCTACTAACCACTCCCTTTCTAATGCACCCTAAGATGCCATTTGCCTTCTTGGCCACAAGAGCACATTGCTGGCTCATGGTCATCCTCCTATCCACCAGGACCCCCAGGTCCCTTTCCCCTTCGCTACTTTCCAGCAGGTCAACCCCCAACCTGTACTGGTACATGGGGTTGTTCTTCCCCAGATGCAAGACTCTACACTTGCCCTTGTTAAATTTCATCAAGTTTCTCCCCGCCCAACTCTCCAGCCTGTCCAGGTCTCGCTGAAGGGCAGCACAGCCTTCTGGTGTGCCAGCCACTCCTCCCAGTTTTGTGTCATCAGCGAACTTGCTGAGGGTGCACTCAGTTCCCTCATCCAGGTCATTGATGAAAATATTAAACAGCACCGGTCCCAGCACCGACCCCTGAGGAACTCCACTAGTCACAGACCTCCAGCTAGATTCTGCGCCATTGACCACAACTCTCTGCCTTCTTCCTTTCAACCAGTTCTCGATCCACCTCACCACATGATCGTCAAGCCCACACTTCTTTAGCTTATCTATGAGGACGCTGTGGGAGACAGTATCAAATGCCTTACTGAAATCAAGAAAAACTACATCTACCGCTCTACCATCATCCCTCCACCTAGTCACTTCCTCATAGAAGGCTATAAGGTTGGTCATACATGACTTCCCCCTCATAAAACCATGTTGGCTGTTCTTAATGACGCCCTCATCCTTGATATGCCTAGTGATGGAGTCAAGAATAAGTTGTTCCATCATCTTTCCAGGGATGGAGGTAAGGCTGACCGGTCTATAATTACCCGGGTCCTCCTTCTTGCCCTTCTTATAGATTGGTGTGACCTTTGCCATCCGCCAATCCTCAGGCACCTCGCCCGTTTCCCACGACTTACCAAAGATGATGGAAAGGACCCTACGGGGTGCCCCATAGCTGTGCTGTGCCACCGCATGGGGTGATGGCAAGCAAGTGGGGCTCCTCAAATCCCACCTCCCCATTGGTGTGACCGTGGCTGGGAGCAGCAGCATCTCCCTATGGAATACCAGGAACCTTGGAGCCTGGAGCCACTCACCCACAGCTGTCCCAGGAGCCTTGCACCAGCCAGGCCGAGGCCAGCAGGATGATGACACGGAGCAAAGCCATCGCTGCCACCACCGCTAAGAGTGACACCAAGGAGGTGACACCAAGGAGGTGACACCAAGGAGCTGCAAGCACCACTGCACCCAAAGCGCAACTGCCCCGGGGATACGGGTGCTGGATGCAGGTCCCTTGGAGCTGGGGCTGATGTCATAGAGAGGCAGGTTCCATGGGGGGAGCTCCATGGGGAGGGGGGTGGCTCAGGGGTGTCGCTGGGGGCTTCCATGGGGAGATGGGGGGGTTCTGATGCGCTTGGGGTGCTCTGAATCCCTATGGGATGCTCTGGAGCTCTGTATGATGTATGGGGTTTTGGGCAGGAACCTTGGGCAGTTAACCCCTAGGGTTAACTCCGGTTAGAGGTAAACCTAACCTTAACCCTAAACCTAACCCTAACCCTAACCCTCAGCCTGGGATTAAACCCGCCCCTAGGGTTAATTCCGATTAGGGTTAATGCTAAGCCTAAGCCTAACCCTAACCCTGGGGTTAACTCCACCCCTAGGGTTAACTCCGGTTAGAGGAAACCCTAACCTTAACCCTAACCCTAACCCTAACCCTCAGCCTGGGATTAAACCCACCCCTATGGTTAATTCTGATTAGGGTTAATGCTAACCCTAAGCCTAACCCTAACCCTGGGGTTATCTCCACCCCTAGGGTTAACTCCGGTTAGAGGTAACCCTAACCTTAACCTTAAACCTAACCGCAACCCTAGCACCAACCCTAACCCCTAACCGTAACCCTGACCCTAACTCTAAAACCTACCACTAACCCTAATCCTAAACCAGCCTAACCATAACCCTAACTTAATCCTGACCGTAATCCTAACCCTAACCCTGGGGTGAACTCCACCCCTAGGGTTAACTCTGGTAAAGATTAACCCTAAACCTAACCCTAATCTTATCCCTAAGCTGAATCCTAACTGTAACCCTAACCCGAACCCTAAGGCTCAATCTGGTGTTAACTCCACCCCTGGGGTTAACTCCGGTTACGGTTAACCCTAACCCTAACCCTATCCCTAACCCTAACACGTAACCCTAAACCTAACCCTGTACCTAACCCTGACCCTGACCCTAACCCTAAACCTACCCCTAATTCGGAACCTAACCCTAACCGTGATCCTAAGCCGTATAATATTCCTGGACCACGACCTGCCGTATCCAACACTTGTGGGTCTCGGCATTGGCCCAAGCCACGTCCATGATTCTGAGCATCATGAAGCAATCCGTGGTGAAGCTGGGAGGGAGTGGAAGAGCAGGGATTGGAGCCATAGGACAAGGGCTGATGGGTTCCGAGAGGGAATTGCAGGCTGGAGATAAGGAAGGGATTCCCTAAGAGGGTGCTGGGGCACTGGGACGGCATGGATGGAGAAGGTTTGGATGCTCCATCCCTGGCAGTGCTGCAGGCCAGCTTGGAGCAAGCTGCTCTATGGAAGGCATCCCTGCCCATGGCAAGGGGTTGGAAGTGGATGATCTCAAGCTCCTTTCCAAGCCACCCCACTCCATGATCCATAACCACTGCATTCCATTCCATTCCATACCATTCCATTTTAATCTCTTCTAATCCATTCTATGGAGAAGAGGGATGGGAAGGAGCCACATTGCGGCTGCTTCCCAAAGGAAAGCAGCGTGCCTTAGGCTCAAGGGCGGTCAAGCTGGAAGCAGCCTTCTCCTGAGCGCTCTTCCCAGTGCATCCAGGATGGGAAGGGGACGGGATGGGAGCTGCTCCTTGCCTATTCCCTATGGCTGGAATCCCTTCTCCCCCTTACTTTTGCGCGACGAAGCTGTGAGCGGCTGTGAGGACCCATTGAGGGGTGATCATAGAATCATAGAATCATAGAATAGTTAGGGTTGGAAAGGACCTTAAGATCATCTAGTTCCAACCCCCCTGCAAGAGCAGGGTAACCTACAGTACATCACACAGGAACTTGTCCAGGCGGGCCTTGAATATCTCCAGTGTAGGAGACTCCACAACCCCCCTGGGCAACCTGTTCCAGTGCTCTGTCACTCTTACAGTAAAGAAGTTCTTCCTGATGTTAACGTGGAACTTCCTATGTTCCAGTTTACACCCATTGCCCCTTGTCCTATCACTGCATATCACTGAAAAAAGCCTAGCTCCATCATCCTGACACCTACGCTTTACATATTTGTAAACATTGATGAGGTCACCCCTCAGTCTCCTCTTCTCCAAGCTAAAGAGACCCAGCTCCCTCAGCCTCTCCTCATAAGGGAGATGTTCCACTCCCTTAATCATCTTTGTGGCTCTGCGCTGGACTCCTTCAAGCAATTCCCTGTCCTTCTTGAACAGAGGGGCCCAGAACTGGACGCAATATTCCAGATGCGGCCTCACCAAGGCTGAGTAGAGGGGGAGGAGAACCTCTCTTGACCTACTAACCACTCCCTTTCTAATGCACCCTAAGATGCCATTTGCCTTCTTGGCCACAAGAGCACATTGCTGGCTCATGGTCATCCTCCTATCCACCAGGACCCCCAGGTCCCTTTCCCCTTCACTACTTTCCAGCAGGTCAACCCCCAACCTGTACTGGTACATGGGGTTGTTCTTCCCCAGATGCAAGACTCTACACTTGCCCTTGTTAAATTTCATCAAGTTTCTCCCCGCCCAACTCTCCAGCCTGTCCAGGTCTCGCTGAAGGGCAGCACAGCCTTCTGGTGTGCCAGCCACTCCTCCCAGTTTTGTGTCATCAGCGAACTTGCTGAGGGTGCACTCAGTTCCCTCATCCAGGTCATTGATGAAAATATTAAACAGCACCGGTCCCAGCACCGACCCCTGAGGAACTCCACTAGTCACAGACCTCCAGCTAGATTCTGCGCCATTGACCACAACTCTCTGCCTTCTTCCTTTCAACCAGTTCTCGATCCACCTCACCACTTGATCGTCAAGCCCACACTTCTTTAGCTTATCTATGAGGATGCTGTGGGAGACAGTATCAAATGCCTTACTGAAATCAAGAAAAACTACATCTACCGCTCTACCATCATCCCTCCACCTAGTCACTTCCTCATAGAAGGCTATAAGGTTGGTCATACATGACTTCCCCCTCATAAAACCATGTTGGCTGTTCTTAATGACGCCCTCATCCTTGATATGCCTAGTGATGGAGTCAAGAATAAGTTGTTCCATCATCTTTCCAGGGATGGAGGTAAGGCTGACCGGTCTATAATTACCCGGGTCCTCCTTCTTGCCCTTCTTATAGATTGGTGTGACCTTTGCCATCCGCCAATCCTCAGGCACCTCGCCCGTTTCCCACGACTTACCAAAGATGATGGAAAGGACCCTACGGGGTGCCCCATAGCTGTGCTGTGCCACCGCATGGGCTGATGGCAAGCAAGTGGGGCTCCTCAAATCCCACCTCCCCATTGGTGTGACCGTGGCTGGGAGCAGCAGCATCTCCCTATGGAATACCAGGAACCTTGGAGCCTGGAGCCACTCACCCACAGCTGTCCCAGGAGCCTTGCACCAGCCAGGCCGAGGCCAGCAGGATGATGACACGGAGCAAAGCCATCGCTGCCACCACCGCTAAGAGTGACACCAAGGAGGTGACACCAAGGAGGTGACACCAAGGAGCTGCAAGCACCACTGCACCCAAAGCGCAACTGCCCCGGGGATACGGGTGCTGGATGCAGGTCCCTTGGAGCTGGGGCTGATGTCATAGAGAGGCAGGTTCCATGGGGGGAGCTCCATGGGGAGGGGGGTGGCTCAGGGGTGTCGCTGGGGGCTTCCATGGGGAGATGGGGGGGTTCTGATGCGCTTGGGGTGCTCTGAATCCCTATGGGATGCTCTGGAGCTCTGTATGATGTATGGGGTTTTGGGCAGGAACCTTGGGCAGTTAACCCCTAGGGTTAACTCCGGTTAGAGGTAAACCTAACCTTAACCCTAAACCTAACCCTAACCCTAACCCTCAGCCTGGGATTAAACCCGCCCCTAGGGTTAATTCCGATTAGGGTTAATGCTAAGCCTAAGCCTAACCCTAACCCTGGGGTTAACTCCACCCCTAGGGTTAACTCCGGTTAGAGGAAACCCTAACCTTAACCCTAACCCTAACCCTAACCCTCAGCCTGGGATTAAACCCACCCCTATGGTTAATTCTGATTAGGGTTAATGCTAACCCTAAGCCTAACCCTAACCCTGGGGTTATCTCCACCCCTAGGGTTAACTCCGGTTAGAGGTAACCCTAACCTTAACCTTAAACCTAACCGCAACCCTAGCACCAACCCTAACCCCTAACCGTAACCCTGACCCTAACTCTAAAACCTACCACTAACCCTAATCCTAAACCAGCCTAACCATAACCCTAACTTAATCCTGACCGTAATCCTAACCCTAACCCTGGGGTGAACTCCACCCCTAGGGTTAACTCTGGTAAAGATTAACCCTAAACCTAACCCTAATCCTATCCCTAAGCCGAATCCTAACTGTAACCCTAACCCGAACCCTAAGGCTCAATCTGGTGTTAACTCCACCCCTGGGGTTAACTCCGGTTACGGTTAACCCTAACCCTAACCCTATCCCTAACCCTAACACGTAACCCTAAACCTAACCCTGACCCTGACCCTAACCCTAAACCTACCCCTAATTCGGAACCTAACCCTAACCGTGATCCTAAGCCGTATAATATTCCTGGACCACGACCTGCCGTATCCAACACTTGTGGGTCTCGGCATTGGCCCAAGCCACGTCCATGATTCTGAGCATCATGAAGCAATCCGTGGTGAAGCTGGGAGGGAGTGGAAGAGCAGGGATTGGAGCCATAGGACAAGGGCTGATGGGTTCCGAGAGGGAATTGCAGGCTGGAGATAAGGAAGGGATTCCCTAAGAGGGTGCTGGGGCACTGGGACGGCATGGATGGAGAAGGTTTGGATGCTCCATCCCTGGCAGTGCTGCAGGCCAGCTTGGAGCAAGCTGCTCTATGGAAGGCATCCCTGCCCATGGCAAGGGGTTGGAAGTGGATGATCTCAAGCTCCTTTCCAAGCCACCCCACTCCATGATCCATAACCACTGCATTCCATTCCATTCCATACCATTCCATTTTAATCTCTTCTAATCCATTCTATGGAGAAGAGGGATGGGAAGGAGCCACATTGCGGCTGCTTCCCAAAGGAAAGCAGCGTGCCTTAGGCTCAAGGGCGGTCAAGCTGGAAGCAGCCTTCTCCTGAGCGCTCTTCCCAGTGCATCCAGGATGGGAAGGGGACGGGATGGGAGCTGCTCCTTGCCTATTCCCTATGGCTGGAATCCCTTCTCCCCCTTACTTTTGCGCGACGAAGCTGTGAGCGGCTGTGAGGACCCATTGAGGGGTGATCATAGAATCATAGAATCATAGAATAGTTAGGGTTGGAAAGGACCTTAAGATCATCTAGTTCCAACCCCCCTGCAAGAGCAGGGTAACCTACAGTACATCACACAGGAACTTGTCCAGGCGGGCCTTGAATATCTCCAGTGTAGGAGACTCCACAACCCCCCTGGGCAACCTGTTCCAGTGCTCTGTCACTCTTACAGTAAAGAAGTTCTTCCTGATGTTAACGTGGAACTTCCTATGTTCCAGTTTACACCCATTGCCCCTTGTCCTATCACTGCATATCACTGAAAAAAGCCTAGCTCCATCATCCTGACACCTACGCTTTACATATTTGTAAACATTGATGAGGTCACCCCTCAGTCTCCTCTTCTCCAAGCTAAAGAGACCCAGCTCCCTCAGCCTCTCCTCATAAGGGAGATGTTCCACTCCCTTAATCATCTTTGTGGCTCTGCGCTGGACTCCTTCAAGCAATTCCCTGTCCTTCTTGAACAGAGGGGCCCAGAACTGGACGCAATATTCCAGATGCGGCCTCACCAAGGCTGAGTAGAGGGGGAGGAGAACCTCTCTTGACCTACTAACCACTCCCTTTCTAATGCACCCTAAGATGCCATTTGCCTTCTTGGCCACAAGAGCACATTGCTGGCTCATGGTCATCCTCCTATCCACCAGGACCCCCAGGTCCCTTTCCCCTTCACTACTTTCCAGCAGGTCAACCCCCAACCTGTACTGGTACATGGGGTTGTTCTTCCCCAGATGCAAGACTCTACACTTGCCCTTGTTAAATTTCATCAAGTTTCTCCCCGCCCAACTCTCCAGCCTGTCCAGGTCTCGCTGAAGGGCAGCACAGCCTTCTGGTGTGCCAGCCACTCCTCCCAGTTTTGTGTCATCAGCGAACTTGCTGAGGGTGCACTCAGTTCCCTCATCCAGGTCATTGATGAAAATATTAAACAGCACCGGTCCCAGCACCGACCCCTGAGGAACTCCACTAGTCACAGACCTCCAGCTAGATTCTGCGCCATTGACCACAACTCTCTGCCTTCTTCCTTTCAACCAGTTCTCGATCCACCTCACCACTTGATCGTCAAGCCCACACTTCTTTAGCTTATCTATGAGGATGCTGTGGGAGACAGTATCAAATGCCTTACTGAAATCAAGAAAAACTACATCTACCGCTCTACCATCATCCCTCCACCTAGTCACTTCCTCATAGAAGGCTATAAGGTTGGTCATACATGACTTCCCCCTCATAAAACCATGTTGGCTGTTCTTAATGACGCCCTCATCCTTGATATGCCTAGTGATGGAGTCAAGAATAAGTTGTTCCATCATCTTTCCAGGGATGGAGGTAAGGCTGACCGGTCTATAATTACCCGGGTCCTCCTTCTTGCCCTTCTTATAGATTGGTGTGACCTTTGCCATCCGCCAATCCTCAGGCACCTCGCCCGTTTCCCACGACTTACCAAAGATGATGGAAAGGACCCTACGGGGTGCCCCATAGCTGTGCTGTGCCACCGCATGGGCTGATGGCAAGCAAGTGGGGCTCCTCAAATCCCACCTCCCCATTGGTGTGACCGTGGCTGGGAGCAGCAGCATCTCCCTATGGAATACCAGGAACCTTGGAGCCTGGAGCCACTCACCCACAGCTGTCCCAGGAGCCTTGCACCAGCCAGGCCGAGGCCAGCAGGATGATGACACGGAGCAAAGCCATCGCTGCCACCACCGCTAAGAGTGACACCAAGGAGGTGACACCAAGGAGGTGACACCAAGGAGCTGCAAGCACCACTGCACCCAAAGCGCAACTGCCCCGGGGATACGGGTGCTGGATGCAGATCCCTTGGAGCTGGGGCTGATGTCATAGAGAGGCAGGTTCCATGGGGAGAGCTCCATGGGGAGGGGGGTGGCTCAGGGGTGTCGCTGGGGGCTTCCATGGGGAGATGGGGGGGTTCTGATGCGCTTGGGGTGCTCTGAATCCCTATGGGATGCTCTGGAGCTCTGTATGATGTATGGGGTTTTGGGCAGGAACCTTGGGCAGTTAACCCCTAGGGTTAACTCCGGTTAGAGGTAAACCTAACCTTAACCCTAAACCTAACCCTAACCCTAACCCTCAGCCTGGGATTAAACCCGCCCCTAGGGTTAATTCCGATTAGGGTTAATGCTAAGCCTAAGCCTAACCCTAACCCTGGGGTTAACTCCACCCCTAGGGTTAACTCCGGTTAGAGGAAACCCTAACCTTAACCCTAACCCTAACCCTAACCCTCAGCCTGGGATTAAACCCACCCCTATGGTTAATTCTGATTAGGGTTAATGCTAACCCTAAGCCTAACCCTAACCCTGGGGTTATCTCCACCCCTAGGGTTAACTCCGGTTAGAGGTAACCCTAACCTTAACCTTAAACCTAACCGCAACCCTAGCACCAACCCTAACCCCTAACCGTAACCCTGACCCTAACTCTAAAACCTACCACTAACCCTAATCCTAAACCAGCCTAACCATAACCCTAACTTAATCCTGACCGTAATCCTAACCCTAACCCTGGGGTGAACTCCGCCCCTAGGCTTAACTCTGGTAAAGGTTAACCCTAAAACTAACCCTAATCCTATCCCTAAGCCTAATCCTAACTGTAACCCTAACCCGAACCCTAAGGCTCAATCTGGTGTTAACTCCACCCCTGGGGTTAACTCCGGTTACGGTTAACCCTAACCCTAACCCTATCCCTAACCCTAACACGTAACCCTAAACCTAACCCTGTACCTAACCCTGACCCTGACCCTAACCCTAAACCTACCCCTAATTCGGAACCTAACCCTAACCGTGATCCTAAGCCGTATAATATTCCTGGACCACGACCTGCCGTATCCAACACTTGTGGGTGTCGGCATTGGCCCAAGCCACGTCCATGATTCTGACCATCATGAACCAATCCGTGGTGAAGCTGGGAGGGAGTGGAAGAGCAGGGATTGGAGCCATAGGACAAGGGCTGATGGGTTCCGAGAGGGAATTGCAGGCTGGAGATAAGGAAGGGATTCCCTAAGAGGGTGCTGGGGCACTGGGATGGCATGGATGGAGAAGGTTTGGATGCTCCATCCCTGGCAGTGCTGCAGGCCAGCTTGGAGCAAGCTGCTCTATGGAAGGCATCCCTGCCCATGGCAAGGGGTTGGAAGTGGATGATCTCAAGCTCCTTTCCAAGCCACCCCACTCCATGATCCATAACCACTGCATTCCATTCCATTCCATACCATTCCATTTTAATCTCTTCTAATCCATTCTATGGAGAAGAGGGATGGGAAGGAGCCACATTGCGGCTGCTTCCCAAAGGAAAGCAGCGTGCCTTAGGCTCAAGGGCGGTCAAGCTGGAAGCAGCCTTCTCCTGAGCGCTCTTCCCAGTGCATCCAGGATGGGAAGGGGACGGGATGGGAGCTGCTCCTTGCCTATTCCCTATGGCTGGAATCCCTTCTCCCCCTTACTTTTGCGCGACGAAGCAGTGAGCGGCTGTGAGGACCCATTGAGGTGTGATCATAGAATCATAGAATCATAGAATAGTTAGGGTTGGAAAGGACCTTAAGATCATCTAGTTCCAACCCCCCTGCAAGAGCAGGGTAACCTACAGTACATCACACAGGAACTTGTCCAGGCGGGCCTTGAATATCTCCAGTGTAGGAGACTCCACAACCCCCCTGGGCAACCTGTTCCAGTGCTCTGTCACTCTTACAGTAAAGAAGTTCTTCCTGATGTTAACGTGGAACTTCCTATGTTCCAGTTTACACCCATTGCCCCTTGTCCTATCACTGCATATCACTGAAAAAAGCCTAGCTCCATCATCCTGACACCTACGCTTTACATATTTGTAAACATTGATGAGGTCACCCCTCAGTCTCCTCTTCTCCAAGCTAAAGAGACCCAGCTCCCTCAGCCTCTCCTCATAAGGGAGATGTTCCACTCCCTTAATCATCTTTGTGGCTCTGCGCTGGACTCCTTCAAGCAATTCCCTGTCCTTCTTGAACAGAGGGGCCCAGAACTGGACGCAATATTCCAGATGCGGCCTCACCAAGGCTGAGTAGAGGGGGAGGAGAACCTCTCTTGACCTACTAACCACTCCCTTTCTAATGCACCCTAAGATGCCATTTGCCTTCTTGGCCACAAGAGCACATTGCTGGCTCATGGTCATCCTCCTATCCACCAGGACCCCCAGGTCCCTTTCCCCTTCACTACTTTCCAGCAGGTCAACCCCCAACCTGTACTGGTACATGGGGTTGTTCTTCCCCAGATGCAAGACTCTACACTTGCCCTTGTTAAATTTCATCAAGTTTCTCCCCGCCCAACTCTCCAGCCTGTCCAGGTCTCGCTGAAGGGCAGCACAGCCTTCTGGTGTGCCAGCCACTCCTCCCAGTTTTGTGTCATCAGCGAACTTGCTGAGGGTGCACTCAGTTCCCTCATCCAGGTCATTGATGAAAATATTAAACAGCACCGGTCCCAGCACCGACCCCTGAGGAACTCCACTAGTCACAGACCTCCAGCTAGATTCTGCGCCATTGACCACAACTCTCTGCCTTCTTCCTTTCAACCAGTTCTCGATCCACCTCACCACTTGATCGTCAAGCCCACACTTCTTTAGCTTATCTATGAGGATGCTGTGGGAGACAGTATCAAATGCCTTACTGAAATCAAGAAAAACTACATCTACCGCTCTACCATCATCCCTCCACCTAGTCACTTCCTCATAGAAGGCTATAAGGTTGGTCATACATGACTTCCCCCTCATAAAACCATGTTGGCTGTTCTTAATGACGCCCTCATCCTTGATATGCCTAGTGATGGAGTCAAGAATAAGTTGTTCCATCATCTTTCCAGGGATGGAGGTAAGGCTGACCGGTCTATAATTACCCGGGTCCTCCTTCTTGCCCTTCTTATAGGTTGGTGTGACCTTTGCCATCCGCCAATCCTCAGGCACCTCGCCCGTTTCCCACGACTTACCAAAGATGATGGAAAGGACCCTACCGGGTGCCCCATAGCTGTGCTGTGCCACCGCATGGGCTGATGGCAAGCAAGTGGGGCTCCTCAAATCCCACCTCCCCATTGGTGTGACCGTGGCTGGGAGCAGCAGCATCTCCCTATGGAATACCAGGAACCTTGGAGCCTGGAGCCACTCACCCACAGCTGTCCCAGGAGCCTTGCACCAGCCAGGCCGAGGCCAGCAGGATGATGACACGGAGCAAAGCCATCGCTGCCACCACCGCTAAGAGTGACACCAAGGAGGTGACACCAAGGAGGTGACACCAAGGAGCTGCAAGCACCACTGCACCCAAAGCGCAACTGCCCCGGGGATACGGGTGCTGGATGCAGATCCCTTGGAGCTGGGGCTGATGTCATAGAGAGGCAGGTTCCATGGGGGGAGCTCCATGGGGAGGGGGGTGGCTCAGGGGTGTCGCTGGGGGCTTCCATGGGGAGATGGGGGGGTTCTGATGCGCTTGGGGTGCTCTGAATCCCTATGGGATGCTCTGGAGCTCTGTATGATGTATGGGGTTTTGGGCAGGAACCTTGGGCAGTTAACCCCTAGGGTTAACTCCGGTTAGAGGTAAACCTAACCTTAACCCTAAACCTAACCCTAACCCTAACCCTCAGCCTGGGATTAAACCCGCCCCTAGGGTTAATTCCGATTAGGGTTAATGCTAAGCCTAAGCCTAACCCTAACCCTGGGGTTAACTCCACCCCTAGGGTTAACTCCGGTTAGAGGAAACCCTAACCTTAACCCTAACCCTAACCCTAACCCTCAGCCTGGGATTAAACCCACCCCTATGGTTAATTCTGATTAGGGTTAATGCTAACCCTAAGCCTAACCCTAACCCTGGGGTTATCTCCACCCCTAGGGTTAACTCCGGTTAGAGGTAACCCTAACCTTAACCTTAAACCTAACCGCAACCCTAGCACCAACCCTAACCCCTAACCGTAACCCTGACCCTAACTCTAAAACCTACCACTAACCCTAATCCTAAACCAGCCTAACCATAACCCTAACTTAATCCTGACCGTAATCCTAACCCTAACCCTGGGGTGAACTCCACCCCTAGGGTTAACTCTGGTAAAGATTAACCCTAAACCTAACCCTAATCCTATCCCTAAGCCGAATCCTAACTGTAACCCTAACCCGAACCCTAAGGCTCAATCTGGTGTTAACTCCACCCCTGGGGTTAACTCCGGTTACGGTTAACCCTAACCCTAACCCTATCCCTAACCCTAACACGTAACCCTAAACCTAACCCTGTACCTAACCCTGACCCTGACCCTAACCCTAAACCTACCCCTAATTCGGAACCTAACCCTAACCGTGATCCTAAGCCGTATAATATTCCTGGACCACGACCTGCCGTATCCAACACTTGTGGGTCTCGGCATTGGCCCAAGCCACGTCCATGATTCTGAGCATCATGAAGCAATCCGTGGTGAAGCTGGGAGGGAGTGGAAGAGCAGGGATTGGAGCCATAGGACAAGGGCTGATGGGTTCCGAGAGGGAATTGCAGGCTGGAGATAAGGAAGGGATTCCCTAAGAGGGTGCTGGGGCACTGGGACGGCATGGATGGAGAAGGTTTGGATGCTCCATCCCTGGCAGTGCTGCAGGCCAGCTTGGAGCAAGCTGCTCTATGGAAGGCATCCCTGCCCATGGCAAGGGGTTGGAAGTGGATGATCTCAAGCTCCTTTCCAAGCCACCCCACTCCATGATCCATAACCACTGCATTCCATTCCATTCCATACCATTCCATTTTAATCTCTTCTAATCCATTCTATGGAGAAGAGGGATGGGAAGGAGCCACATTGCGGCTGCTTCCCCAAGGAAAGCAGCGTGCCTTAGGCTCAAGGGCGGTCAAGCTGGAAGCAGCCTTCTCCTGAGCGCTCTTCCCAGTGCATCCAGGATGGGAAGGGGACGGGATGGGAGCTGCTCCTTGCCTATTCCCTATGGCTGGAATCCCTTCTCCCCCTTACTTTTGCGCGACGAAGCTGTGAGCGGCTGTGAGGACCCATTGAGGGGTGATCATAGAATCATAGAATCATAGAATAGTTAGGGTTGGAAAGGACCTTAAGATCATCTAGTTCCAACCCCCCTGCAAGAGCAGGGTAACCTACAGTACATCACACAGGAACTTGTCCAGGCGGGCCTTGAATATCTCCAGTGTAGGAGACTCCACAACCCCCCTGGGCAACCTGTTCCAGTGCTCTGTCACTCTTACAGTAAAGAAGTTCTTCCTGATGTTAACGTGGAACTTCCTATGTTCCAGTTTACACCCATTGCCCCTTGTCCTATCACTGCATATCACTGAAAAAAGCCTAGCTCCATCATCCTGACACCTACGCTTTACATATTTGTAAACATTGATGAGGTCACCCCTCAGTCTCCTCTTCTCCAAGCTAAAGAGACCCAGCTCCCTCAGCCTCTCCTCATAAGGGAGATGTTCCACTCCCTTAATCATCTTTGTGGCTCTGCGCTGGACTCCTTCAAGCAATTCCCTGTCCTTCTTGAACAGAGGGGCCCAGAACTGGACGCAATATTCCAGATGCGGCCTCACCAAGGCTGAGTAGAGGGGGAGGAGAACCTCTCTTGACCTACTAACCACTCCCTTTCTAATGCACCCTAAGATGCCATTTGCCTTCTTGGCCACAAGAGCACATTGCTGGCTCATGGTCATCCTCCTATCCACCAGGACCCCCAGGTCCCTTTCCCCTTCACTACTTTCCAGCAGGTCAACCCCCAACCTGTACTGGTACATGGGGTTGTTCTTCCCCAGATGCAAGACTCTACACTTGCCCTTGTTAAATTTCATCAAGTTTCTCCCCGCCCAACTCTCCAGCCTGTCCAGGTCTCGCTGAAGGGCAGCACAGCCTTCTGGTGTGCCAGCCACTCCTCCCAGTTTTGTGTCATCAGCGAACTTGCTGAGGGTGCACTCAGTTCCCTCATCCAGGTCATTGATGAAAATATTAAACAGCACCGGTCCCAGCACCGACCCCTGAGGAACTCCACTAGTCACAGACCTCCAGCTAGATTCTGCGCCATTGACCACAACTCTCTGCCTTCTTCCTTTCAACCAGTTCTCGATCCACCTCACCACTTGATCGTCAAGCCCACACTTCTTTAGCTTATCTATGAGGATGCTGTGGGAGACAGTATCAAATGCCTTACTGAAATCAAGAAAAACTACATCTACCGCTCTACCATCATCCCTCCACCTAGTCACTTCCTCATAGAAGGCTATAAGGTTGGTCATACATGACTTCCCCCTCATAAAACCATGTTGGCTGTTCTTAATGACGCCCTCATCCTTGATATGCCTAGTGATGGAGTCAAGAATAAGTTGTTCCATCATCTTTCCAGGGATGGAGGTAAGGCTGACCGGTCTATAATTACCCGGGTCCTCCTTCTTGCCCTTCTTATAGATTGGTGTGACCTTTGCCATCCGCCAATCCTCAGGCACCTCGCCCGTTTCCCACGACTTACCAAAGATGATGGAAAGGACCCTACGGGGTGCCCCATAGCTGTGCTGTGCCACCGCATGGGCTGATGGCAAGCAAGTGGGGCTCCTCAAATCCCACCTCCCCATTGGTGTGACCGTGGCTGGGAGCAGCAGCATCTCCCTATGGAATACCAGGAACCTTGGAGCCTGGAGCCACTCACCCACAGCTGTCCCAGGAGCCTTGCACCAGCCAGGCCGAGGCCAGCAGGATGATGACACGGAGCAAAGCCATCGCTGCCACCACCGCTAAGAGTGACACCAAGGAGGTGACACCAAGGAGGTGACACCAAGGAGCTGCAAGCACCACTGCACCCAAAGCGCAACTGCCCCGGGGATACGGGTGCTGGATGCAGGTCCCTTGGAGCTGGGGCTGATGTCATAGAGAGGCAGGTTCCATGGGGGGAGCTCCATGGGGAGGGGGGTGGCTCAGGGGTGTCGCTGGGGGCTTCCATGGGGAGATGGGGGGGTTCTGATGCGCTTGGGGTGCTCTGAATCCCTATGGGATGCTCTGGAGCTCTGTATGATGTATGGGGTTTTGGGCAGGAACCTTGGGCAGTTAACCCCTAGGGTTAACTCCGGTTAGAGGTAAACCTAACCTTAACCCTAAACCTAACCCTAACCCTAACCCTCAGCCTGGGATTAAACCCCCCCCTAGGGTTAATTCCGATTAGGGTTAATGCTAAGCCTAAGCCTAACCCTAACCCTGGGGTTAACTCCACCCCTAGGGTTAACTCCGGTTAGAGGAAACCCTAACCTTAACCCTAACCCTAACCCTAACCCTCAGCCTGGGATTAAACCCACCCCTATGGTTAATTCTGATTAGGGTTAATGCTAACCCTAAGCCTAACCCTAACCCTGGGGTTATCTCCACCCCTAGGGTTAACTCCGGTTAGAGGTAACCCTAACCTTAACCTTAAACCTAACCGCAACCCTAGCACCAACCCTAACCCCTAACCGTAACCCTGACCCTAACTCTAAAACCTACCACTAACCCTAATCCTAAACCAGCCTAACCATAACCCTAACTTAATCCTGACCGTAATCCTAACCCTAACCCTGGGGTGAACTCCGCCCCTAGGGTTAACTCTGGTAAAGGTTAACCCTAAACCTAACCCTAATCCTATCCCTAAACCTAATCCTAACTGTAACCCTAACCCGAACCCTAAGGCTCAATCTGGTGTTAACTCCACCCCTGGGGTTAACTCCGGTTACGGTTAACCCTAACCCTAACCCTATCCCTAACCCTAACACGTAACCCTAAACCTAACCCTGTACCTAACCCTGACCCTGACCCTAACCCTAAACCTACCCCTAATTCGGAACCTAACCCTAACCGTGATCCTAAGCCGTATAATATTCCTGGACCACGACCTGCCGTATCCAACACTTGTGGGTGTCGGCATTGGCCCAAGCCACATCCATGATTCTGACCATCATAAAGCAATCCGTGGTGAAGCTGGGAGGGAGTGGAAGAGCAGGGATTGGAGCCATAGGACAAGGGCTGATGGGTTCCGAGAGGGAATTGCAGGCTGGAGATAAGGAAGGGATTCCCTAAGAGGGCGCTTGGGCACTGGGATGGCATGGATGGAGAAGGTTTGGATGCTCCATCCCTGGCAGTGCTGCAGGCCAGCTTGGAGCAAGCTGCTCTATGGAAGGCATCCCTGCCCATGGCAAGGGGTTGGAAGTGGATGATCTCAAGCTCCTTTCCAAGCCACCCCACTCCATGATCCATAACCACTGCATTCCATTCCATTCCATTCCATTCCATTTTAATCTATTCTAATCCATTCTATGGAGAAGAGGGATGGGAAGGAGCCACATTGCGGCTGCTTCCCAAAGGAAAGCAGCGTGCCTTAGGCTCAAGGGCGGTCAAGCTGGAAGCAGCCTTCTCCTGAGCGCACTTCCCAGTGCATCCAGGATGGGAAGGGGACGGGATGGGAGCTGCTCCTTGCCTATTCCCTATGGCTGGAATCCCTTCTCCCCCTTACTTTTGCGCGACGAAGCAGTGAGCGGCTGTGAGGACCCATTGAGGGGTGATCATAGAATCATAGAATAGTTAGGGTTGGAAAGGACCTTAAGATCATCTAGTTCCAACCCCCCTGCCATGGACAGGGACACCTCTCACTAAACCATCCCACGCAAGGCTTCATCTAACCTGGCCTTGAACACCGCCAGGGATGGAGCACTCACAACCTCCCTGGGCAACCGATTCCAGTGTCTCAGCACCCTAACAGGAAAGAATTTCCTCCTTGTATCCAATTTAAACTTGCCCTGTTTAAGTTTTAACCCATTACCCCTTGTCCTGTCACTACAGTCCCTGACAAAGAGTCCCTCCCCAGCATCCCTATAGGCCCCCTTCAGGTACTGGAAGGCTGCTCTTAGGTCTCCACGCAGCCATCTCTTCTCCAGGCTGAAAAGCCCCAACTTCCTCAGCCTGTCTTCATACGGGATGAGGGACCCCCCGCAGATGTGCGAGAATGCGGTGGCTGTGGGGAACTGGAGGCTGAGCATCCGTGGCCAGGCGCCCTGGTGCGCATCCATGCCTCCAACGATGCGCGACATCCCGTAAGAATCAGCCATGGGACGGGTACCGCAGGTCCCTCTTGAAGCAGAAGCCCAACACTTGATGCTTAGGGATGAAGGGCGAGCATCGTCCCGCCCCACTGGGTGCTGCAGGGAAAAGGGACCCTACGCAGTGTCCCAGAGATGAGCATCATCCTGCCTCCTAGGGTGCTGCAGGACAAAGGACCCTACGGGGTGCCCCATAGCTGTGCTGTGCCACCGCATGGGCTGATGGCAAGCAAGTGGGGCTCCTCAAATCCCACCTCCCCATTGGTGTGACCGTGGCTGGGAGCAGCAGCATCTCCCTATGGAATACCAGGAACCTTGGAGCCTGGAGCCACTCACCCACAGCTGTCCCAGGAGCCTTGCACCAGCCAGGCCGAGGCCAGCAGGATGATGACACGGAGCAAAGCCATCGCTGCCACCACCGCTAAGAGTGACACCAAGGAGGTGACACCAAGGAGGTGACACCAAGGAGCTGCAAGCACCACTGCACCCAAAGCGCAACTGCCCCGGGGATACGGGTGCTGGATGCAGATCCCTTGGAGCTGGGGCTGATGTCATAGAGAGGCAGGTTCCATGGGGGGAGCTCCATGGGGAGGGGGGTGGCTCAGGGGTGTCGCTGGGGGCTTCCATGGGGAGATGGGGGGGTTCTGATGCGCTTGGGGTGCTCTGAATCCCTATGGGATGCTCTGGAGCTCTGTATGATGTATGGGGTTTTGGGCAGGAACCTTGGGCAGTTAACCCCTAGGGTTAACTCCGGTTAGAGGTAACCCTAACCTTAACCCTAACCCTAACCCACAGCCTGGGATTAAACCAGCCCCTAGGGTTAATTCCGATTAGGGTTAATGCTAAGCCTAAACTTAACCCTAACCCTGGGGTTAACTCCACCCCTAGGGTTAACTCCGGTTAGAGGTAATCCTAACCTTAACCTTAACCCTAACCGTAACCCAAACACCATCCCTAACCCCTAACCGTAATCCGGACCCTAACCCTAAAACCTACCACTAACCCTAATCCTAACCCAGCCTAACCATAACCCTAACTTAATCCTGACCGTAATCCTAACCCTAACTCTGGGGTTAACTCCGCCTCCAGGCTTAACTCTGGTGAAGGTTAACCCTAAACCAAACCCTAATCCTATCCCTAAACCTAATCCTAACTGTAACCCTAACCCGAACCCTAAGGCTCAACCTGGTGTTAACTCCACCCCTGGAGTTAACTCCGGTTTCGGTTAACCCTAACCCTAACCCTAACCCTATCCCTAACCCTAACACGTAAGCCTAAACCTAACCCTGTACCTAACCCTGACCCTGACCCTAGCCCTAAATCTACCCCTAATTCGGAACCTAACCCTAACCGTAATCCTAAGCCGTATAATATTCCTGGACCACGACCTGCCGTATCCAACACTTGTGGGTCTCGGCATTGGCCCAAGCCACGTCCATGATTCTGACCATCATGAACCAATGCGTGGTGAAGCTGGGAGGGAGTGGAAGAGCAGGGATTGGAGCCATAGGACAAGGGCTGATGGGCTCCGAGAGGGAATTGCAGGCTGGAGATAAGGAAGGGATTCCCTAAGAGGGTGCTGGGGCACTGGGATGGCATGGATGGAGAAGGTTTGGATGCTCCATCCCTGGCAGTGCTGCAGGCCAGCTTGGAGCAAGCTGCTCTATGGAAGGCATCCCTGCCCATGGCAAGGGGTTGGAAGTGGATGATCTCAAGCTCCTTTCCAAGCCACCTCACTCCATGATCCATAACCATTCCATTCCATTCCATTCCATTTTAATCTCTTCTAATCCATTCTATGGAGAAGAGGGATGGGAAGGAGCCACATTGCGGCTGCTTCCCAAAGGAAAGCAGTGTGCCTTAGGCTCAAGGGCGGTCAAGCTGGAAGCAGCCTTCTCCTGAGCGCTCTTCCCAGTGCATCCAGGATGGGGAAGGGGACGGGATGGGAGCTGCTCCTTGTCTATTCCCTATGGCTGGAATCCCTTCTCCCCCTTACTTTTGCGCGACGAAACAGTGAGCGGCTGTGAGGACCCATTGAGGGGTGATCATAGAATCATAGAATCATAGAATAGTTAGGGTTGGAAAGGACCTTAAGATCATCTAGTTCCAACCCCCCTGCCATGGACAGGGACACCTCTCACTAAACCATCCCACGCAAGGCTTCATCTAACCTGGCCTTGAACACCGCCAGGGATGGAGCACTCACAACCTCCCTGGGCAACCGATTCCAGTGTCTCAGCACCCTAACAGGAAAGAATTTCCTCCTTGTATCCAATTTAAACTTGCCCTGTTTAAGTTTTAACCCATTACCCCTTGTCCTGTCACTACAGTCCCTGACAAAGAGTCCCTCCCCAGCATCCCTATAGGCCCCCTTCAGGTACTGGAAGGCTGCTCTTAGGTCTCCACGCAGCCATCTCTTCTCCAGGCTGAAAAGCCCCAACTTCCTCAGCCCGTCTTCATACGGGATGAGGGACCCCCTGCAGATGTGCGAGAATGCGGTGGCTGTGGGGAACTGGATGCTGAGCATCCGTGGCCAGGCGCCCTGGTGCGCATCCATGCCTCCGACGATGCGCGACATCCCGTAAGAATCAGCCATGGGACGGGTACCGCAGGTCCCTCTTGAAGCAGAAGCCCAACACTTGATGCTTAGGGATGAAGGGCGAGCATTGTCCCGCCCCACTGGGTGCTGCAGGGAAAAGGGACCCTACGCAGTGTCCCAGAGATGAGCATCATCCAGCCTCCTAGGGTGCTGCAGGACAAAGGACCCTACCGGGTGACCCATAGCTGTGCTGTGCCACCGCATGGGCTGATGGCAAGCAAGTGGGGCTCCTCAAATCCCACCTCCCCATTGGTGTGACCGTGGCTGGGAGCAGCAGCATCTCCCTATGGAATACCAGGAACCTTGGAGCCTGGAGCCACTCACCCACAGCTGTCCCAGGAGCCTTGCACCAGCCAGGCTGAGGCCAGCAGGATGATGACACGGAGCAAAGCCATCGCTGCCACCACCGCTAAGAGTGACACCAAGGAGGTGACACCAAGGAGGTGACACCAAGGAGCTGCAAGCACCACTGCACCCAAAGCGCAACTGCCCCGGGGATACG